>NC_136418.1:154371872-154721872 GCF_052625555.1 Lactuca saligna
AACATCATAAAAGTTTTTGATTTCAGGTGTATTCTTTCCTTACTAGTCACTATAATGTTTCCTAAAAAACACTTATCAAGAGCTGGAAAAAAAAAACGAAAAATAGTTGAAGAATCTAAACTAAAACAAAAGGGTCTTTAGATAAGTTTATTAAACTAAAATCAGTCGGTTCTTCTAGTGTGTCTAATAAACGTGATGATACTAATGTATCAAATGATCGTGATGATACTAATTTGTCTAATGATTGTGATGATATTAATGTGTCAAATGAACGAGATGATACTAATGTGTCAAATGAAGGCGATGATACTAATTTGTTTAATGATTGTGATGATACTAATTTTAATAATCATTTTGAGAACTATGACACTAGAAATTAGAATGTTCTTGATAATAAAACAATAGATATATTAATTGAAAAATGGCCAATAAGGGAATTGAATTTTGTGTTTCCTAAAGATGAATTATCTTAGACATTTCTGTTATATTTTTTATACCCAAAAATTAAATAGTGGTGAGACACGAGATTGAAAATGGCTACTTTACTCAAACTTTTTGGATAAAGTGTTTTTTTTTTTTGTTGTTGTAAACTTTTTAAATCTATTAATCAAAAAGGTTTTTTAGCAAATGACAGATATAATGATTGGAAATATTTGAGTGTTCGACTTAAAAAACATGAAAGTAGTAATGAACATTTGAGTTGTATGAGTTCTTGAAATGAAGCAAAACAAAGATTGAATAAAAACCTTACTATTGATAAAGATTTACAACAAAAATTTTTAAAGGAAAAGAGCGTTGGAGGCAAGTTTTAAGAAGAATAATTGTTACTGTGAAATATTTGTCTAAATATAATTTGGTTTTTTAAGGTTCTAACACTAAACTTTATGAAGATAGTAATGGCAACTTTTTGGGAGCAATACAAATGATGGTAGAATTTGATGGTATAATGCAAGATCATGTTAGACGCGTAGAAAATCAAGAAATTCATCATCATTATCTTGGTCCAAAATTCAAAATAAACTTATTTCTCTTTTAGACCACACGGTTAGAAGTTCTATCATTAAAATAATTAAAGTTAAATATTTTTCTATCATTCTTGATTGTACTCTGGATGTGAGTCATAAGGGCAAATGACTTTAATTAAGATGTGTGAATTTGTCTTCTAACAAAATACAAGTTGATGAATATTTATTAGAATTTTTAAAAGTTGATGATACTTCTGGTTTGAGACTTTTAATGAGTTATTAGATGCATTTAAACTGTTAGATCTTGATGTGAATGATATAAAGGATCAAGGTTATGATAATAGGTCTAACATGAAAAGAACACACCAAGAGGTTCAAAAACGATTTCTTGAAATTAATCCTAGAGCTTTATATATGTCATGTGTTTGTCATAGTTTAAACTTTACCGTTGGTGACATGGCACTTTCTTGTGGTAAAGTTGTTTCTTTTTTTGGTATTGTTCAATGCTTATATTCATTATTTTCTAGTTCTACTAAAAGATGGAAAATATTATTAAATAATGTTTCAACTTTAACTGTAAAGTCTTTATCTAATACTCGTAGGGAAAATAAAATTAAAAGTGTCAAAGCTTTTAGATTTCAAACTCCTCAAATACGATTAGCTTTGCTAGAATTAGCTAAATCATGTGATGACCCAAAATCAAAAAGTGAAGCCAAAAGTTTAGTTAAAGGTATTAGGAGTTTTGAATTTTTACTTAGTATGGTTATTTGGTAAGAAAATTTATTTGCTATTATGGTAAATAAAAAATTGCAATCTAAATCTATTTGTATTGATGCCACTATTAAGCAATTACAAAATATAATGGCATTTTTTTACGAAATTTAGAAATGAAGGGTTTGCTTCAAACATAAATATTGCTAAAACGATTGCTTTAGAAATGAGTGTTGAACCTACATTTCCATATAGGCGTCATGTCACTAGAAAGAAACAGTTTGATGAAAGTGATATTGAAGAAGAAGAAATACAATCACCGGAAGAGTATTTTAAGGTTGTTACTTTTATGTTGTTATGGATATTGCAGTTGTTTCACTAAATACAAGATTTGAACAATTAAAGTATTTTGAAAGTATATTTGGATTTTTATATGATTCCAAGATTTTAAAGTCATTAGATGAAAATAAGCTTAAAGAGTGTTGTATAAAGTTTGGAAATACTTTTTCTAATAATTTTTTTTTTAATGTGGATTCAAATGATCTTTTTACTGAATTAAAACTTTTGCGAAAGACTCTTCCTAATGATATTACATTTGCAGTTGAAATTTTAGAATTTGTTAAAACTGGAGTTTGTTACCTAAATATTTGTATTGCATATAGAATCTTTTGTAACTATTGCATCCGCAAAAAGGATTTTTTCATAGTTGAAGTTATTGAAGAATTACTTAAGGTCATCATTGTCACAAGAAATGTTGAACGGCTTGATAATTCTATGTATAAAAAAAGATATTGTAGACAAGATTGATCTTGAAGATATTATTAATGATTTTGCATCTCAAAAATCTAGTAATATTTTTCTTTAAATTTTTGGATTTTGTAGCGGAAAATGTTATATTTAGTATAGGTAATTTTTTTTTCAATTAGTGAGTTATTATAAAAATGTTGATGAAGTTCATGTATTATAAGGGCTGTTTTTTTCATTCTCGTCACGGGCCCAAATTATGTTTAAAACGATCATGTCATTATGGTCTTCAAGTTTAGCCTTGACGTCAAAGCGGGGGAGAAGAAGAGAAAGAAAGACATAGAATCGGTGCATTGTAAGGTGTGGTGTCAACTACAACCATCACGCTACAGACGAGTAGTGTGCACACTGTGGTCATGTGCCACATCACCACCATATTTTTAACATGGAACGTATACATGACCTTATGATTCTAATGTTATGGTTTAAAAGCCAAAAGGATGAACCGTGAACGTAGTCCGGGTCCATTACTATAATTCAACATTAAGCTTACAAAAAATACATAACGTTGGATCGTTAATTAAAAAAATTTCCTTAGAATAAACATATCGTTTGACAAATGTCTGTAGATAATTGTAAATTTGTAATTTTTCTGTGAACGTTAGACTTTTATATTTATTTTGAAAGGTTGACTTACCACCGTCGGATCATGCTTCTCTCCGAATCCACGTGTACAGCGCTTTCCATTGGAACACATCCCCAACAGCTGTCTCCCTTCACATGAAGGAGAATTGGAGATCACATGGAAAGTTTTGTCTTAAATTACAAAACTACCCCTCCGCCACCTTAAAACGCGTGTTGTCCACCGTGATTAGTGGCATCGCATGCAGTCTGAGAGAAGAAATCGTCGAAATTACTCTTCACGCTCCCCCGTTCCCCGATTAATAAATAAATTCATTATTTTAACGAATATAAATAAAAATATGATTTAATAAAAAACACTTTATTATTTTCACGTATATAAAAACATCAGACAATAACTCATATTAAAAAAAAAAAGTTTGAAAGATAATAATTATTAATTGACACGACAGAAAGTGAAAACAACAGTAGCATAAAACCCCTTCTCGTTAAAGGAGATGCCATTTCTTAGCTCGTCTGCTACTTCGGAAGCTTGCACACAGAAGCTCGGCCATGGCGATAAGAGTAAACCCGTTGAGTTTGATCCTCTGCATCTCACTCTTCATCGCATCTTCACATTCTCAGCAGCTCACCACCACTTTCTACCAGAAATCATGTCCCAGATTTGAACAGATAATGCAGGACACCACCACCAACAAGCAGATCGCCTCACCCACCACCGCCGGCGCAGCTCTACGCCTCTTCTTCCACGACTGCCTCGTCGAGGGCTGTGACGCCTCCGTTCTTATCTCCTCCACTCCTTTCAATAAGGCCGAGCGTGACGCCGACATCAACCTTTCCCTTCCTGGAGACGGCTTCGACGTCGTCGTCCGTGCTAAAACCGCCCTCGAGCTCTCCTGCCCTGGAGTTGTCTCATGTGCTGACATCCTCGCTGTCGCCACGCGCAACCTCGTGACGATGATGGGTGGGCCATTCTACAACGTGAAACTCGGCCGGAGAGACGGAGTGGTGTCCAGAGCCTCACGCGCCGAACTAATCCTCCCAAAACCAACCATGTCCATGAATCGAATCATCAAGATCTTCACATCCAGAGGGTTTTCAGTCCAGGAAATGGTGGCATTAACCGGCGCCCACACCATCGGATTCTCTCATTGCAGTGAATTCAGCTCAGACATTTACAATTACAGCAGAACAGCACAGTCCGATCCGTCTTACAATCCAAGATACGCCGCCGGGCTAAGAAACGCATGTGCCGACTACAAGAAAAACCCATCGTTATCGGTGTTTAACGACATAATGACCCCACGAGACTTCGATAACTCGTACTATAAAAACTTGCCCAGGGGATTGGGGGTTTTGAGATCGGATAGGGCACTCACAATGGATGCTCGAACACGGCCGTTTGTAGAGTTGTACGCAAGAGACCAGAAGAAGTTCTTTGAGGCATTTAGTCGAGCAATTGAGAAGCTGAGTTTGTACGGTGTGAAAACTGGCCGGAGTGGACAGATCCGCCGTAGGTGCGACTCCTTCAACTAAATCAGATTTCTGATCCCATAAATTAATTCTATTAAGAGTTTTGTTTTCTAATTTTGGAGATTTGTATACTATCAAAACAATTTTCTGTCATAATTCATCAAGATACCCTTTCTTCCTTCATTATGATTTCTTTCATGACTGTGGTAATGGGGTGTTAAATCTAATTGTAAAAAAAAGTCAACGACTTGAATGTGACTCGAAGCTGACACCAATCTTAAATAAGGTTCAAGAATCTATGAACAAGGTACAAACTTTAATGCAGAACTGATAGCAGAACACTGAATACCTTATTGTGGGTCAAATGGTATCTCTAAATATTTCCATAACTATATATATCACTCCGGAACACAATTCAATGCAAATAAAAGAAAAATAAAAATAGTATCAGCAAGAAATTTCAACAACTTTGAGGAAAAGATTCCAAATAAACAAATGAAATAGAAATTTTAATTGGCATAGTCATCCTCAAAGCTTAAATTGAGTGCCTGTAACTTGAAACCAGAACTTTGTATGATCTCAACCAGATTAGAAGCCACTCCAGTAGCTTGCACTGTTGTTTTCTTCTTTAACTATAACAAACAGGAATCGGGTATGTGTTGATATGTTATTGTCAATTTCAAAGTCAAATCAATATATACAAAAAATCAGCTCACCTCAACGCTTGCAATACCCTCAAGAACTTGGACTTTTAAGTTTGAAATGCCCTCCGTCTCCTGAACAAAAAAAGGGGATGAACATTTTGCATATAAACATATCAGAGGTTGGAGACAGATGCCTCAAAGATATACACAAAATCAATTGATGTAAGTTGAAGATAATGTTTACCTGTAGAGCACTTGTCACTGAAGGAATAGCTGCTTCACTCATTGTTCCCTCGGCCTCCATATACGAAACGATCAAAGATTGTTAGCATTTTCAAAGCAAATTGGATGATTATGATAAGATATGCAAGAAAATCTAGCTAAATGTTGTTATGAATCCAAGATGAAGTTGTTATAGATACTCAACGTCTCTATGACTCTATCATTGTGTTCAATTGCAATTGAATTTCAGTATCTATAGAAAGATACTTTTATTCGAAGAAGAAGCTAAACATGTTTGCCATCTTTTTCCTCTTTGAACCAAAATCAAACAGTTGGAGGGCATTCAAGACTCGGTCAGTAAACATGTGGCATAACTTACGCATTGCAGAATTTGATGCGGATGCGTCTTGTTGTAAATTTTAGGTATAAAAGCATGGAAATAGGTAAATACCTGAAAGAACATGGTGAGGATATCGGAAGGAGAAACTGGAACAGAAACGGTTGCCTCGACTTCTCCTTGGTTGCTGATGGTGTCTTCTTGTTGTTCGGGAATTACTGTATCTTCAGCAACAGATCTTATCTTCTTCAAATTTGACAAATTTGTCTTGGATACCGATGAATTAGGGTAAGAATTGGGAATGCTAAAACAAACACGGGCCACCCGAAGTCGATTGGATAAAGAACATGAGAAAGTGCTAGCAGAAATAGAAGTGGGCAACAGGGAAGTAGGGTTTTTATTGGGTTTGATAGCTGTGAAACAAGATATGGAGGGAGATGCAGAAAAAGACGCCATTTCTGATGCTTTTTCTTCTTCAAAACTGAATCAATGGAGAACCGATGTCGGGGGAGTAGAGAAAAAGGACCTGAACTGATATCACCCTATCCAGTATCCACTTCCATGAAGAGTTATCGTCAAACGAACTTGTAGACAGGGTACAACAAAAGTTCCGCACAGTACAACCGGTGATGTTTTACCCACGACCGATGTAAATTATGATATTTATATGTGTTTATTTTACATTTTACATATAAAAAATCATTTTCTTTATTCATATTTCTAAAGTAACCATATAATTTGAATTAACCCAAATACGAATAAGAATGATAAATAGATTATTATTTTGTGTTTGGTCTCGGTTGAGTTTTATTATATTCGATAAGCCGGTAAATTAAAAAACTAGTTAGTATTTTTTTTTTATCTATACAATTTACTTTGAAATTACAGCTACTCATATTCACATATTTTTAACAAACTTAACTATAGCTACTCAATTAGACATATTTTAGTGTTTTTGATCTTAATAAACATACCTCCTATAATTTACATATATACATGCTTCGTATCTAACTAACTAATCATCATCAGATTCACTATTTTATTGTCACTCACAATATATAATTAAAATTTTAGATTTTTATATGTGAGAATTAAATGACACATGTTTTTACGTAATTTGCCAAGTACATTTGTAAATGAGTAAATGTACCAAAAAGCTTATTAGATGTAGTTTTTTCTTTTGATGCCAAAAGTTCAATGTCATGGAACATAAATGAAATTAAAAGTAATTTAGAGAAAAATTAGATTTGTTCTTCTAAAAAAATTGAACAAACATAAGAAAATCAAAATCTATTATTAACAAGTTGCCTAATAAGTAGTTACACAACTTTGTAGTTTGCACCGGTTAAAACCTTCTCATAATCTTTTTTATAGGAAGAATTTCATATGTATCAAAATATCATATTTGTTCAATTTAATTTTTTAATATCATATTTATCTTTTTATAAACCTTCAAAATATCAAATTTGTCCAAATGTTTTTTTACGATATTTTTAATAATTTATAATCATTTTTTATATCTTAAAATTATTATTATAATAGTTAAAAAAATTGACCATATTATCTCTGTGTCTAAAATCGTGGAACGTCTACTTCTACATAGTTTGAATCTCTTTTTTTGAGAAACAAAATTTTTCATCTATTTCTAAATTGTTTGAATATCCCTTTTTTAATCATATTATCCCTGTGTCTATAATCATTTTTTGCAATTTTTTAAAAATATTCATTTATTCCCGAATGCATGTTCCGAGCTATTGTTTATATTCTAGAGTTCTTATTGCTATTTTTTATTTTTCAAATAATGTTATGCATTCCGGATTCAAATTCCATAGTTTTTTTGATTTTTTGTTTTTTATAAATATCCTCACCTACATCAGAAATATCTACTTCATCGTCAATTTTCAATAAACTGTTTGATTTTATACACTAATATCATACATAATTCACATTTATTATGTTTGTTTAATTTTCTTTAGATCTTAAAAAAAATCTTAAAGTTCCATAATTATTCATAAGATTTTGGATTTAATATTTGACATACAAGGTTGTATTTTTTTGAAAAATTGAAATTTCAATCCGGCTGAAATCCGGAATGCCGGTCTAGAAAAAAAAAAATTGTACGAAATACACATTCCGGACCAAATTATTATTTTGTTAAAAACAAACTTTTTGGGTTATTATGCTCAAATAAACATTAAATTATATAGTTAGATCACCTAATTTCCCTTATATTTACTATTTAAACCCATGAATTAAACACAACTTATTATAGGCATTTAAAAATAAAGATAAAACAAAATAAAAACCCTTAGGAGAACGTTTATAGAGAGATTTAATAAATAGGGCTTTAATAGGAACGTACTTAACAGTGCCTTTTCAATAATTGTACAAACAGCTGTGCTTTTCTGACATTCAGCCTTCTTAAATAAACAACAAAACTATAATGATTAAGACAACATTTAGGTCCTACACATTCACCTCAGATTCAACAACTTATAAGTACACTAATGAAGCTTATTAGCTTAGCTTCATAAATACATTCATTCATTCTGAAGCTAAACTACACAAAAGTTTTTCCTATTATATTATCATCCCAAAACAAAAACACAGCTTTCTTTCAACTATCTCCTGTCAACCTCCTCCTGAACCTCTCCAGCTGTAGACAGACACCAGATACAACAATTATAAACCCTCTCTCTCTCTCTCTCTTAACAAAAATAAAAAAATGAAATGACCTTCTTACCCTGGAGATGTACTCCCAGGTTCGCTTGGGCATCAGCTTCAGTGTTGAACTCCTTTCATTTCATATAATATAAGGTAAACTTGTTAGGATTCATTTTAACAATAATATCTTCTGATCTGAAGGAATAATATGTCTGAATGCATACATACCCTTTCAACATGACAGATCTGGAAAGATGCAAACTTATCTTTCAGCTCCTTTGCTACTTTGCATAAGCTTGTCATGTTCTGGGTTTTCGTTTTCCACAAACCATTCACCTGTTTTCTTAACACTTACCACATTAATAACATAAACCTTAAAAATGTTTCAATGCACCTCCTATTTTATATTTACTTTCTAATTACTTCCTTATAAGTAGCTTATTAAATTAACATTAATATATATGAAATCTTTATGCTCAATACTTGAATGTTTAAGAATATGTGATTTTCCTTCAAATGTGAAGTCATTATCTTGGTAGGAAGCAGAGGTTTCTATTTCAAATACAAACACAATAAAG
Organism: Lactuca saligna; assembly: GCF_052625555.1. Classification (NCBI taxonomy): domain Eukaryota; kingdom Viridiplantae; phylum Streptophyta; class Magnoliopsida; order Asterales; family Asteraceae; genus Lactuca; species Lactuca saligna. Next base: position 154,380,853 of record NC_136418.1, read on the forward strand.
AGTTACAAAAAGGCCTCCATAAAGTGTCATGTGAAGGAAATGTGGATTTTGATCTTAAAGGCAACATCTTTAATCATTAGCCACAAAAGGAATGTCATGTTCCATTTACTAATTTATTTTTGAAGTTTTTAGCATGGCATATATTACAATTCTATCCATTTCTAATCTATCATATCAATTTGCAGTGGTGTAACTTTTACTAGAAACATAAATAAAAAAGGAAAAAAGTATACCTGCATACAAACAAGTTTGGAGTCTCCTTGCACACGGATATGCCTAAAACCTCTCTCAAGAGCATATCTCAGTCCTAAAATAACTGCACGATACTCAGCAGCATTGTTTGTTGCAACACCTAAACCTTCTCGCAAACGATAAACCTAATAAAAGTTTCATACTCAAAAAACCCGAATATTAAAAAAATATAATATTATTATAATTACGAGTGTGTGATGTTTTACCAGACTTCCATCTATTGCACGCAGCACAGCTCCAGCACCCGCTGGTCCAGGGTTTCCTTTTGCTGCACCATCAAACTCAAGAATACAAGAACACTGACCATGGAGAGTAGAAATGATTAATTAGTGTCAGCTAACCATGGAAAAACACTTTTTTTTATTTGTTTTTTCTGGTTTTTTGGAGTTCATTGAAACAAGATTGTTGCTGTAAAGATTAAGTGATATAAAACCTCACACAATAAGCAGAAACAGGTAGAGTCTCCATGAAGCTTTCGATTTCAGGTAGCTTTCTCTGAGGAGCTTCTGAAAAAGAAGTTGATCCGACTTTTTTCTGTAGAAAGATACATGATAAAATAAGTTATAATGATGAAAAAAATGCAAAATGTTACAATTTTGACTAAAGCATTACCTTTATCTTATTCTCAGATGGATTCCTTGTACCAGCTTTGTCTTTAATAGAATATGGTTGCTGAAACAAAATCAAAATCATAAGATGTCTTAAATCTGAAAAGTATTACTGTTCAAAGAACTATGCTTCTAAGAGATTAATCTGGAAAAATTATATCAAGCAAATTCAATAAATCAAGTAGTTTAACTCTCTAAGTCTCTAACCTGAAAAGGACAGGGAAGAAGTTGGCCAAAAAGATCATTTTGCACATCAGAGGCACCAACAGAATATATTGCATTGTTGAGGCCATGTGATCCAAGGTAATCCTCAGCAGCCTTAGGCAATCGATAACCTTTAAACACAGCAACATTGGGACCATATAGCTGAAGAACAGTAAACAAAAAGTACAATAAGCGGCATGTATAGTTTATGAGCTGAAAATGTAATAAATGGTGCAAGTATCATATCAACTATATGCATTAGGTTACGATAATTACATTAGTTAGCTTAAGTGGCATACTTGGTCATTAAATTGCAGATCACCCTAGTCAGCAATTTAATTGGAAGAACCCTTGTTATAGAAACTAGAATGCAACAAAAGGAAAACAAGATTTAAATGGTGATACCAGAGGTTGAAAATCACTAAAACTCTTGTAGACACCAACAATGTCCCCCTTCCTGACAACGTAAAACGCATCCTTCTCGTCCTCCATTAATGACTCCTACGAATTAACAGTTTGCCCTAGCTTGCACCAAATATACAATTCCACCTGAAATCATGTCCAAACTTGAATTAAACACTATGAACAGTTGACACACAAGAAACATCAGAAAATTTACACATTAAAACAGTTAAAGGGAATCCAAAACACCAAGCAGTAACCTAATCATCTTTTTTGTCATCGGACATATGGATTACTCCAGATATAAACAAGAAAAAGTTTAGCAAACGATAACTAGAATCCCGTAAATCGTATTTGAAGAATATACAGAAGATCGGATAATCATACTTTACCTTTTACATCAAATGAATGAAATTGAGAATAGTAAATTAGGGTTTTGTAGTTGTTTGGCGGGAAGGTAATGAAAAATGATAGGGCATTCGCGTTTTTACGACTTTCGAGTTTGTTCACTTTCTATTTGATCGGTCCGGCGCTTATTATATACGTAGCGGCCCACAAGCCCAGCATATATTTATTACTTTTAGTAGGTTAAAGGTTGAAAAAAAAAATAGATTTTTATAGAATTCATAATTATTAATAAATTATTAATTAAAATATTTATGTTTTTTTTATTTTTGTAAAATTATAATTGCTGATTCAAATAAATATGTGAAATTATTTTTCAAGATATATGAAATAGTTTTTATTTGTGAATTAATGAAAAAAATAATGATATTGTATAATGAAATGTTAAATTGATTATAAAAATAAAACAACCAATGAAATAAATGGAAATTGGCATATAGAAAACTAGAGAAAATTAAGTTATTGAAATAAACATATATGAATAACAAAAACATATTATTAATCATATATTTACAGTTACTTTTTTATCTGGATAACAAAGCATCTTAATTTAAGCACTATTTCTTGCATTTAGCCAAATTATGGTCTAAATTCGATAAATAGCACTGTATTTTTATTTGTATGCCTAATATAACATCTTACTTAGAGTTTTATTTACTTTTTATAATTTAATTTAATTATTTTTTTAAGCATTATACTTTGAAAGTATAATGTTATAATTATGTATGTTAATGAAATACATTGTCATTTCATGCAAAAAAAAACGTACAAGTGATTATAGTATGCAAATTTGTCTTGATTATTTAAATTGTCTCAAATTTAATAAGTAAAATACATAAAAATCAAAACCAAATCAAGTATTATAATTGATGATTACTAATACAATCAATTTAATAATAGTAAAACTTAAAATAAATATGTGCCACTACCGCCTTTCTTGAGTCTTGTCATTAATGATGCAAAACAAAAGAATTGCGAAGATCCAATGAGCAAAATCTCCAATTACATGCAATAAGGTCATAAATAATTGAGGTTTCATCTTTTATTCTAAACAAATCACGTGTTATACAAACTTAATATTTTTTTTATTTTACTATAATTTAGAAGCATAAAAGTTATAAGAAGTTATGTACTGCAAACACCATAAGTTTCAAGTTTCTGTTGAAATTTAACTTTCAAGTTCACGTTTGCACCATTTTGCTCATGTTCCTGGAATGGTCCAAAAACAATTACTTTTTCTCAATATAACACTAATATAACAATGTGCTTTCAGTTGCATTATTAAATATTGAAATCAAGCTTTCAATTACATCATTGAACTAACTAGTTCAGGTAATCGAGGAAATAGTAGTCATCTCCAAGACAGGTGAATAAGGGGCTTTTCTCATGGGATACCACACATAATTTACTCCATAAGGGGACGTAATAACTTTATGCAAATAAATGTATACAAAGTTTTGGATCCAATTGTAGTATCGAAGATGACAGGTGAATGAGAAGCTTTGTTCATGCGGTATTACAGGTCAAGATGACAATAGCATAAGCGTGAATCAGGTTACCCATAACACGTAACAAAAGAGGCAACCATTCATTTGTAAATAGGTATAAGATAGAGGATATTACATTTAATGATAAAAAAACAGTACAAGTGTTGTTATTTCCAACAATATGCCAAAAAAATCATTCAATGTCTTTTTTTCCAATTATGCTTCTCTAACATTTGACCTGCATTTAAATAAAAGTGTTAATTCAAAGTTTCTTATTAACCACTCAAAGAACCTAAACATCTTCAGAAAAAACCAATCAATAGAAATTGATATGTAGACTTCATTAGGTAGTATTTGCCACATCTTATTTGAGACTTCATTTGACATAATGATTTCTTTCACACATGCCTTCTATTAATACATGGTCATAAACTATTCTTTAAATTTGATTTTTAAAATATTATGATGTTGGAGCTCAAATTACCTCAAGTGTCATCCAGTAGGGACTTCATTTTAAATAAAGATAACCACATCCAGTTAGAGATTCTCCACATACTATATTTTAATAGTTATGTAATTCCTGTGATTTTGACATGGCAGACTGAATTGAAATCTTATGCAAACCTTTTTTTACCAGTTCGTTAGCATCTAAGGGCACTTTAACCTTTTGGGCTCAATATACCCTAGTATCAATTCGAGAATAAAATGTATCAGAAAAAAAAACGATATATATAATGCACTTGTATGAGGGTTACCAACACATTGTGTTCATATAAGATACAGTACAAGGCATATCTAAATATTCAATGGAAATACTTAATATAAGTTAATTAACAGAGAATGCCCTACATTGAAACATACAACATAGAGAGGTAAAAGGAAAAATACTTACAACCCTTTGCAATTTAGTGATCATAGTCATCATATTCATCTTCGAATCTATCTGTAACATGTCTACACAAACAAATCTTAAACCAAAAAGAAAATGATAAAGTCACATTACATAAACTAATAAAACAATATGTATAAGACATAAAGCATAAAGATTTCCAAAATAAAGATTCTAGTTCTTTAAAGGGGAAACAAAACCACCTAATAATCTCTTTTATGCATACAAGTTTCTCTCGATTAATGTATGAAACTGTCACACCCCAAAACCGGAACGGCGGAAACGTTCTGGGGTGGATGACGTCATGTCAAGTATCACAACACATGCATTATAGTAATCAAAGTACAACAAAACATTGCATTAATAGTAATAGTTTTTACAAGGTTACATTACAACACTTTAAAGTAATACAAGTAATAGTATAAATACAACGTGGTACAAAGCTATCTTCATCAACAGCTCCGGGGATGTACCTGTCTAATGCTAACCTGAGAATACAAGTTATTTGAAAAGCGAGTATCAACATTTTTACAAATGTTGGTGAGTTCATAAGCATTTAATGACATTTCATTCAAATAACTTAAGAAAGTAGTAGTTTAAAAGATTTCAGTGTACTAGAGTCATTTCCAGAAAATCCTATATTTTCTTTAATAAAAGCAGCCTTCTACCAAGACTGGTCAGTGATGTAGAGTAAAAAGTAGTTTTCCCTAAATTGCTATCATTATCAAAATACTGAATTTGATTATTGAGGAAAGCAACGACATCAGGGAATATCATATGCCTCAGCAGTGAGGACTGCTGACTAAGGCAAAGAACCATAGACTCCAGGAAAGTATCAAACATACGACACGCCTGGTTCAGTCTAACAAGTGGAGACACAGACCCCAGAAGGTACCAAATGAAAAGTACATCTCGCAAGGTCAAAACAGTGAAGACAGACCGCAGACGATACCAAATGAAGGGTACATCTCGCAAGGTCAAAACAGTGAAGACAGACCGCAGACGATACCAAATGAAGGGTACATCTCGCAAGGTCAAAACAGTGACTACAGACCGCAGACAGTATCACATGAAAGACACGTCTAGCAAGGTCAAACAGTGTGACTTTGAAAAAGGTGACATCAGCATACAGTGTAAATTGCTGACGAAATACGTTTACCTTAAAGCCATGAATTATAAGGCAACCCAGGATACTCGTAACCATACTGACTAGAGTACTAGACGCCCTACAAGCATCTATATATTATGACATTTGTCACCCCTTGGCTTGGTAGGTCGTGGACTGTAGCTAGCAGTCAGGGTGCGGGGTTGTCAATCCCGTATAGGCCTATACACGCAATGTCCGCTCTCCCTATAGGAGACTCTGGTTACCAACTAGACAACGGAGAAGGCCGCGTCCCGAAGATGCATCCCAAATAGAGGATAATGTGTTACTAAGTGGGAGTGGGTTTCTAATGTAAGTGTAGACTAGAGGTAGAGACTCTTAACAGACTGAAGAAAACTCGTATGTCTATGCTCGTATACATAATATATAACTAATGAATCGAACGACCTTCAGATGGACATCCGATCCCACCAGACCACATCTCAACGAAGAAAAGGAAATAGGGCGGACAAGCCTTCCTAAGTCCTTCAATCATTATTTATATGCATCTATACAAGCATAAACATACATCTAACTACGCTTGAGTGTGTATCATACAGTGAAGTATAAGTGTACAGTGGAACATCTGAGTCGTGAAGTATAAGAGTACAGTGGAACATCTGAGTCGTGAAGTATAAGAGTACAGTGGAACATCTGAGTCGTGAAGTATAAGTGTATAGTGGAACATCTGAGTCGTGAAGTATAAGTGTACAGTGGAACATCTGAGTCGTGAAGTATAAGAGTATAGTGTGGGATAATCGAACCATGAAGTATAAGCGTACCAAGTATAAGTGTATCACGAAGAAGAGACGACAATAAGTGATGTAAGAACGTCTATCAAGTATAAGTGGAGTAAAGTCGTTATCCAGTATAAGTGAAGGAGAAATCGTATCACTAAGTAAGAGCGTGAATAAGTATAAGCGTCATCAAGTATAAGCGACTATAGGTATAAGTGAAAGTGTTACCGAGTCAGAGTACAAAATAAGTATAAGTGAAGCAGCAGTGTTTAACAAGTAAAAGTATACATCAAAAAGGGAAATCTTTAATGAAAAGCCTTTATGTACAGAGAAAATCACAAATCGTATTCCTTTGTAAAATACGTTTAAAACCTTAGAGGATCTTTCATAAACCAATTTAGGATGAATTTGAATAAATCAATATAAGTAAAAGTTATGAAATAAGTAAAAATCATTATAGTGTCCCACTCGGTAAAACAATGTAAAGTGGTTAAATCTTGTGCATGCGGGTTATCAATCACATGTGATTGACATGATAACTGGCATGTTTAACTTGTATTCCCCCCTATAAAACATTTAAAAGCATTTAAAAGGTTCATTCAGGGGTATGAACTCACCTGGTGTAAGTAGGTCCGACGAGAGTGCCAATTGGGCGTTCGGGGTCACGCAAGGACTTGAACACACACAAGGATCTATTTTAACATATGATAACATATGTTCACATACAATTAGCATATAATATACTAATTAAACAATTATACACACTCAAAGGAGTGGAAAAACACTTTTGGTTGAGTGTTTGGGGTCCCGGGTAGCGTTTACGGGTGCTAAGGGTCTCTTATCAGTTGTGGGACTTTGCTATACTCACATATCAAGTGTGTAAATGGATTTAAAACACCAACATGGACCAAACAAGGAGTTTACGGCCCAACCTAAGGGAGTTTACGGCCGTAAACTCCCAAGGTTATATTCTTGGGTGTTTGATGCTTCTAGCTTGTTCATTGAATTATTCTAAGCATTTTTCCTAAAGGGCATGAGTGGAATTGAGGCCTCTAAGGGTAATAAACAAGAGTTTACGGCCTAGGAACTCTCCCAAGGGAGTTTACGGCCGTAAACTCTCAACCTTTGAGTTTAGTGAAGTTTTAAGCCCCTATTGCCTTCCTAGAATTTTCTTATGAAGTTTGATGCTATTTTGGGTGATTAAAACCAACATTTGAGGGGGTTTTGGGGAGTTTACGGCCTAGATAAATGCTTGGGCCGTAAACTCCAAGAAATCCCTCATTTTCCTTGTGTTTAAGCCCTTAGATCCTTCCTAACATTTTATAGAGATAGCCTATGGTCATTTGGGGGACAAAAACTAACTTTTGGGCATGATTTAGGGTGTTTACGGCCTTGACCTTTGTCTGGGCCGTAAACTCCTTTCTTTAAATCATTTTGGAGTGTTTCAAGTGTCTAAACTCAAGAGGATAAGTCCGTAAATTATGTAATAAGCCCTAGGATGAGTTTGGAGTGCATTTGGGACCATGACTTGGGGAGTTTACGGCCTAAGCATGTGCTTGGGCCGTAAACTCTTCTTTGAGTCCTAAATCCATGCATTTTAGTGTTTAAACACCCCTAGGCTATATCCCCTAATTATTCCCAAGCTTATGGACAAGTTTAGAGGCATGTTTGGCACCTTTTTAGGGGTTTACGGCCCTAGAGTGTTCTTGGGCCGTAAACTCCTTATTCCATGCCTTCTTGGATGATTTTTGGGCTATAAACATAAATCACTATGTTTATAATAAGCTAGGGTAAGCGGACTTACGATTTGGAAGCGTTTGGTTGCGGATTCGAGGCGAAAACGGGTCTATAGAGAGAGTATAGAGAGAGAGTGTAAAAAGTCTCCAATAGACTTCACTCACCCTTATATAGGGTTTTGAGTCGGGGCACAGTGAATTTCTACCCGATACTGCCGTTAAACGGGGCTTTAGGTCGCACCCGATTTAGTGGTCGTAATAATAAAACTTGACATTTTCCAAATGAATGAAAATGTGTGTCCCGTGTTTTATTTCCTTTTTCACGACTTAACGACATGTAAACATACACAATTGAAATGTTTATTAAATTTGACGGCTTCTTATTAACGGAACTTTTGAACAGTGGAAAATTTCGTTAACGGTAACGGAGAAATGTAACGGGACAACTTGGGTTGTCACAAAAACGGTTGAAAAAGGAAATGCCGGTAGTAAGAACAAAAATTCAAATACATGTTAGGAAGAAAGGCCACCTGACCTCTATTAATGTCAATTTGGAAAACCAATTGGTCCATTTTATGCAAAACAGTCACCATTATAAGAGTTCTAACACACGAAGTCCTTATTTTTGATCCCCACTCCCGGTCTTGATATCTGAAAATGAAAGGAAGTATGTACATAACTTTATAAAGGGACTTCACACATACAATCAGATCAAAAGTAACAAAGAGGCATTCTCATTAAAGCATGTAAATATATCAATAAATCTATTTATGGAAAAAACCAAGAGATGAAGATACACAAGTTGCATCAAACTTTCTTTGAGACATTTCATCGAACAGCTAATATGCATACTTTGAGATTCTTCGATGATTTCACGGATATAGGTCCAAACATTCACCAAATGTTTATAGTAAAAACTACATACGGAAAACTATACACATCCTCTTGAAGAATGCCTCATGTAATTGATTTATGCATGTCTTGAATCTTTTCCATATGGTCATAGGTAACCAAACACGTAAAAATCTCATTCTCATTCTCATCAATATTTCATTGTAATGTAATGTATGTTATATAATATAGGATCGTGGAAATCAAAAAGAAAAGTGAGAGGAGTTCCGATTTTTTTTGGCAAAAGAGATCTATATGTAACACTCTGGATATCTTCATAGCCAAAAGAAAACCAATCAAAATATTAAATAGAAGCTTAAACCTACAATTGATTAGAAACATCAGACGACGAAAACCTGAAGACCAAGGTTTGAAAGGTTAGGTATTCTGTTTTTCATTACATCATTATGGTGAAGGTGATGTGAAAATTATTTATGGAATAAAATCGTAGCGAGGAGAAATAGGGATTTCAATTTTAAATTCCACGATGATTGAGCATCAATACTTATGATTGTGCGCAAGAAATACGCCATCAGTTAAGAGATACAATAAGCGGAACATTTAGGAGAAGGTCTAGGAAATGACACGTGGCAAATAGCATAGAAAAGAGACACGTGACATTGAAAACTACTCTTTTATTAAGAATGGTATATATATATATATTCAGTTTCATTTGAGACCATACTAATTTTGTGAGACCGTGAGATCAAATCTAAAAATAATTTTAAAATGCAAAATAAAAGGAAAAATCCAAAATTTCTTTTTTTTTAATTATTATTTTCGGAACATTAACTAGCTAAAAAAGTTTTAAAAAATGAAAAAATGATCGTTTTTTTTTTTTGAAAAATACGTGAAATATTCTAATAAAATGTTACACTGTAAATATTCTAATGTGATTTTTAAAATATTAGAATATTCTACTAGATTTGTCAGATACGTAGAATATTCTAATATTCTAATATTCTACTAGAATATGTAAAAAAATGTTTTTTTTTTTATTTTTTATTTTGGAAAATATAAATTCCGAAAATAATATTTGAAAAAAAAATCGAAAATTTTCAATTATTTTGTATTTTAAAAATGTTTTTTTAATCTACTAAATGACTGACTAGGATTGCGTCTCACGGTATCACAAAATTAGGTCGTCTCACTTGAATCTAACTATATATATATATATATATACACACACACACACACACACACACAAGCTGTGACCTGCGCTAAACGACGGGTGCGAATAATTTTTCATAAATATCCAGTTATTTGACCAAAGGGTAACACGAAGTCTAAATTTATATGATTAAATAGTAAGATGAATTTAGTCGCATCAATAAACCATTGTAAAAGGATAATTTATGGTCACATAAACCCCTTTCGTGTGAACAAATGGTAGAATTTATTAGTTCACTAGGTGTGAGACCCGTATATTATACGGGTTAATTTAAAAAATGATTAAACTTAAAGTATAAAAATGAAATATTTTTTAATGTACAACTTTAAAATAAGAAAAAAAGAAACGTATTTATTATAATTTAATATCATATATATATATATATGATATTTAATACTTTACATATATAAGTATATAACTTTAATTAAAAATTAAAACAAAACAAATATTGATAAGTGAATAATATTTATTTCAAAGTTACCACAAAATAGCAAGTATCAAAACCCATGAGAGATTGACAAGTGGCAAAAAAAACCTTCATTTATTAAGGAGGCCTAGGTGTGAGACTCATGTATTACATGGGTTTAATTATATATATATATATATATATATATATATATATATATATATATATATATATATATATATATATATATATATATATATATATATATATATATATGAAATTTTAACAATTTGAAAATTTTGAATTTATAAGAAAAATGAAAAAAAAAATTGAATTATTAAAACTTTAATGTATTGAATACATTACATATACAAACTCTTTCTAATAAATACTTTACATATATATTACATTACACATTAAATGTGGAATTTTAATTTAATAAAATGAAAAATACAATAAAATGATAAGTGGAAAAAAAAAATTTAAAAATTTTAGAAAATGTCAAGTATCCAAATGAAGGAGAAGAGAACATATGACAAAAAACCTTCATTTATCATAGTAGATAGAGAAAATCGTGACGATAAGTAATTTTGATCATAATTTAATATTTTAGTGTGATTGTGTATACCATGACTTCCATGCGTAAGGACTTCGCACACATATTGTTGCACTTCGGGTTCATTACTGTATTTTCTATGGTATTTTCAGCCTTATAGCATGGACGACTTAATTTTAAGTAGAAGATAATGGTTTCTAAGTATTATATACGACTTAGAAAAAGTGGCAACTTTGATGACATAATTTTAAGTTGAATGGAGTGCAGCGGGTGACATTTTGTATATTCAATAAATAATTGATCTTGCAAAAAAAATCATACCCACATAATAATTATTCTTTGTAAATTATCTAAAATTTAGAAATTAGCTTTCTCTATCACATACATTCTGTATGATTTTTCTTTTTAGACCCATGAATTCTTTCCATATCATCACTTGTTTCTTATGGAAGATAGTAATGTCATTTTTTAGTTATATTGTATTTTGTCACTAAAGAATCCTCTTAAAATTATTTCAGTAATAAATAATTTTTAAAAAGATTTTTGCATCATAATAAAGTCAAGTAGCTCCTTCATTAAATCATTCGATCATAAATTATGTAATGTAACGGTGAAAGCATGTTTCACTAAAAAATGACAACAAATTAACCTAAAAAGGTGCAAGATGGCAAATCACAAAATTTATTAACAATCTAATATTACACTATTTAGAAATATTCAAAAATTTAAACCGGGTGAATTCTTCAAATGCAATTGGATAGCTAAGCACTTCTAAAAAATGGTTTGGCAATCCTGAGATTCTGTTTGTCTGCTTCTACATGATTATACATCTATGTAAATAGAGAATCATTATGTTACACCCCCAAACCGGAATGGCGGAAACGTTCGGGGGAGGTTGACGTCATGCGTAGTATCACAACAGTTGTATCATAGTAAGCATAGTAAACACAACCAAACATTGAATACATATATGATTAAATTTACATTGTCTTATTACAAAGTTTAATTTGTTTCTTAGCAAAAGTAAAATAGAAAGACACGACTCTACGCGCCGACTTCTCTAAAATACTTGGAAGTACCTGTCTATAAATTCCCCTAAGAATACAAGCAGTTTTGAAAGAATATCAGCATAAAGATGGTAAGTTCATAAGCATATAGTTTTGGTGGAAAAATGTTTATTTGATCCTGTTGAAAAGTGTTTCTCAAGAAAATCATATAATTTCTTATGAAAAGTGAGTTTGAAAAACCCATTCACTCCATGATTTCTTGGTTCATACTAGTTATGTATAAACCAATGTCGGATAGACAATTAACTGTGTGGATCTGCCTTAAACCCACAACCAAACAAGGAAGAGAGAATAATGCAGAAACCACGTATTCCACAGTCCATCCGGTATTCTTCATACATGACTCAAATGTATAAATTGAGGAATCATGGGATCAATAATGAAAGTTCGTTAGTTACATGTAAAAATAATCCGTTTATGAAAAACCGAGTTATCCTAGGAAAATCCTATATTTTCCCTACAAGTTGATGGTTGGTTATTCGTTTTGAGCCGAGGTGTACAAGTATCTACCATACTTATATCGGTAAACATAGTTTTCTTTTGAAAACCTTGGTTACCCCCAGTTAGGTATGTTATACTTATTATATAGATAAAACTGATAAAAGAAAACGTATTGAACTAAATCCTGAAGGTACTATCAATACCCTCTAGTAATCAAATCAATTATTACTCTGAGGTTAGTTCACTTGATTCACTATTACAATAACTGGATATGGCACGTAACAGGGCTAATATCTAATGACTTTTGTCACCCCAGGCGTGTCTCCCTAACCGTAGCTAGCAGTTCAGGTGCGGGATAGTCAGTCCCATATAGATCTATACACAACAGTCACGCTCTCCTTACAAGAGATTCTAGTTACAAGAGGTAGTCCTACACTCTCGAATACGGTGGGAGTGTTACCAAGGACGCGTCTCCAACTTAGACTAGCAAATTTACAAGTAATGGTATAGAAAACCCTTCTTGTGATTAACATGAACCCTTTATAAAAAAGATACATTTTTCTACGTGATTTATAAGTTCATTACTCTAGTTTTGGAAATTGTTTCTACGAGTTGATTTGTTAATCATTTGGTAAAATTGTTTTCCGTGTTAAAAGTATCCTGAAAATATAATCATCTTAACCAAAAATATTATATATATATATATATATATATATATATATATATATATATATATATATATATATGAGCACAAGTTTCCTTGTGCTTTTGCTTGTATTCCCCTTGAAAAACATGAAAAACTCGGAAAAACGTAGGGGTATGAACTCACCGTTTAGACGTAGGATTTGAATGTAAGATTAGTATGGACGTTGAGTGTTAACTGAAGCTTCGAACACAATTGGACCCTATTTAACATGTATTGACTCAAATTAGGGTATTTTACTACTAGACATGATAGGAAACCACTCTAAGGACTCGGGAACACTTGAACTAAGTGTTAAAACCTTATGTGATTGAGTGAAGGAGGTGTATGGCCACCCTAAGGGTGTGTACGGCCATGGGTGTACGGTCCATGAGTGTACGGCTGTACACTCATGGTGGGGAGTGTTTTTGAGGTGCTTCCAAGGTTCTTTAAGCATCCAATGAGTGTTCTAGGTCCCATACTTAGTGGTTTTTCAAGTTTAAAGCCAAATATGTACATCAAAGTGGGTGTGCGGTCATGAGGATGTGTGTGCGGCCGTACAAAGGGGTGTGCGGCCGTACAGAGGGGTGTGCGGTCGTACACTCTTCATCTATGCCCAAATATCGTTTTTGAGGTGCTTCAAGGCTAATACCAAGTCCAACTAGCAGATGGAGGCCGAACTTTCACTTTGGAGAGCCTTTAAGGTGTGTACATCCAGCTCATGAAGGTGTGCGGTCGTACACCTTCAAAGGTGTGACATCCCCAATTTCAAGGACAGAAAAGACCGATTTTGTTTATGCTTGTTTGAAAATCAGAGTAATATTTTACATAAAAGTGTTGCGAAATTTGTTCCCAAAATAAAAATATGATAAAGATTTATCAAGGCATTTCCGTAGAAATGTATTTCATTAAAAAGACTCGGGATGTCATGTTTGATACATATCAAAAGTATAAACAATACATTATAAGCCTTACAACAGTTATTTACAACTACTGGCCTTTAATCCAAAAATCCCTCATCATCATCTAAATTATGCTCTGGGTCCACTACCTGTAAAACAGAAAGTTGAGTGGATCAGGCTTGGGAGCCTGGTGAGCATATAAGGTTTTCAACCCACAAATAATAATAAATTTATTAATTTCATTGATCAACAATAAATTTATTAATTTTATCAAACCAACAATAACCCTGATTACCCATTCCCGTTATCCTCACGTTACGTCCCTAAACACCTATACAAGGGACCTAGTCTAAGGATTTTATCATCGAGATGGACTTTACTGCTAAGGGGATTCCTTAGCCATATATGTCCGTAAGGCAACCATGAGGGGGATGGAGTACACCGGTGAACATCAAGCCCACAAACACCTACAGGTTGCGAGCTTGCTAGCGTTCCACTAGACTGTCTAGAAGAGTCCATGGTTGTCATCCATACTCCGCTAGATGACTGGAACAACAACAACATCGATGTCTCTCATCATTTTAACACACATCAACTATTTCGTCTACCCATGTTTACCCAACATATTTGTAGATAAAAATACATATACATTTATAACTTGTATAAAACATTTATTCAACAATCATCTCAAATAAACAATCAATATAATTACACATAGCACATATTTTATATAAAATACTTCATATTTTTGTGTAAGATGAAAGTGACTATACACTCACTTGATTTGATGATAATTGGGCAGCAATTCGTTCACTAAAATGATCGTTTCTGATAAAACCGAGAGTTTTATTGAGAAACCAGGCTTTGCGAGGGTTGGAGCTTCAAAAGCGAAAAGATAAAAATTTCTGGGTCTTTGGGCACTTCAGGACGTATTCCGGGCTTTAAAAATGATACTGGGGCTTCGGGGGAAGTCAAAATAGTCAAAATATAAGTTTAGGGGTGAAAAATGACATTTTTTCTAATTCTAGCCGGGAGATCTCGCAACCCCCCTATTTATAGGGTGCGAAAACCGAGGACTGATTGGCTAAGGAGGCACCACGTAGCAGGCTGCGAGGCTCGGACACGGAGGGGAGACGTGGCTCGGATGCGAGAGGGACAGGTAGGGATGGCAAAAAAACCCGAACCCGACAGGGAAACCCGATTCCCGAAGATTTCGGGTCGGGTCGGGTCGCTCTTATCGGGTTTCGGGTTGGGTAACGGGTCTTTATTGGGTATTTTATCCGGGTTCGGGACAGGGAGTGGGGTATGTGCGCCCCGACCCGCCCCGCCATATATATATATATATATATATATATATATATATATATATATATATATATATATATATATATATATGAAATTACATTGCTTCCCCTTGAAGACATAACCCTAAAATCACGTTTCCACTCCAGTATCCTCCTTACACTTCTCTTCGTTCAATCGTTCTTCTACTCCATCCGACACACCCAAAAATCGAAATTACTCTTATTTCGTAGAAGTAGCAAGTAGAAAGCAGCAATACACCACAAGGGAAGCAGCGACTCGGCGAGGCAACGACCAGCGACCAACGACTCAGCAACGACCAGTGAAGCAGCGACTCAGTGACTCAGCAACGTGCGACCCAGCGACTCAGCAACGTGTGACGACCAGGGAAGCAGCGACTCGGCGAGGCAGCGACCAGTGAGACGGATACGCAACCCACACGATTCACGAAGAAATCGACTTCGATCGATGCCACGCACAAGAGGTAATTTCGATTATTGAAATTGGTATGAACATTGAAATTTCGATTCTTGAAATCGATCACAGCTTGTAATTTCGATTCTTGAAATCCATATGAACATTGAAATCTGTTTGTGGTATTAATTTCGATTGCACCATTTGTAATATGTTTATTTATCATGAGTATTAATAGCTTAATAGCTTATTGATCTTAGGTATTAATTTCGATCACAGCTTAATAGCTTATTCACCAAGTCTGATTTCTCTACACATGGTATATGTAATATGTTTATTGATATTTCATTTCCTTAGATTGCATCATTTGGGTCTGAACTATGAATCAGTATTTAACTATCTTTGCTATTAGAATATAAAAGTATTTATTGGCTTCCATGAAATTTTTGGTCTAGATACTTGAATGATATTACAAATATAGATATAATAAAGATAAAAAAAAACACCCGGGATAATTGCACCACAAATGATGCAATTATCAGGATATTATTAGAGAAACTTCCTCTAAAATCACTAATGATGAATGGTGATTTGTTTCATATGCGTTGATGAGCACATATTCTCAATCTTATTGTCCAAGATGGCTTATCTCTCATTAAATTTGAGATTGAGAGAATCAGAGAGAGTGTTGCATTTTGGTTTGCATCACCAAAGAGGGAGCAAAATTTTGTGACAGCAGCAGAGCAGTTGGGAATACCATACTCAAAGAAGTTGATACTTGACTGCAAGACACGATGGAACTCTACATTCTTGATGTTGAGTGTTGCTATAAGCTACAAAGAGGTTTTCGACCGGGTGAAGACAAGAGATCCCAAGTATATATGTTTTCCTACAGACCAGGATTGGGAGTTGGCTAGTGAGATTTGTGAAAGATTACAACTTTTTATGAGGTGACTGATATGTTCCCTGGTTCAAAGTATCCTACAGCTAATGTTTTTTTTCCTTTGATATGTGAGATTGGGTATTCTTTGCGTGAGTGGACGAAATCTCCTATTGAGGAGATTAAGGTGATGGCTGACCAAATGCTTTCTAAGTTCAATAAGTATTGGTCTGTAATTCATGGGATAATGGGAATGGCAACGGTTTTAGATCCACGATACAAGTTAAAGTTTGTGGAGTTACTTTTGCCTGTGCTTTATGGAGAAGAAAAGGCAAATATTGAATTTCAAATTTTGGAGGGGTTTGTCACAACTTTGTTTTAAGAGCACGAGTCAAGTAATGCATCTAAAAAAAGGAAGAGTGAAGGTATTGTATTCTTCTTATTGTTTATATAATAAATAGAACATTATCTTAAATTATTAACATTTTTATACTAAACATTACGTGTTTATGGTGGTTCAGTTCCTGGTTCATCTTCATTTGGTTCTAGTATCTCTTCTGGTCATTGTGTTGGATTCAAAAAGCTCTTATCGGATATTGCTTCTATTACTAGAGATGATGATGAATCAGGAGGTATGAGTGAGTTGGATAACTACTTGAAGGAGAAATTGTTGCCTAAAGACATGGAACTTGATTTGTTGGCATGGTGGAAAACAAATGGGATTAAGTACCCGACACTACAAAGGATAGCTAAAGATATATTAGTTGTTCGTGTTTCCACTGTTGCCTCGGAATCAGCTTTCAGCACAAGTGGAAGATTAGTAAGTCCTCATCGTAGTCGACTTCATCCAAAGACATTGGAGGCTTTAATGTGTGATCAAAGTTGGTTGTTGAATGAAATTCGAGGTAGTATACTATTTTATATTAATTATATGAAATTGTGAATTTTTTTTGCATATTAATAATATTAATTTTACACAACAACTTGTTCTGAAGAGACCGAGGCATATTGTCGTTCTGTTGAATTTGATTATGATGTGGAAGAGGTAAAATGAAACTCCTAAAAATATTAATTTTATATAGTTTCCATGATTTGGTTTGATTTTGAGTTTGTTTGATATTTTGTAGGAAAACACTAAAGAAGGCGGGACAACAAGTTTGGATGATTTTGTTTGATTTTGAGTTTGTAACTTTGTTTTAATGTTAAGTGGTAATGTATTATTGTGATGAATTAGTTTTTAATGTTGTGTACTTGGGTGTTTTGGTTGATTGGTTGATGTTACAATATTAGACTATTAGTAATTTCTATTTGGTTAAATGATTTAAGAACTTATTTGGTATTTTAAGTTTATGCATCGTCTTAATTTATCATTCTGTATTTATAGTTTTTCCTTCTTTTTTTTTCTGCCATATTTCGGGTTTTAGGGTCGTGTTTTCGGGTAATTATCGGGTTTCGGGTTTAGGGTCGGGTTTGGGGAGAGTTTCAGCCCCGACGGGGCGCCCCGATAAGAAACCCGTCGGGTATCAGGTCGGGTTTGGGCACATATGTAGATATCGGGTTCAGGTTTGGGAAACCATGCCCCGCCCCGTTGCCATTCCTAGGGACAGGTGGTTGGTGCGAGGGCGAGACACAGAGGCGAGGTGTAGGAGGCACGTCGGAAGATGCGAAGGCCACGAGGCAGCCTCTGATTGGTCGAGACTTCGGTCCGAGGAGAATGGGATACGCATCAGATCCGGACTTGACCACAACTCGGTGACGTAGCAGCTTCGGACACGAGGCGAGGGTGACGTGGCCGGCTCCTATTCATGCGAATATTTCGAAAATTGCACCCAAAACTTCTAAAATTCATAACTTTTGCATACGAGCTCCGTTTTTGACGTTCTTTATATGCACGCATAGGCAGGAATATATTCTACAACTTTCGTTTAAACTTCATCGGCTAATTTTGACTTTAATTTAATATTATTAGTTTTAACAGACCGTGACAGGAAAATCCGTTAAAAATTCATAAATTCTCCATCTGACGTCCGTTTTCGTCAGTCTTTTTATCGTTGTACTACTATTAACGAGACCTTCGATTCTCATTTAGGTTGTGTCGGCTAAATATCGCTCGATTTTAAATTCGAGTTTTTAGTTGTCTACTGCTCCACTAAAACTTAGAAAAATCATAACTTCCTCATACGAAGTTAGATTTGGACGTTATTTTTTATCAAAATTCTCGGCTTAACGAATACTATGACTTTTGTTTAGATTGTTAAGGCTAAAAAGCACTTTATCGTATATTCACTTTTTTTTATGCTTCCCGGTGCTATGCCGGTTCCGTCGCGAAACTTTGACAGGTCATAACTTTTTCGTTATAACTCGGATTTCGGTGTTCTTTATATCTCCAGAATTCTTGTTTCGGCCACTACAACTTTCTTAAAAGATATCGGCTTTTTCTAATATTTATTTTCAATGATTATTTTCATTATTAATTAATTAAATCATAATAATTAAGCAAATAAGCATATAATTCACATGATATTCACATAATTCCTCTTTATTACTTCAAAATGAGTTACAAAGGTTGACCTAGACTATTACAACGTTATTAATGCTTTTAGGCCATAAACACGGGCATTACAATTCTCTCCCCCTTAGGATGATTCCGTCCCCGGAATCACACATCAGCAAACAAATGCTGGTAGCGACTCATCATGTCACTCTCTGTTTCCCAAGTGAGATTTGGACCATTCGTATGTTTCCATTGCACAAGCACTAAATCGACCATCTTGCATCACAACTTTTTAGTCTTACGGTCAACGATTGCCTCTGGTTCTTCGATTAACCTCTTGCTTTCATCCAACCTTAACTCAGATATTGGAATTATGTTGGGAACATCTCCCGTGAACTTCCTTAAATAACACACATGGAAAGTGTTATGAATACCATCTAGTTCTTCTGGTAGTTCTAGCTTGTAAGCTTGATTCCCAATCCTCTGAATAACTTTAAATGGTACAATAAACCTTGGACTCAACTTTCCTCTTTTACCAAATCTTATAAGTCCCTTCTGTAACGCCCAGGTTTCAGGGCTAAGCATTTTAGATAATGTAATAGTCTAGGTCAACTCTTGTAACTCTTTTTGAAGTAATAAAGATGAAATATTTGAGTATTATGTGAATTATGTGTATTTATGTGCTTATTATTTAATTATAAATGTATAATAAATAAAAGATAAAAATAAGCATCAAAATTAAAGTATGAGATAATCCCGATATCTTTACATAATGTTGTAGTGGTTGAAACAAGGATTCCGAGGATATAAGGAACGCCGAAATCCGAGTTATAACGAAGAAGTTATGACCCGTCGAAGTTTCGCGACACGATACCGGGAAGCGTAAATAGTGAATTTACGATAGAGTGAGATTTAGCCTTAGCAATATAAACAAAAGCCGTAGAATATGTTAAACTAAGAACATCGATAAAAAGAACGCCCAAATCTGACTTCGTATGAAGAAGTTATGATGTTTCGAAGTTTCAGATTAGAAGTATATAGCCCGAAATTTGAATATTAGATCAAGTGATTTTTAGCCGACATGACCTAAACAAGGATCGAAGATATCGTTAAGAGTAGTGTAATGAGAAAAATATGGGCAAAAACGGACGTCAGATGAAGAAGTTATGAGGATTTAACGGACCAATCCTGTCCCGGCCCGTTAATAATATAAATTTTAAAATCGAGTCAAAATTAGCCGACGAAGTCTAAACGAAAGTTGTAGAGTACATTCCCACCTTCACGTGGATATAAAGAACGTCGAAAGCGGAGCTCGTATGTGAAAGTTACGAATTTTTAAAGTTGGAAAGTGAATTTACGAAGCTGCTGCATGGACTGATGACGTGGCTTAATCCTGACCATCGCTTGCGGCCCACGGTCCTCGCTTCAGATGATGACGCGTCACCCTCGCTATTACGCCCCGCGTACGAAGAAGTTACGCCTCGCGTAACTTCGGTCTGATCCTTCCGAGATAAGTGCGAGACAGCTGGCTTCGGCTGGCATCCATACCTGAGGAGTACGCCCAGTGTAAAACTAAGGCTTCGCGCCTATAAATAGCTGCGAGGGCAGCCTCATTTATCACCCATTTTTCATTTCTCTCTCTACAATCTTTCTCTCTCTACGTGCTATAAACCCCCCTAAGCCCTAGATAAAACCCCAAGCTCCCAAGGGAAGCCCCGAGGCTCCCGGAGCCCCGAGAAAAAGGAGTCTTTCAGTTTCGAAACGCTGCTCCAATTAAGTTCCGGTTTTCGATAAAATTCGCTGTAAGTGTGCTACGCTTACGCAATTTTTAATATAGCTTTCAAATAATTATAGGAATGTTATTAGGTCCTTAAAATAATTATTTGGGCTATTATTATGAGTTATATTGAGTGTTATTAACGCTTGTATAATAATAATAATAGTTAGACTAATTAATTTGTCGCGGTTATCGTTAGACTAAACCCTATTGGTATTGGTAGTAGGTTTTATCAAAGGAAAATCGTTTTGAGAGTATCGAAGCGTTGTCCGAGTGCTGAGTCACCACCTTTCAGGTGAGTGCATAGTTACTTTCAGCTTACACATAGATATGAAGTATTTTATATAAATTACGTGCTATGTGTGCATATTACCTGAATACTTGCTATCTATGTTGGATGAACATTTTATACATGTTTTCAATGATTTAAACTGTATATGTATTTTATATCTACGAAAATGTTGGGGTAAAACATGGGTAGATGTATTAGTTGTTATGTAATAAAATGAAATAATGAGAGGCTTCGTTATAGATGTTATTGATGATCCAGTCATCTAGCGGAGTATAGATGACGACCACGGACTATTCTAGACAGTCCAGTGGAACGCTAGCAGGCTCGCAACCTGTAGGTGTTTATTCGAACTGTGTGTTTATTTGAACTGTGTGCTCACTAGACGTACTCCATCCCCCACATGGTTGCCTTAAGGACATTTATTGCTAAGGAATCCCCTTAGCAGTAGTGTCCATCCTGATGATAGTCCTTAGACTAGGTCCCTTATGTTAGATGTTTTAGGGACGTAAAGTGAGGATAAAGGGAATGGGTAACCGGGTTTGTTTGGTTTGATAAAGTTAATAAACTTATTTATTGTGGGTTGAAAACCCTATGTGCTCACCAGGCTCCCAAGCCTGACCCACTCAGTTTCTTGTATTACAGGTAGTGGCGCATGAGCATAGATCTGATGTCTTGGGATGAGAGATTAATGGATTTTAGGTCTGTAAATACGAAATAATGTAGTAAGGCCTATGTTGTATTGTTTATACTTATGTACTGTATCGAACATGACATCCCGAGTCTTTTTAATGAAATACATTTCTACGGAAATGCTTTTGATAAATCTTTATCATAATATTGTTTTGGGACAAATTTCGCAACTCTTTTATTAAAAGATTACTCTGATTTTGAAATAAAGTATAAACAAAACTGGTCTTTTTTGGCCGTGATTTTGGGGATGTCACACCTTCCACGGTGAGACTTTAAGCGAAACCGAATCACCAACTTCGAATGTTATCAGTTTTCTTTTCTTGTCAGTATAGCTCTTTTGACGATCTTGAGCTGCTAACATCCTTTCCCTAATCACTTTCAACTTTTCAGCAGTCTGATGGACTATCTCATGTCCCATAAACTACTTTTCTCCAGCTTCAAGCCAACAAGACAGTGTACGACACTTCTATCCATACAAAGCGTGATAAGGTTCCATCTTTATGCTCGAGTGGAAACTATTGTTGTATGAAAATTCTACTAAAGGTAAATGTTCATCCCAGTTACCTTGGAATTCCAGGGTACATGCTCTCAGCATATCTTCAAGTGTTTGTATTGTTCTTTCGCTCTGACCATCGGTTTGTGGATGGTAAGCTGTACTTAAACACAACTTGGTACCCATTTCCTCTTGTAGACTTTTCCAAAATTGTGACGTGAAACGACTATCACGATCTGATACAATTGTTAGAGTAACACCGTGAAGTCTCACAATTTCCTTCACGTAAGCATTCGCAAGCTTATCCATAAACCATTTTTTCATTGGCTGCTATGAAGTGTGCACTCTTGGTGAAACGATCCACAACCACCCAAATCATGTTGTGACCGCTCTTTGTTCTGGGTAGTTAATTCACAAAATCCATGGTGATGTCTTCCCATTTACCCATGGGTACAAGTAAAGGTTCTAAACTCCCATACGGTTTCTGATGCTGTGCTTTGACCCTTGCACATGTCACACACTCGGTCACATACTTAGCAACATCGAGCTTCATCATTGGCCACCAGTAATAGGGTTTTAAATCCATATATATTTTCGTACTGCCGGGATGAATCGAGTACATGGTCTTGTGAGCTTCTTCCATCAAAACATCTCTTACTCCTCCTGTCTTAGGTACCCAAATCCTATCTTGGAATACCTCCAACCCTTGGTTGTTTGTACCGAATACTAATGTTTTGCCTAAGCGTTCTTATTTTCGGTAATTCTTCTCTAAAGCTTCTTCCCGAGCTTTCTTTATACTCTCCAGAATTGTTGAGACAACCTTAATTCTCAACGCTCTTGACCTTTTCTTTTTAAGGTTGACTTTCCGGCTGAGAGCATCAGCAACAACATTTGTTTTACCAAGGTGATAAAGTATCTCACAGTCGTAGTCCTTGAGTAATTCCAGCCAGCGTCGTTGCCTCATATTCAATTCCTTCTGATTAAAGAGTTACTGGAGACTCTTATGATCAGTGAAAAGTTTGCACTTCGTGCCATAGAGGTAATGCCTCCATATTTTTAGAGCCAAAACTACCGCTGCCAACTCCAAATTATGAGTAGGGTAGTTATTTTCATGCTCCTTCAGTTGTCTTGATGCATATGCTATCACTTTATCTCACTAGGTCAGAACACAACCTAACCCAACTCCTGATGCATCACTATAGACTGCAAAGTCTTCAATTCCTTTGGGTAAAGAAAGAATTGGTGCTTCACATAATTTCTTCTTCAACTTCTCAATGGCTTCCTTATGCTTTTCACTCCAAGTATAAGTAGCTCCTTTGTGGGTCAAGGCTGTCAATGGAGCAACTATCGAAGAAAAGCCTTGGATAAACCTTCGGTAATATCCAGCTAATCCCAAAAAGCTTCGGATCTTCATGGGACTTTACGTGCATGCAAGGTATTAAAGGCTTAGAACACCAAAAACTAAGTTTATAATGAGGTTTAGGTCATGTTGAGGGATCAATACAAGATAAAGTTGATAGCTTTGTGAATTTCGGACCTGGAGGAGTCCAGATCTGAACTTCAGATCATTGCCAATACCTGAAATGGCTCACATATAGGCTAAAAATGACCCTAAACTCAAGCATGGAGAGATCTAGCTAGAGGGAAGTCAAGTTAACGACTTGATACCTTCAAAATGATGGCAAGATGAGGTAGAGTTAGATTCATAATATATTCTTTGCTCCAAGCTACTTAAGCTCCAACCCTTATTCACAAAATGCACCAAATCACTCTTTAAATCTCACAAACACTTAAGAACAAGATCTAGACTGATTAGGGTTTCCTCTGGCCGTCAATAGGTGGTAAGGGATTGGAGGTAAGGACTTAAGGTCCTTTAAATAAGGTGCAAACCCTAAAAATTAGGATTTCATCTTCCAGCTCCTACTCGTCGAGTTCGGGTCCTCCTACTTGTCGAG
The DNA here is from genome assembly GCF_052625555.1 of Lactuca saligna. NCBI lineage: Eukaryota > Viridiplantae > Streptophyta > Magnoliopsida > Asterales > Asteraceae > Lactuca > Lactuca saligna. The sequence goes on from NC_136418.1 coordinate 154,405,130, forward strand.
TAGGTCCAATAATCTACGCAGTCTATCCTGCCTCTACACGACGAGTTGGGGCAACCAACTCGTCGAGTAGGTCCATTAACATGTACATAATGTTTTAAAATGTATACCTCAAAGTCGGGGTGTTACATAAGCACAAGACTATAAAATCTAATCTTGATCAAATTTATTCTTCCATGCTCCACATCCACACTTCTTCTTAGCCCCTGGAAATTAGAACAAATGTGAAATCCACATCCTGTAGCAAGGACCCAAAAACTAGAATATGATGAGTTTTTAGATAACATATTGTATATACTTGTAAAAGTCGGCTTCACTTTGATGTCTTTAATGTCTTGTGGGTATTTTGAGCAACTTCATTTCAAATACCCTTTGTCATTGCAATAGAAGCAGGTGGCCTTTTTGGGATCCGAGACGCGGGGAGCATCAGAACCAGCTTTTCCTTTGGTCCTATTGCTTGATGACCCAGCTTGAGATTTTGCCTTCCAATTATGTCTTGGAGGACCTTCCACTTTTTCCCTTTCGCTTGACCAATGGCCAGAATGGGAGCACTAGAAGGAGTGTAGGCAACACTTTTTCCCTTTATTCCTGCTTCAGTTATTCGCAGGTGGTTATGTAGTTGACACAAAGTAGATTCATTGTTGTTCAAATGATACGTCAATATGAACTGATCATAATAAATCGATAAGAAGTTCAACACAATGTTGATTGCCAAATCTTCATCAAAATTCACATTAAGATTGACAAGCTTGTCCACATATCGTTGCATTTTTTATACGTCGCTGCTAATAGATTCTCCCCCATTCATCTTCCTTGCTATAAGGGACTTTACTACCTTATACTTTTCCAGATGAGCTTGCTTATGGTATTTCTCCATAAGGTCATTGTTCATCTCGTACAACCAGTAATCCTTGTAGTATCTTTGCAATCCAGGATTCGGCGTGGCCACCATGATGCATGCAACTTTTTTTGCATCATTGTAGTGTTTCTTATAAGCGACCATTTCATCGATCTCATCCGATGGTCTCTCAAGGACATATTCCTTGTCCTCGAAATGAAGTGTCAACTTTCTGTTGCACATTCAATCATTGTAGTTTGTGCCATCTAATGTCACGTTGGAGCAGATGTTAAACAAGGAAAAGTTATAGGAGGGGGAGGAGGAACCAGAAGCATCATTTGGAGAAGACATCTGTAAAAGAAAGGTACTTTTAGTTAGATAAGAACAATTCTCAATATAACAGCCCAAAAATGAAATGTTAAGGTTAGGATCCAACTATAAAATTTACAACTTAGAAAAGGGATGTCGTAATCTAATTGTAAATTTTATAAATATAGGTAAATGACAATTTACCAATTCCACCATGAGAAAACGGAATTTGAATGAAATTTAGTTGAGTGATTTACCAATTCCACCATGAGAAAACAAAATTTGAATGAAATTTAGTTGAGTGAAATTCCTAGATCTTTTGAGACTCATTGAAACTATTCAATAGCATGTTTAATCTCATTTTATGCTCTTCCATTTGTGAATGAGATACCGAGGATCACAAAAAAATGTGAATAACCATGCAAATTTGATTGGTACTCTCTATGTCATTTATCATCTCATTGTAATGTGTCGGTTAATTACACACGCTCCATTAATCAGCGATAATTTTCAAGATGCCCATTATTACTATTTATAGTCACTATCAGTGTGTCGGTTAACCGCACATGCTCCACTAACTACTATAAAGTATAATGTGCAATTTCATGGGTTAGCATACAAATTCACATTAATCCTAAAGTAACTACGATTGAGATTTAAATAAAATGATCTAGTTACTTTTTAATCGCATTATACTTATTAATAAGAATTAATTCGTCCTATCAAACCCATTCGGCTAATGACCATCCACTAATTAAGGAAGCGGTGGGTGAGAGCAGACACTCATTCAACTATCATTTTATAGGTAGTTTCCTTATACCCCCTTTATAAACCAGCTTTGTGAATTAGGCATACTAGCGGTTTGACTGAATTAGTCTTATACATATGGTAATAGTTAAACTTTTAATTTTACATATAGCATAATGTGTATTTTAAAACATTTACGTAACACCCATAAAAATCAAGCCAATTTAAAACTTTTTCAAACATTTAAAAGCCATTAGTTATTACAAAATGTTTTCAAAATAGTTTAATATCAGAGTCTCCCAGAAACATAGTCATAAAATGTGAGGAGCTATACGATCACGCCTTTGTCTTTCCGCGATCATCTGAGGTACCTGAAACCAAAACTGAAACTGTAAGCCCAAAGCTTAGTGAGTTTCCCCAAAATACCGATAAATTGCAAATAACACATATACAAATAACAACATATACTGGGTCCACAACTTTACACATTGGATTACCCCTGACCCACAGTATGAGTCTGGATTGGCTTCCGGGCCCACAACTCACATTTGGATTGCCTCCGAGCCCATAGTTTGAGTCTCGTATGCCCCACTCGAGCCTCAGCTCGTATCTGGTATGCTCTCAAGCCCACAGTACGAATCTAGCATGCCCTACCTGACCCTTAAAATCGCGGTTTTAGTCAATGTTAAATGTTAATCGACTCGTCTACTCCATTTTGTTTATAATTCTAAAACCGACTTCTGTAACATGAAGACGAAGGCAAATAAACTCGGAAAAACATCAACTCTTTGGAGTTTGGATACGATAGAGGGTACTTAATTTTTGTACACGGTTTTTTGAGCTTGTATATACTAATAAAACTTTGGTTAGTAAAGTAGTATATAATTGAAGTTTATTTTGGAATGAATGTTGTTGGTTTTAGCGATTTATATTAATGCATAATTATAACATAATCTTAATATTGCAAACGAGTCTTGTAAAATGGTTGGAAATCGGTTGATCCAGTGGATAAGGATATGAGTTTAATTATCTAAAACCCTACGGATTACGGATCGGATGTGAATCAATATTAGAAAATTAGTTAATGAGTTTGGATCAAGGTTGATCCTCTCCATTATCATGCCTAGTAAAGGGTACTTTTTAAGAAATGGTTTGTACTTCAAATAATTATAAGAGATTTTTTTGCACCGCCTTTTTAAGAAAAATATGAGAGGCATTTATAAAAATCAAATAATTTTTTGGTCTACTATTTTAATAATATATCGCATCAAAGTTCGAATTTTAATTGGAAAAATAGGCACAGAGGTCACATTCAACACCATGTATTAACGTATACAAAACAATCCATTATTCAAACTCATAGATAAAGACATGGACTTTGTCTAAATTACATGACCCCAAACTTCTTTCATGTTATTTTTGTAGGTTTGTTCATGTATTTGTAGTTCATCAACTAGAAAACCATTATATATATATATATATATATATATATATATATATATATATATATATATATATATATATATATATATATAATAATAATAATAATAATAATAATAATAAGTATTGTAGTTAATAATTTAAATGAGGGAAAAATATTACATGAGATGTTGCTATCATATGTTTAAAAGGCTTCCCCAATTTCAAAGCTGAAAGGAACATCAATGTGTCTTTTTCCAACCCGTCCCCTTCTAAACACCCATTTTTTGATAGTGATGGTTTTTAAATATATTATATAATAATTAATAAATGAAAAGAAACAAAAAGAACAATCCTATTTCAAATGGAATTATATCGTATCTGATTTTGTGCTATAAAGAAATCAAACATTGTGTTTAATGAAAACAAATGATTACGTATACAAAAATGTTATGTTTGACATGTCTCACGAATTATTTTTGTTTTTTTAATAATGATCAAATACGTAAAATAGTTCTTAGTTGCATAAATCCAAAATGATTGTATTAATGCAATAAGTTTACTAACACACTAATGAGTATTACTCATTGGAAACGGTGTATTTATCTTTCTTTTAATATAAAAACATATGCATTCAATGGCTAGGTTTTTGATCATTTGGAAATGATTAGTTCTACTAGACGTAATCAAGCATATCAAATTCCTCTCTACATCATAATATCTACTTGCTCGTGAGGTGGTGTTCTACTAGACGTAATCAAGCATACATGTCTCGCACATCAACATTTCAGCCGTAAAATCCTTTCGTACCCCAAAACCTTAGTTTGTCATTTTAGTGTGATATAACATCACTTCTACTTACTAGGATTTCACTCCTTTAATTATAGTTTGTCATTTAACTATCATGTCATTTTTCTCTCATTCTTTGTTTAGAGCATTAGGTATGAGCCCGTTGAAGTGATGTTATAACAACTTATAACACCAAAGGAGAAATGATGTTCATGGTGTTATGACAATATTACGAGAAAGCTAAGAGGAGAAAAATAGAGAGGGAAGAAATGTGCAGCTAATCAATGTTCTCGTTTCAATATGTCATAACGCCAACAAGATATGTCATTACACCAAAGAAGAAATGGTGTTCATAGTGTTATGATTATGTTATGAGATGCCACATCAGCAAAAACATCACTTCTCGTTGCTCATACCATATACTTTTAATATTGAAAATAGTCACATATCACATTCATTTATTCATATTTAAATAAAATTATAAGACTATAATGTAAAAGAAAAATATAAACTTATAATTTATTTCTAATAATATAAAACTAATAACAATAATTAAAATAGGACATCATTACGAACACAAACCTTGTTGATGTATTTTTTTCAAATGTTTCTTTTGATGGCAGTTACATTTTCGAAATAAACTCGACTTCCGGCTTGGGAGGGGTTGGGTTTCCGGAACATATACAAGAAAAGCTGATAAGTTGTTAAATATGTTCAGTAACGGTTGATACAAGATAAATTTATTGCACATTTTAAAATTGAAAATGAGGGGTAAATAAATAGGGAAGTCTAGTTGGGGTCGGTAAAGTGCTATCAAAGGATCGAAAGCAAAAATGTTATAATATATGTTCTTGACCTAGCAACATGAAACTTTCTTTCAATGAATCTTGGGGTGAGGCTCTTGGGAGGTTTGTTGGAATCCATTTTGATGAAAAATAGATTGAATGGTAGAATGTGATAGAAGGTTGTATGTAGAGTCGGTCTAAACCGTGTTGAGACCATTGTAAATAAAAAAGAGGTCTTAAGTATAAGAATTATAGTTAATAATTACAATTAATGTCGGAAAAAATAACATGCGTAATTTAAAAAACAAACATGTGTAATTCACTTTTTTTTTTTGGGGTAAAAAAGGACGACACCTCCGAAATTAATTAATCAAAATAATTAATACGATAGAGGATGAGGACTACACAAAAACATACATGGATTACTAAATGGACTACCATCTATTTATCCGTAATAGTATCACATTGTTTAACAACATGAGCTACACCTTAAAGTAAGATAATAGAAGCAAGTCGTCTTGCGTTTTCACATGCTACCCTATCTAGTTTTAAATACGATCGAGATATGGGGAAAATCATGTTTGTGAACACCCATTTTCAAGACATATTTAGGTTGCACACCAACAATGCACAAAAACATGATAGATGAAAATAGTTGTACACTTGAAGTAGATAATACAACGATACCAATTACTATAACTTATAAAAAATGAAAATCCCCTTAATATATGGAATTGGTTCAAGGGATATCTACATAAAAATAAACATGCTAATGGTTTCTTTGCTAATACACCACTCGACGGTGACCTTCCTAATATTGAGACTTTTAGAACCCCTAAATATCACATTTTCAAGTACTAAAGTTATCTTTTTAAACATGTATAATTTTTTAAACATGTATAATTTTCGCCACTTAAACGGAGGACTAAGCACAAAACAAGTGAACATTATGCTAGGTTTTTTTTTTATACTTTTGGGGAGAGTTGTTGTAACATGTCACACCCTCGAACTAGACGGCGGAAACGTCTGGGGGCTTGTGTGTGACTTCATCTTCTAGTATCATCACAATGTATATAATTGAAACAAGACAACATCATCATCATACATAACAAAATACAACCATCATTGTTTACATCAAGTATAGTATCATAAATTACATGCCAAAATATTTAATGTATGATGGAAACAAAATACGACAAATTCCACGTGTTATTGTTGACCATTCCGGTTAACGATTCCCTAAAAATACAAGTTATCTTGAAAATGTCAACATAAATAATATTGGTAAATTCATAAGCATGTTTGAATGAAAAGTTTTGTATTGTTCGTAAAACGTCAGAAAATCCGATACTTTTTGAAAAATGGTTTGAAAGTGATGTGTCAATATCAAGTACTAATCCGACCACATTGTTCCTTACATCCTTTCATCTCCCTTCTTCGTTTAACCGATTTGTAGATCTAGGGTATGGATTTGGGGTTTATTTTAGGGTTTAATTCAAGGTTTCTTTTTTATTTTTGGAGACGAATGGTGGTGTGTTGTCGAAGTTAGCTGGTGGCCGGAGGTGGCTGGTGTCAGAAGTGACTGGTTGTAGGAGGTTGTTGATGGTGGGAAGGTTCGGAAACAATTTAAGTGGAATTTCCATTTTCTAAAAATTATACTTAACAAAAAAAATAGTATATAAATTATAAACAAATGAAAAATAAATGAAAAAAGAAAAAGAAAATGGCAAGATAGTCATTTTATGTTTGCGATGGACGAAGCATGCAACTTTTAACCAAATAAGGGACGGTCCGAGTTAGTTTTTGAAAATAGGGACCAAACGTGCTTTTGGGCACATGCACGATGAAAGATTGGTGTAATTTACCCTTAGTTTTAATATATTGTTTGATGTGAACTAATATCATTTTATAGATATAATTTTGGAACAATTTGTATATAATACTTAGAATATTAATTTAAGTATAACATTATAGAGTCAACCTAAATATAAATTTTAGTTTAACTTAAACAACTCAAAAAATATATGTAAATAGTTAAAAGTGATAATTTTAGTGTCTTTCTAATAATGATTATAATTTGGTTAATAAGGTTAAATAAATATCAAACCTAAAGTGTAATCATAAATAAACTAAATTTTAATTTTAAAATAATATATTTACTTCTACTTATAAAGTCATGTCTTTAAATTTTAACATATTATACTTAATTTATTATATTTAGAAAGTTGTTGTATGTAAACTATTGTCAGTTTAAAGCTGCAACTTTTGAACAGTCTGGACAAAATACTTAAATTGTTAATTTAAATATAACATTACAATGTCAATTTATAAATAAATTTCAGTTCCACTTTAAAAAAACAATAAATATTTTGTAAATAGTTAAAAGTGATAAATTGTAGTGATAAATACAAAAACTAAATTGTAATCTAAGTCTAACTAAAATATTTCCTAAATATATTTTTATAATCGTTAATTTTTTTCAAATAAGTAGCTTAAAATAACTTATAATAACAATAGTTAAAAATAACTCTATATAAATGATTATATTGTTACCTTTAAAATCGAAAAACAATGTTTGATGTTTTAAATAATTTTAATGATAGAAATTAAAACATTAAGCAAATAAATTTTTAAAAATTAATTAACAACAACAACAACTATAAGTAACATTAAATTATATATTATATTAATTTTATTCTTGTGTAACTCGCGGGTAGAAATCATTCAAATGATTGAGATTATGCAGTTATAATAGATATATATATATATTACAATATAATTCAAAATAATCAATATATTATATCAATTTAGTATACGGATTATTTTATCAAAATTAACAATAATATTATTGTTCTATTTTAAAAAATATATATTTAAATAATATATTTACTTCTACTTATAAAGTTATGTTGTTTAATTTCTAACACATTATACCTAATTTATTAGTTTTAATATATTGTTGGATGTAAACCATTATCATTTTAAAGATATAATTTTGGAACAATTTTTGTAAAATACTTAAACTATTAATTTAAATATAACATTATAGTTTCAACTTAAATATAAATTTTAATTTAACTTAAAAAACCTAAACAATATTTTGTAAATAACTAAAAATGATTAATTGTAGTGTTTTTTCTAATAATGATTATAAGTTTGTTAATAAGGTTAAATAAATATCAAACCTAAAGTGAAATCATAAATAAACCAATTTTCAATTTTAAAATAATATTTTTATTTCTACTTATAAAATTATTTATTTAACTTTAACATATTATACTTAACTTATTAGATTTAATATGTTGTTGCATGTAAATCATTATCAATTTAAAACTACAAATTTTGAACAATTTGAAAAAAATACTTAAATCGTAATATCAATTTAACTAAAAAATTACCAAATATATTTTTATAGCAATTGAAAGTTTTCAAATAAGTAGCTTAAAATAAATTATAATAACAATAATTAAAAATAACTTTATATAGATGGTTATATTGTTACCCTTAAAATCAAAAAATAATGTTTGATGTTTTAAGTAATTATAATGATAGAAATTAAAACATTAAGCAAATAAATATTAAAAAATTAATTAACAATAACAACTATAAATAATATTAAACCGTATATTATAGTTAACTTTATTCATGAGTAACTCGTTGGTAGAAGTTATTCAAACGATTGAGATTATGCAGTTATAATAGATGTATATATTATCACATAATTCAAAATAATCAATATATTATATAAATTTAGTATACGAATTATTATATCAAATATAACAACAACTTTATTGTTATATTTAAAAGAAAACATATATTTGTAAAGACTTCAACTATATAAGTGTTTATGCGCAACGCACGAACATTTGCCTAGTATCTTATAATATAAGCATTTTTCTAAGCATCACACTGATTTGAAACTCCTCTGTCTTTTCTATTCTTAAATGACTATATTTCTAAGCATCACATTGATTTGAAACTCATTTGTCTTTTCATATTCTCAAATGACTTTTCAAATGTCTTATAAGTAATTGATTTAACATTAAACACTAAACATGCTATATTACATGTAAGAAGGATGTCATAAGAAAATGAAAAGAAAAATTTTCAATAGACACAATTCTTTTAGAATGTATTAGCAGTGATGAGTCCCTAAAAGAATTCTACAAATCAAGGTTGTGGATGAATGTATCATTTTTTACTCATAGTTTGATCGTGTTTTTTTTTTGTAGTATTGATGTGCAATTCGAGTTGTAGTTTGCAAATTTCGAAATTACATGTGAGAACATCATCATTATCCTATTTGTTTTTATCTATTTGTTTTTGTTATGAATATTTCAATATGCTTTGTTTTTTTTTAGATTTTTGTTTCCTTTTATATTTACATTTGTACATGTATAAAAGGTTGTTTGAACCACATATTGTAATTGACTAATCTAGTCATACATACTTATAAAGCTAACATTTTTCTTAAATATTATGCATTTGAAACCCCATTTTTTAACTTCTTCAAACCACATTCATTTGAAACCCTTTTTTTTTTTAACTAATGGAACTCAAAGATTTTCTTAATTATGATTTAACACTCAAAAGTTTTATAACTTATATTATGTTTAATTAGCATACAGTGAAAAGTTTATTTGTTTATGTAATTAGAAAACAATGTGTACATAGAATGACTACTTCAATTTCACATAGGAATCGATACCACTAGAGAGGTATGTTGTCTTTAATCGGTGGAAGGATATTCACATACCCTGATATCATTTTTAATTATTTATATTAATGCTTAGTAATATCTATTTTATATTCATATTCACCTTAATTTTTTAAAGTACAAATTAAGAAAGAGGATTTTCGGCTCACCAACATAAAGTTAATCGTATGTCTTGCAAAATTTGTAATTAAAATTAAATATTTTATTTACTAATCGACTTATTTTAAAACTCTTGATGATATTTATGTATAATGGTATATTTTATATGACTTTATCCTTAATTTCAATGTTTAATATTTGAAAGTTCATATATGAAACCTTGGATGTTATGGTGTAATATAAATAGTCTAATACAAAATTTATTAGTTCAATATTGTTTATTAATAACTCATTTAAAACAACTTATTTCTTATTTTATCCAAAAAAATATTATCAGACATAAGAAAAGTAGATTATTTTAATGTTATACAAAAACTTATAATATATATTGGATATTATAAAAGTAAAAGTAAAGTTTATAAGGTATTGACTATATTAGATAGTATCAAAATATAAATTGATGGATTTTTATGTTATTTAATAATTCGTATAATGCCCAAAATCTAACTAAAAGCGTAAATTTCAACATATTTAATTTTTTTTCCATAATTATTTTAACCACTTAAATGCATTATTGCGCAACGCGCGAGGTTACGCCTAGTATACTTATAAAAAAGACATTTTTACTTGCACCACGTGCATTTGAAATCTCCATGACTTTTCAATTTCTTTTTAATAATTATTATAAATTAGTTAATAATATTAAATTAATATAAAAGCAAAAATATAATAATAAATTAACTAAACTACAATATTAAAATATTATATTTTACTTCTATTTATAAAATTATAAATTTAACTTTTTATATTATAGTTAACTTATTACTTTAAATATGTTGTCATATGTAATCAGTTGTTATTTTAAAATCATAACCGTTGTATAATTTATGATTTTATGCAAATAGTTAAATTATTAATTTCAATATAATCTTAAACTGTTAGCATAAATCAAAATTTCAGTTAAACTATAAAAAGTCGAGAGACTATTTTATAAAAAATTAAAAGTGATAAATTAGAGGGTTAAACTTAAATTGCAATCCTAAATTAAAAAAAATCCATAAAACTATTTTTTATAATCACTAAGAATTTTTATATAAGTAGTTTAAAAATAACTTACAATAAGAATAATTAAAAATATTATTATATAAAAAATTATAATGTTTTTTTTTTCGAAACAAAAACGATATTTGTTGTTTTAAATAATTAGAATTAAAATACAATTATATACGAAAATTATATTGTTACATTTAAAAACAAAAAACAATTGTTGATGTTTTAAATAATTACAAAATGATAGATATTAAAATCCTTAGGAAATAAAATTTTTAAACTTAAATTAATCAAAATAACAACCATTAAATCATATTAAGAGGTAATTAGAGTTTTATTATTATTATTATTATTGACAAAGTCAGGGGCTTTTGTAACAATATCCGCTAAGAAATATATAGAAGTTGCAATTCCAAACGACATCGTCTTGTTCTTGACAACGATTAACAATCACACCACCGCACCTGCCTCGTTAATTCTTCGTTTGGGCGTAGCATCGTCATTCATTGCATCGGCGCCATCCGCTCACTCTCTCCAAAAGTTTTCAACTCTCTCCGTGAATTCTCAGCTAGGTCCAAATCCGGTCCAGAGACATCCCCAATTCGTAGATCTACAATTTTATCCCCTTTATTCGTTAACGAATTCGTTTCACCAAGTCTTAGACACATAAGCCCTAATTCGAACCCATACCACGTCTACTTTTTCATGATTGATTTAGCTCTGATTTCGAGGGATTCTGTTATTCAAATCACCGATCTCGATGTGCTGACCTGCATACTGTTCTCATCCAGGATCAATCAGTTCATAGACTTAGGGTTTTTAATTTATTAGAAAGGGGATCAAAAGATTGGCGCCGGTAATTGATGGTCCTCGTCGCGCAGTACGGAGAAGAAGGATTATATTTTACGAAAAGCGACGCCGTTGATGATTATGATGGAAGAAGGCTGTTATGTATGGGCGGTGGGAAGGTGAGCTGTGGTTCAACCGGCGGCACATGTGGTCGGTCCCCTCTCCCTCCACGCCGTCTCTAGTCGCTCCCATTAAGTCCTCCGTATTCATTGACTCTAACTCTTTCTCCAAAGTATGTAATTTCTTATTCCAGTCATCGCGTATCCATGCTATACATATACATTTAGAAATATTTCAATATCCGTTATTTCCTGTATTGATGCCAAGTGAATCAGCATGACCTTTGCTTGCTATTTGCATCTTGGAATTGATTGGAACGACAATACCACATCCTTCCTGCGTTTGCTTTTCTCTACGTTCTGTTTTCAGTACGTAGTAAATTTAATATGCCCACTTTATCCGGTTCTGTTTGTTGTGTATGGAAAAAAAATTGTTGTTTAGGAATCACTTCCCTTTTCAATATGCAGTAAATTTAATATGCCCGCTTTATTCAATTTACATGATATGCTATATTACTCATGCAGTTAGGACTTAGGAGATTCAATATCTTCTATCTTCGGATGTGTTTATCTGTGTTTGTTGATAGAGGTATATTTTGTTACTAAATTCTGCAATGAGTGGTGGAATGTATTATAGATATGCATCACTTCATGTTTGCAAGGCTGGCAAGCGGTTCTCAGGGGTTGCAACAAGATTTTTATATATAATTAGATGCCATTGTGAATGCATAATTATATATTCTGAGGTCTCTTAAGGAAAGCTAACATACAACATATGTTGAGTTATGAAAATTAACATACTTTCTGAAATCTTGATTCTCTTTCTTATCCATCTTTGATTATTGGTATCTAAATCCAACACATTTGTTTCAGGATGGACGCAAGATTCATGTTGGTGGCTGTGCACTGTTCAAACCACCCCATGATTCCCCTCCATTTGTTGGTATAATTCGTAGATTAATTGTAGATAAAGAAGACAATCTAAGCCTGAGTGTGAATTGGCTTTACCGCCCTTCTGACGTGAAGCTTTTAAAAGGTGCCTCTCTTGAAGCAGCACCAAACGAGGTCTTTTACTCCTTTCACCAAGATAAAATACCTGCTGCATCACTACTTCATCCGTGTAAAGTCGCATTCCTTCGTAAAGGTGTTGAACTTCCTTCAAGGGTATCATCATTTGTGTGCAGACGAGTTTATGATGTTGAGACTAAGCGTTTATGGTGGCTAACTGATCAAGATTATCTTAATGTAAGTATTGTAGCTAGCTTAGTTTTCTCTTTCTTTTTCGTCTGTTGAAAATCCTCTTGATTGGTTATGTAGTCTTTTCTGACGCAGGAACGACAAGAAGTAGTAGACCAGCTTTTAGATAAGACAAGAGTAGAAATGTATGGAGGCCATTCCCCAAAACCTTTAAATGGTCCTGGTCCTGGTCCTGGTCCTGGTCCAAATGGGACACCACAGGTAAAGGGTAAGAAAAGAGAGCAGACTTCAGACTCTGGTCAATTTAGACCTGAAGACATGTTAAAAGCTGAGATTGCCAAAATTACAGATAAAGGAGGGTTGGTGGATTTTGAAGGTGTTGAGAAAATAATACAGCTGATGCAGCCTGAGAGTGGTGACAAGAAAGTTGACCTGGCTTCCAGAATTATGCTTGTTAATGTCATATCAGCTACTGACAGTTTTGATTGCCTTAGTCGGTTTGTTCAGCTTAGGGGTTTGCTTATTTTAGATGAATGGCTTCAAGAGTTCCACAAGGGGAAGATTAGTGATGGTAGTCCTAAAGAGGGTGATTTATCTGTGGAGGAGTTTCTTTTTGCTTTGCTTCGTGCACTTGACAGGTTACCTGTGAATATTCATGCTTTGCAGACTTGTAATGTCGGTAAGTCTGTTAATCACTTACGTAGCCATAAAAACCCTGAGATTTTGAAGAAAGCTAAGTGTTTAGTTGACACGTGGAAGAAAAGTGTTGAAGCTGAAATGAATATGATTGAAAGAAAACGAGTCGAGCAAATGAATATCATTGAAACAAGATCTGGTACAAGACGTGCAGGTTCGGGTTCCTGGTCAAACAAGCAAATGATGCCTGAAGTGTCCCCTCATATGGTCAAACAAGTCAAGATTTCTTCTTCACAACCTTCTGTAGTGAAAGCTCAGGGTAAGCATAGTTCCGGTGAAGCTATCGTCAAGTCGCCGGAATCTCCTAGCCCTACAAAACTTCCGGGACCAGTGCCACCTGGCATTGCTCCTTCAGATGTCACAGTTAAACAGGAAAAGAGTAGCAGTTCTAGCCCTTCTGCTTCTGGTAAGGGGTCACCATTTAGAGCCACACCTGAAAGGGCAACTGAAGAAAACATACACAACAGCCAGAGACTTATTGTCCGGCTGCCGAACACGGGAAGAAGCCCTGCACACACAGCCAGTGGTGGATCTGTTGAAGATCATCTTGATGGGAGTGGGAGGCCAAAGGGAAAAGGGGACACACCACCAGACAACAATGTGGTAGCTATGGATATGGATTTATGTAAAGGGAAAGAAGGATTGGTTGGCTGTGATGCTGACGATGGTGATGCCGAGGCATCCAAAGGTGCTGACTCAACATCAGGTGGGAGTGGGACACTAAAATCAGGGAAGTCACATGAAGCGTCTTACAGCTCTATAAATGCATTGGTTGAAAGCTGTGCGAAGTTTTCTGAAGTTAACACGTCTTTGCCAGCTGGCAATGATGTTGGAATGAATCTTCTTGCCAGTGTGGCTGCTGGTGAGATGTCTAGGTCTGACGTGGCAACATCATCATGTTCCCCTGAAAACAAACAACCTTTACCTGAAGACACTTGCTCTGAAGATAATGGCAATCCCAGACAATCAATTGAAGATGGTTCCCAAGTTGAAGATAATGTTAAAGTCAGCAATGGTCATGAGCATGCCAGGTTGGCGGAAAACAGTAATGCTGTACCTATGGCACCTGAGGTAGGGCCTGCTCCATCAGCAGCAGATGCAACAGGTATAAGTGGAAAGGTCGAGACACATGTCAATAATGAACCTTCTTCCAGGTCATCATCAGATAAGCATGAGAATGAAAAGAAATCATCGCAGAAAGAGCATGATGACGTGGATTCTGAATTGCTGAAACCATCTTGTGGCCATGTTAGTTTAGAGCAGTTTGAGGAGAAAGAAAATACGGATCCTGATTCTTCTGTCCTGCTGCAGAGCAGTGAAAATGTAGATAAAAAGGAGGCCCAAGAGGGAGATGGGTCGGGCCCATCTGTCTCCACATCAGCGCCTCCTGTGTCAGAAAAGACAGTGAAGCTGGATTTTGACTTGAATGAAGTTGTTCCTAGTGATGATATGGAAAGGCATAGCTCATTACATTCTGCAAGTTCTGTTGTGGGGGGAAACCGGGCTGCTTCGGTTACTGTAGCAGCAGCTGCTAAAGGACCTTTTTTATCATCTGAGAATCTGTTAAAAGGCAAGGCTGAGCTTGGGTGGAAGGGATCTGCTGCCACCAGTGCATTTCGTCCAGCTGAGCCTCGAAAGGCCCGTGAGTTTTTGGACTTTGACCTCAATGTTGGTGTTGCTGATGATGTCATTGTCAACAACCAAAACCAAAACAATCCACCATCGTCAAAATACATGGATTCCAGGAACAAAGGAGGGCTCGATCTCGATTTAAATGCATGTGAAGAAACTCCCGATGTGGGCCCGTTAATGGTTAGCTTTAGCAGACCACAAATCCCTCCAAGGTCTCTTCTTTCTTCCGGGTTTGATCTCAACAACGGGCCTGGAATTGAAGAAATTGGCAGTGAATCAATACCACATTCCAGAAACGGTATTCAGTTTTTGCCTAATGTTCCTAGTGTCAAAATGGGGAACATAGACGTGGGAAACTTCCATTCCTGGTTTCCACCAAGTAGTACATACCCAGCAATTCCGATTCCAGCACAGAGTTATTCCATGCCAGTGCCACAAAGAATGTTAACTCCTATGGCTTCTGCTTCTGCTTCTGGCACTCCGTTTAATCCTGAATTATTTAGAGGGCCTGTGTTATCATCTTCTCCTGCAGTTGCTTTTTCATCCGCAGCACCATTCCAATTCCCAGGTTTCCCATTTGAAACTAATTTCTCTATGCCTTCAAATACAGTGTCACCAGCGTTTGTGGGGTCATCCGCTGGGCCTGGGCCTGGGCCAATTTGTTTCCCAACAATACCCTCGCAACTGGTGGGCCCACTTTCATCTTCAAATTACAGGCCTTATGTTATGGGTCTACCTGGCGGATCGAGTAACGATAACAAAAAATGGGGAACCCATGGTCTGGATTTGAACTCGGGTCCCGGAGGTCCGGATGAGACATTGCCTTCAGGATTGAGACAGCTTCCTCTTGGTGATGAACAGTTGAAGATGTTTCAGCAGATGGCGGCCAGTGGCGGCGGCGGTGGTGGAGTATTTAAGAGGAAAGAGCCTGTTGATGGCTGGGATGGCGATAGTAGGATTAACAGCTATAAACATCCATCATGGCAGTAGAAAATACTAGTTCAATTCCAGCATACCCTATGGTGAGTTTTGTGTTTAGTATTGACATTCCATAATTTATTATTATATATTGAAACCCTGGAATCCGTGATTGCTTTTTCAGGTCTTGTGGCCAACCGGAATCGGAGCGTTCTATCCATCTGAGAGAGAGTGACCATCATAGAAGAAGAAGAAGAAGAGGATTTCCAGTGTAGATATTTAACTACTACTCTTTGTTTGTTAGGTTAATTAGTTTTCTTGTTTTGCAGTTTTATTTCATACTTACTAGTTACTACACAGCCAAAAGTTTGGTATATTGATATTCCATTCACCAATTATGACTACATTTACTTTATTCAAACTTTAAACCCACACAAACACTACACTCGTGTTATTTTTTAAGAAATAAAAACTAGAGTAATATTATATTATACATATACATATACATATACATGCAATGGAATGGAATGGAACATGAAGATTGAAGAGTGAGTGTGTTACTTAGGAACACGGAAATACAAGGGTACATGATTACGAGGCTCTGGTGAAGCATCCCATACTGAAAAAGCACTTGTTGAGTTCATCCAAGTATCAGTCATCTCTGGATAATGTCGATTCAGCACATCTTTTAAACTCTCTGTTGTGTTGACCCATTCAAGCCCTTTTTTTGTATACACCTCTTCATTGTAATCACTAGTGAAAAATCGGTCTGCCTCAAGTCTCCTACAGTTTACTTCCACAAGTCAGTTTGCTTCTATTTCTATTTGTTTGTTCTCAGTTTTCATTTTAAAATTGTGTGAGGTTACCTTGATGCCATGATTATGAATATTACAAAGGCTGTTTCGCTTATGGCGAATCCCTTGATTTTTTTCTCAGCGGCCATTCCTACCAACAGATCCACTTGTTCAATGTCATCATTGTATACTTCACGCAATGTGGCAATTGCTTCTATATCATCCGTTAGATCTTCCCATTTGGAGATGGGGATCAACATAAGTGATCTACGGAACTCATTGTATCTTGCTACATTCCGTTCCCTGTCCCTATAAACTGCACCACAGTTTTCTTAATAAATTAACAACTAAATGCTTGAAAATAGCAACATATTTTTATTATTGCATCCTCCTTTTCTTTTAACCATTATTATTAAGACACCGGGTTTTTCTCTATTATTATACTTTTAGAGATCTGTCTCCGTATCTAACTAAAATTAATCCTGCAAATATGTCAAAATGGACTTCATATAACGAGTATGTTTAGTGAAAGAAAAATGATACTTACTCTCGAGTGAGGGTAAGTCAACATGATTGACCCGATCTGTGCCATCGATGTTTTGGGGAACAATATCCCTAAGCCACATCGGATAATTCCATAGCTCAAGTGCACCGCATGCTTGATGACCCATTGATACCATTTGTGTTATGAATCCAATTTTTGACAATTCCTTCTCTCCGTTCTTCCCAATTAAATTTATCATGTCAACCCTGTAAATTTACTATAATAACTTAAAAGTTCTATCGGGAATATAATTAGTACCGGTGTGAAAACTTACTTTTTGCTCAATCTTGGAGACTTATTAGGTCCTGGCTTTGAACTCACATCCCTAATGAAAAGCTGATCAGGTAAAAGCGAATGCATTCTGTAAACACTTGTAAACTCTTCCGTTAATGAGTAGGGTACCCCATGGTTATTAGGTTTCTTTAACCCTACAAGACCTCCCAACACAGCTCCTCCAACATGCCCAACTGTCTCCTTGAATCTCTTCCCCAACATGCCATGCCTGAATTAATCAATTTTCAACATAATCTATGCTAGTAATACTTTAACTTAAAAAATTGATTTAATTACCAATTAATTCTCATTGCGGCAGCAAGCGTGTCCGTTTTCAGAAGTTCAATAGTCCAATCAATGGTGTGGATCTTGGCAATCACTGCAGAAGTCACTAGTCTTGCGTGGCGATACAAATGTTCATCATCCAAATCACAATATTCTTTCTGGTTTTCATAACTATATTGTAAGAGCTAAATATGTTTATTTAATTTAAAATTAATGGATGCAAGTAGATACCTTTAACGTGTCACAAATGGCATTGTGTTCTTGGATAAAAAGGGCTTGCAAAGTAGAAACACCAATCCAGTTGTTACGAATATCACCTGCTATGGGCAATCCATTGTTGTCATGTTGGAGGAGACCATCTTTTGCTATCTTGAGCTTCCCATCTTTGAATGTTCTCACTTGCCACAATTCTCTCAAATTGTTTCCATATATTACACTCCCGTCCCTATATGTATAAGCCTCTTAGCTTCATATTATATATATAAAATGTTTATAAACACAAATCTTAACTTCATAATTTAAACTTAATGTCACAAATCTAAAAGAAAAATCATAGTTTTGGAAGAAATAATACCACCAAGGAGTTCTGGTGTTATGATGACCTTTCTTGATATCACTGAGACCAGTATCAAATTCTTTCGTCTTGTAGAATTTGAAGGATTTTAGAGGGCATTGACCAACTACTTCTCTAGGTGCATTAAGTTCGATCTTTGGAAGTAAATATATAGTTAAGTGGCGTTCATTAGAAGATTATATATATAGGTTGTTGGCATGAATCAATAAATGTAATCCAATCGAACCTGTTGTGTTGACTCAAGGTGGTTAATCCAATCATGAATCATGAACTGAATCCATGAAGCAGCAATCATGTTGAATTGTTTTCCACTATCTATAAACTGCTTACGTGCTAGAAGTTTTGTAGCCACCACCATGGGGTCTGGCTTTAATAGCTACACATAAATTAGAGTTTAATACTTTTTATATACAATGTATACCATTTTACGAAAAACTAAATCCAAATTCCAAACAACAACAATACCCAAATCACATAACAATGAGGTAAGGTGGAGATTAGATATAGATAATCGTAGCTCCACTCAAAGGTAAATGTTCAAAACCAGGGGATGAAATAAGAGCAAATTGATGATAATGGTTCATGAATATCTTATGAATCATGTATAATTTATCTTTCCTTAATCGATAATTTGACCTTTTTCCTGGGTATAAAAAACTTTGATACAAGATAATCTACAAGATAACACTTCAAGTTCTTACGCACAAAAACGAAGCAACAAAGTAAGTTCATGTATGAAAGGTTTAAATTTGTAGAAGAGCCAAAATTATGACATTTACTTAGTATATCTACCCATTGTACATATAAAATGGATAAGGATAATGAATTGACGGTTTTTTAAAAGCTACAAACAATTATAGACACTTGGGATCAAACCAGTAAGATTTGATTAGTTCATAAAATCTCACCTTCTAAATTATTCAGAAGGCACACCACCTTTTAAAATCTTTAGAAGGCACTCATACATGGCCATCATGGGCTTCAACTTCAGAAATACAAAAGGGTAATTCACTTGATAAGTTTTTAGAAGGTTCACAAACATCTCAATCAAGGATTTCAACTTCTCAAGTTTAGAAGGGAACTTCACTTCATAAGCATTTAGAAGGTTTTGAAAGGTTTCTGAATGGTAGTTAAAGGTTCATTGAGGTTTGGAAAATGAATATTTTCCATGGTCAAAATCCATTCCAATATAACACCACAATGACCTCTTCCCTTTGACCCACATCATTCTTCGTGTTTGGAGTCAAACTAGTCTTATATATGTATCTAAATCTTATTACATCATAGTCCAAGTCTTCTTTGACATGTGTATAAATTCTAATTACATCAAACAGTTAGGTGACACTAAAATGAGCAACAACCCTCCTCCATATTAGTATAACCCTTGAATTTTTACAATAATGTAAACAAAAACGAACTTGTGTATAAATGCAAATGTCGAATTGATCAATTTTTGTAACATTATTTTACGTATCCTAACTACTCTCGAGGTGTCATTAGGATTGAATTTATCATTAAATACTTAAAGATAAAATACACATAAATTTCTACACTTATCTAGTAAATAATGATGAGCCAATTATAAAGTTATATCTCCTTATCTCAAGTCCAAAAAGTACAACACAAACAATTAATCAAACTATTTCTTTGATTAAATGAGAAAATAACTCAAAACTCAATTTGTAAATATAATCTCTCTTACCGTACATGGCTAAACTATATATATATATATATATATATATATATATATATATATATATATATATATATATATATATTCTCATCTACCGACTTGTAATTAGATCACAATTAGGAAACTAGGAACCGAATTGAACATAGTTTCCTAAAACTAGGTTGCTTTTGCTTGGTCTTCAAGTCCTACTCGACTTAGGATTCCAACAATCACCCCCGAATCTCTAAGTCCTTCTAGCAAATTCTTCAACTCCGATCAAGCTCCGCATTTCCTTGAACCTGGTTCGAGCTAACGGTTTCGTACGAATGTCTGCCTTTTGTTCTTCACCTGGAATGTACTCCACTTCTACTTGTTCATTTCAACACAATTACGAATAAAGTGAAACCTCGTGTGAATGTGTTTACTTCTTCCATGAAAAATGGGATTTTTTTTGTTAGTTTGATAGCCGAGTTGTTATCAACTCTAAGAACCACTTTCTATTGTGCTTTGTTCATTAATTCTCCAAGCAAATCTTGAAGCCATATTGCTGGACATGTGGTCGCCGTGGCTGCCATGAACTCCGACTTGCAAGATGATAAAGCTACGATATATTGCTTTTGTGAGCACCATGTTATCGGAGATGACCCGTAGTAGAAAATGTGACAGATTGTGCCTTTTCCGTCATCCGGGTCAACATTGTGACTACTATCACTATAACCAATAAGTAGCATTTGTCCCATCCTCTCATACTTGATTCCGTATCCATTTGTTCATCGTAAGTACCTTAGAACGTGTTTAATTGCTTCGCCATGTGACTCTCTTGGACATTGCATGTATCGGCTAAAAACTCCAACCGCACATGCCATATCAGGTCTTGTTTGCAAGAGATATCTAAGACATCCTACCACTTTTCGATATTGTGTCGGGTCAATTTCGAGTTCGTCTTCGGCATTTGACAATTTATTTCCCGGTTCCATTGGAATGTGGGTCGGATTACAATCATGTAAACCAACTTCTTTTAGAATGTGTTGAGCATACGCTTCTTGGTTTATAGTAATCCTCGGTTTCTCTTGATTAACTTCAATGCCAAGGTAATAAGTCAATCTTCCAAGATCCGACATTTCAAAGTTCTTGGACATCTCAAATTTGAACATCTTGATCATGCTCAAATTTGTACTTGTGGCAAATAAATCATCAACATAAATTGCTAAAATTAGCAAATTAGATCCTTCACTTTTCTGGTACACCGATGGTTCTTTCATGCACTTTTGAAATTTCATACTCTTCAAAATCTCGTCAAGCTTCGTGTTCCATGCTTGAGGTGCTTGTCTTAGACCATATAGTGCTTTCGTAAGGCAATATACTTTATGCTCGTTGCCTTTCTTTATATAACCTTCCGGTTGCAATACATAAACGGTTTCCTTTAATTCTCCATGTAAGAACGCCGTTTTAACATCTAAGTGGTGAAGCTCCCACCCATTAGTAGTGGCTAAGGCTATAAGAAACCAGATGGGTTCAATTCGATCTACCGGAGCAAATACTTCTTGAAAATCAATACCGGGTTGTTGCACGTAACCTTTAGCAACCAACTTTGCCTTGTATTTACTAATGGTGTTGTCTGCATTTTTCTTCAATTTGAACACCCACTTGAGTCTAATTGGCTTCACATACATAGGCTTGTTTAGGAGAGTGCAAGTATTATTCTTGTTTATCGAATTAATTTCTGCATCCATGGATTTGACCTACTCTAGTTCTTTCTTCGCTTCTTCAACCGATACCGACTCGTCATTGGTTGTAAGAAGAAGTTCTTCAAGATTATCATTATCAAGTTCATAATCTTGAAATCGTCTTGGAGGTACTCTTGTTCTCGAGGGCCTTTGGTTTGTAGCTCCTTGTTGAACCTTATTATTTATTGGACTTTGTTGTTCATTATCTTGGAGGTACTCTTGTTCTCGAGGGCCTTTGGTTTGTAGCTCCTTGTTGAACATTATTATTTATCAGACTTGTTTATTATCTTGTACTTCAGCTCCGTCTCCAATCTCATGATCCAATTTAGTCGACTCCATTGGGTCATTGTTTACCTCGTTTCCTTGATTGTTGCTCGTCTCACATTCTGGGTAGTCCAATGGTATTATAAATGAGTATGGTTCTTCATTGTTGATTCCTGCTTCTTTAATCCAATCCTACCCTTTGGTTTCATAAAAAATAACATCTCAACTTATGATTATTTTTTGTGTCACCGGGTCAAATAACCGATAAGCTTTCGTACCCGGTTCAAAACCAAATGCACTAGTGGTCTTGATCTTGCATCCAACTTTTTTAGCTTAACCGGTTCAACCTTTTCATGTGCTAGACACCCAAATATACAAACGTTTTCTAAATTCGATTTCTTTTATACAACTTTTCGTATGGAGTTGTATCACCGAGGACTCTTGTGTAAACGCGATTGATTAGATTTCTAGAGTGATTTACCGTTTCTCCCCATAAGTAGTTTGGAACATGCATTGCCTTCATTATACTTCGTGTCGTGTCCATAAGTGTTCGGTTTCTTCGTTTCACAATTCCGTTTTGTTTTGGAGAATATGGGGCGGTAAAGTGGCGTTTGACTCCGTTTTGATCACAAAAAGAATTAAACTCACCTCCTCGATCACTTCTAAACACTTTCAAAGGCTTTCCAATTGAATTAAACTTGAGAAAAGTAAACTCACCTCCTCAATCACTTCTAAACACTTTCAAAGGCTTTCCAATTTCATTCTCCACTAAAGCTTTGAATTTTTTGAAGTGTGTAAACACCTCACTCTTTTCTTTCATGAGATAAATCCACATAAATTGTGAAAAATCATCAATTAGTGTAAAAATATATCGATTTTGACCCTTGGTTGTCGGCGTGATCAGACCGCATAAATCTACATGAACTAATTCCAATGGTTGCTTTGCTTTGTATGTCGTCATATTCGGGAATGACTTTCTTGTTTGCTTGCCCACCAAGAAAGACTTACATAATTGATTCTCATGATCAAATTTGGGTAACCCTTTGACTAAACCTTTCTTGGACATCCTTTTCATTGTCTCGAAATTGATGTGCCCAAGTCTTGCATGCCATCGCCACGTATCTTCACTTAGTCTCTAATGAAGGCAAATAGGAACTCCAATTTGTAATTTTATTTTCTATAGTCGGTTTGGAGTTGTTTGTACTTTCATTAATAAGCAATTATCGGCATCGTGCATGGTCAAATAGTTATCTTTCATTTAAATATCACACCTGGATTTAGTTGCTTGTCCAAGACTAATAATATTGTTCTTGAGATCCGGTATGTAGTAAATCTCCGTCATCAACCTTTTTTGACCCCCTTTTGCCTTGGAAAAGTATAACACCTTTTCCCTTGATTTTTACACACGAATTATCTCCGAATTTAACCGTCCCGGTTATACCTTCATCAAACTCGGAGAAAAATGACCGGTTTCTTGTCATGTGATTTCTTGCCCCGTTATCCAAGTACCATATGTCGTTATCTTGTGAGTCGTATCGAGACGGTATCACATTTTCTTTGTTTAAAAATACGGTCTCGTCGGTATCGTCATATTCTGCAAAATTACTTTCTTGTAATTATTTAATTTGGTTCGGACATTGAGATGCAAAATGGCCCGGTTTATCACACCGGTAACAAATAATTTTGGACCAGTCTTTTCTTGGTTTGCGGTTCGGATCAGAATTAGAATTGGACTTCCCACCTTGGGCTTGTGTTGAATTATTGGATTTATTTCTGTGTGGGTTGCGATTGGATTTGGGCCCATTTGAACCATTTGATCCACCTGATCCAGATCCGTATCCGTTTCTTTGATTATACCCAACCGATCTACCAACCCCTTTCCATTTGCCCTTTGTCCCTGTGTGATTCTACCGATTCGAACTCCCACCATGGTTGAAAAACAAGACCTTCGTTTGATCCTCACCACCGATCTCGTCCTCCCTAATCCGCTCCTCATATGATTTTAACCGCCCTACTACATCTTCAAAGCCAACAGTTTTCAAATCCAATTCCTGTTCCAAAGAGGTGACAATATGGATGTACTTTCTCGGTAAGGATTTAAGAAATTTCTTAACCATCTTCGATTCCTCAATCGTTTCACCAAGTGATGCTGATTGAGACGCAATTTTGGACAGCTTTCCGACAAAACTATCGACCGATTCCGATTCCGTCATCTTCATCCTATCAGATTCGAAGGTTAGGGTTTGAATCTTGCTTCTTTGACCCAGTCAACCCCAACATGACGAGCCTTGATTGCATCCCAAAAAGCCTTCAAAGACTCGGCTTCTCCGATTTGCATGATTAATGATTCCGGGATCGCCTGATATAATAATCCCATTGCCAGGTAATCCTTCTCATTATTTTTCTCTATTCCTGGTTCGATAATACTCCATGCTTTATGAATTCTTAAAACGACCTTCATACGAAGGGACCAAACTATGTAATTTATGGAATTGAGCATGGAACATTGAACTGTGGTCGCTCCAATCTCCTTCTCCTTCACTGGAGCACCGCCTGAAGACCCTTCATCTCCTACCATGTCGACCACCTTGTTCAACAAGTAAGTAAATCGATCTCAAAGCCCTATGTTCTTGGCTCTGATACCAATTCAAGTCCAGAAAGTATAACACAAACAATTAATCAAACTATCTCTTTGATTAAATGAGATATAACTCAAAACTCAATTTGTGAATACAATCTCTCTTACCCTACACGGCTAAAAAAGATGTATATATATATATATATATATTCTAATCTATCGACTTTTAATTAGATCACAATTAGGAAACTATGAAACGACTTGAACATAGTTTCCTAAAACTAGGTTGCTATTGCTTCGTCTCCAAGTCCTACTCGACTTAGGATTCCAACACTATCTACCGTAAAAATTAAGTCCTATTTTTCTAAAGTGTAGTTATACTTCACGATCACATAGATATTTCTTTTAAATCATGTAACGTACAATACATTTTACCAAATAATTATTAAGAGGACAAAGCATTAGCCTTTACCATTGTAGATTGGAACAAATACATCTAATGATTTATCAAGTATTCCAATATTTAAGTGTCATATTACTATAATGAATTTAGGTTCTAATGTTATCAATGGTTTATGTTGATTTTAATCCCATTCCAAATAACAAACTTGTGGACTAATTCATTTTTTTATTTAATGAAATGGTTTGCTAATTTATGATGCGTCTCAACACATTTAACAATATCAGAACATTCATTACTAAATTTCTAACCATGCTGTGTCTAACACCCAAATGTTTAAACTTGATTTTATACCTGTATATATGTCTTAACCAAATTAGGAAAACTATCATAATGAAAAAAGACTTGTGAAAGCAATTTAGGCCATAACAAAATTACATATACTAAACTTCTTAATAGTAATACCTATTTTACAATTGTAGAAAATGCAACAAATTTGGATTCTATTGTTGAAGTTTTTATGCAAGTTTCTGTCTTGGAATCCCAAGAAATGGCACCTACCTTAATATAACTCACACTATACTCCATGGTTCCTTTTTATATTTCCAAATATTCTTTGAGTTTCTCACTAATGTTGAATACTCAAATTGCTTACACAACCTACATAATTTCCATAGGGATTAAGCAATATAAGGTGTGGTGCTTGTCATTGACATATATCAAACACCAAATAGCCCATATCAACTTAGTTATATTTTGACCATGCTAATTATTTATTAGTTTCACACTCAGATCTATAGAGTGATCATGAGACAACAATCATCATAACTGAATTTATTCGAAATTTACTTAATATAATAATGGCCCATTTGATTTGTTGTTTAATACTTATCCCAATGTTTACACACACCTTCTCCATTTACTTTATGTAAAAATTTTCTGACAAAAAATTGTTAGTTTGATCAACATAACAAAAATAACATGTTATCAACATACATGCAAGCAATCATTCATGCACAACAAACATCAATTTTTTTTATTCTTTAGTTTTTTTATGAAAACATTGATTAGATTGGTTTGAAGCAATGCCACTTTCATGACTTATCAAATATCTATTTAGGTTTTAGGATGTTGCTCCAAACACTAAAAAGTCATTATTCGTCAACCCTATTTGTTGATATGCTAGCATGACCAACACAAGGGGCATACCCCACTAAGCGCACATGTTTTTTTAACCTACATCATTCGTAATTTTGGGATCAAACTAGCCTTATACAAATTTACACCATTTGACTTGAACAACATCATCCACTTGAATATTTTCTATTTACATCAAATGGTCATATGACATCAAATTCTCTAAAAATAGAGAGTTAGCTTCCAAAAATTAACCTCTGGCATATGAAACTCAAGCTTATAATAGTATACAAAAAGGAAGTAAAAAATAAAGAAAATACAAGCAATATAGATGAGATAAATAAGAGGAAAAATAGTTAAGTAAATAGTGTATATAACACATATAAATTAAAAAAAGGGACTATGACTCACACTACTCCATTTTCCTTATTTTAAGCATCCACACTCATATACAAGGTTATTTCCTTGGAATGAGCAAAATCCTTCTTTCCTAACCTACACTATCTTTCCACTTCCTTTACATGCGTCCTATCTTCCTCACACCATTACTTGTAACCATCTCCATTCTTATAACCATAGTAATTGGTTGCTTCTTTTATACATGTTTGAGCAACCATCATCTTTCTTCCTTTATTTTTTAGATGATCAATGCCATTTGTAACCTATTAATAATGTTCAATTGTAAATATATTATAAAATTTATTTCTAAAACTCAATCTTCTCACAAATTCATTCTCAATAAGCCAACATTATGATCTATACACAATTGTTGTCAAACCTACCATCTTATAAATCTACCTTTAGTTCATGGGAGCTTTTAGTCGTATAAAACTAATATTGTCACCCTCCACTTTAGCTTACCCACCTTTCATAATAGGAAACATATTTTTCAACACTATTTTCCGTATGAATCATAGATCCTAAATACCCTTTAGGTGTAGTAGTTTCTCTCTGATGCATTGTTATATACTCCTCTATTATTATAATCCCTACCGAATCTATACCAAATATATTTCATCTTGACACTTTTGACTTGTAACACTTTCTCTTTTAAAGTCCTACTCCAAGTATCTAATCCAAAATTTAGTAGGATCATAGTCTTTTGCCATCAACACAATATCTTTAGAAAAATCATACACTTTTTGGTACCATTCCTTATATAGAACACTATATATAATCCAAAATCAAAGCAAAGATGTATGTGCTAAAAGCTAATATCTAATGCAACATAATTTCCATTATATCACCGGTTGGAGTTTAGGCAAATATGGTGGACCAAAGTTACATATCGCATGTAGAATTGGCATATCTCATTGGGACCCTTTTAGCTTCTAAAGTCATCCAAATTGTTTCTCGTGGAACGATATCATACATCTTCTCCATGTTATGAACACCATATTAGGATCCATGCTTCTTTTTGTATGTTTCTTGATCTACAAGGTGTATTAGGAGGTGGATCATTTCTAATGTTGACCATGTTGACATTAAGTATAATTGATTTTCCAATACTACATTTTCATGACACAACCTCGCATTCAACGCTCTGTCACATAATTTCATGGTACACTAAGTAGCTCAATATCATCCTAATTAACAGACTTTATACACCTCCCTTGCTCTTCTATATAAATGACTACTAAATCTCTACTCAACTAACATCTTAACAGTCTTTAGAAGCACTGTTAAATTAAGAGGTTTGTTAGTGAACACACTCCTTCCTCTAAAGCTACTCACACATTAGTTAACATTCTTTCCGGACCTTTAACTTTCTCATTTCCATGCTTCTTAATGCTCTATTCACCTCCTCACACTAATATTCGTGCAAGCACGCTTAACTAGAGAGTTCAAATAGGATCTAGTGCATTCTCTCATTGGCCCATCCTTCTTAATGCTCTATTCACCTCCTCACACTAATATTCGTGCAAGCACGCTTAACTACAGAGTTCAAATGGGATCTAGTGCATTCTCTCATTGGTTTTTGATGCCTTTTAGATATGATTGTCCTTTTTTTTTTTTTTTGTATCCAATAACATTTACATCTCTTTATATGGCACATAAAATATTCTTTGATGTGAAGAAACTACATGTCTCAATTTTTTAGAACAAATTAAGTATTAAAGGTTTAAACAATAAAGATACAAACATACTATCTATATTCGCCCCCACCAACAACGCCTATTGATTGAGGGTGTTAGAACTTTATAAATGAGGTCTAAGGTTGAAACTTTGATACACCCTAAATATAACTAATGCTCCATGATTTAACCTACACATGAGGAGCCCTTGTACATATTCGACATGGGTGGTACATACGATGCAATTTATCGTTTTTTAATGTGATATTCGTGAAATTAATAACTATATAAAATCACTTTGAAAATATATATATTTCAAAAAATTGACTAAAAATATTTTGACGATAGAGTGTACTTGTTGTCATATAACTTCTCAATGTTTTTATGAGAACCGAATATTAAATTCAATATTTGCTAGTTTAACAAATTTCATAATGTAACAATAATATATATATATATATATATATATATATATATATATATATATATATATAAAATAGTAAACTTACTATTTTTTTTTTCTTTGAAGAATTGGTCCCTGTACTTTGCTCCTTATTTTTTTACTTATTTTGATACTTTTGGTCATTGCAATCAATATTTTTACATTTTTTAGGAACCTTTTAATATTTAAAGTTTGGCCACAAAACTTTAACGATTTGACAACTTTGATCCCTTTTTAAAAATTTGCTAATTCCTACCCCTTTAATTCTTTAGCCGTTTTGACATTTCTGATCCTTGTAGTCAAAATTTTTATATTTTTTCATAAAAACATGAAAAAAAGATCTCGGGTAAAGCCTAGGTTTTTCATTCTTGCACTTTCTACGTCTGTCATATTTATCGATTTGAAAACAACATTAAAAGTTTTTGGCCCCCGCATAGCGGGGGTAAAGTTTCTAGTTATAATTAATTTAAGCTGTTTAACATGATTCTTATTATAGTTTTTCTTACATAATATTTTGTATAAATTAGAATATATCATTTAAACTTTATAATTATTTTTCCCTATATAATGATAAAAAAACATATCTCAATCCTCTCTCTCTCTCTCTCTCTATATATATATATATATATATATATATATATATATATATATATATATATATATATATATATATATATATAGGGTAAAGTGAATATACCTAACAACCTTATATAAGCTTAGGTATCTAACCACATTATACTACATTGTTTTGCATTATATTTCTATTGCAATCGTCTAAGGTTCTTAAAATTCAACCCTTAACTTGATTTGCTTCCAAGATTTTCAGATATTCACCATTATATTCTTCCTACACCATTTGATTTGTAACGGTAGTATATGAAGCCCACCAGGAGGTCTCCGATAGAAAGACGTCATTTGAAGGATGATAATGGTGAAAGTTCAAAGATTTTGGAAACAATCAAGTTATGAGGTTGAATTTTAAGAACTTTGGGTGATTACAATGCAGATATGATACAAAATTACGTAGTATGATGTGGTTAGGTACCTAAACTTATATAAGGTTGTTAGGTATATTCACTTTACCCATATATATATATATATATATATATATATATATATATATATATATATATATATATATATATATATATATATATATAGAGAGAGAGAGAGAGAGAGAGAGAGAGAGAGAAAAAAGTGAATATACCCTTAAGGGTATGTAAGCTTAGGTACCCAAACTCATCATAATATGTCATTTTGTTTGATATATTTATTATAATGTTCTTCAACTTTAATCCTTAACTTGATTTACTTTCAAAATTTTCAAGATTTCATTATTATCTTCCTCTTACATCACATCTTTTTGACGAACATCAATTAGACTATATATATTATAGTTGAAAATGAAAATTATGTAAGAGGAAAATAAATGTGAAATTTATAAAAATCATTGAATGAAATCAAGTTAGAAGTTGAATTATAAGAACATTAGACAATTACAATGTATATATATGATACAAAACGACGTAGTATGGGGAGTTTGGGTACCTAAGCTTATATATCCTTAAGGGTATATTCACTTTTCCCATATATATATATATATATATATATATATATATATATATATATATATATATATATATATATATATATATATATATATATATATATATATAGGATCGTAAATCCTACTTCTTTTTTTTTTTTTTTTTTTTTTTTATTTTTTTTTTTTTTATCATTAATGTACAGTTATTTTTATTTTAAACTGTTATAAAATATATTTTTATATTACGTAATAGTCGGTATAAATCCAAATATGTCATTGAGACTATCTTATTTTTAGAATATTAGATTATTAATTATTTACCTCTACGTAATGTGAATTTTATCATAATTTTTTTTATGTAATACTTGGTATAAATCAAATATATTATTTAGAAACTTTCCCTTTTGTATATATAATAATACAAAATTGCATATATCAGATATGACATATTTTCGATCTTAAAATTTGTTTCATTTATACTGTTATAAAGTATGGTTCTTTCCTTTATATTGTTACATATTACGTTTTTCATAACATAATACTCGATATTAATTGAAATATATTATTATGAAGAGTTCAGATATACTTTTTATCTATATATAATGATACAAATTTCAGTTGATCCAACGTATATCTGACATATTTTTCAGTCTTAATTTTTTATTATATCATTATAAAATACATTTTTTAGTATCATATATATATATATATATATATATATATATATATATATATATATATATATATATATATATATATATATATACTTTTTCCTTTTACCTTTATAAATAACTCAAGCAAGCAAATTATTGTGGTTTTCTTTACAATAACTTTTATTATATAATAATGTGTAAATCAAAATATATTATTGAATCCATTTTTATTTATATTGTTTTAAAATATGTATATTTTATATTGTTATGAATATCCATTTTTCAAATTATTTTTGTTATGAATTACATTTTTTGTATTACTTAATACTTAATATATTTCCATTTTTCAACATGTCATATTGCTCAAATATGATGTTTGATAGACGTTAAAATCCATAACAATCTCATAAACTAACTGCTATTTTCTATTGAACCTGATAACTATTATTGTTTGATTTGAAAAAATAATTACATTGTTGCAATTGTTTTCAATGTTTTCTTTGCATCACATACAAACCCTAATTTATAATAATAAACTATTGAATTGATTGTATTATCCTAATACTAACTTGCAACAATGTAATTATTTTTTCAATTGTTTCATGCTAGTTAAACAACTTTAGACAAATGTATCGAAAACTCAATAGAGTCCTAAATCATGGAACTCTAGTGCATTGTTTCATGCTAGTTAGCCCAAAGATGTAATGCAAAATTTCAGACACTACATAGGAATGTTAGAATTGTAGATAACAAGTGCTTAGATATCACATTTGTTGGGGATGTGCTTCTCAATACAAATGTAGGAATGAAATTTACCTTGAAGAATGTCAAGTTTGTTCTATACCTAAAGAGAATATTAATATTAGTAAGGCAACTTAATAATGAGAATCACCATGTTACATTTGGTCATCAACAATGGAAGGTGAATAAAGGGGCCTTAATTCTTGCTAAAGGTCAAAAACATGGTATAATATATATGGTGGAGGTTTCTAAATATGAAACACCCACTCTTGAAGAATTAAGGGTAAGTAAGGAGGAAATAAAGATGCTAGTCTCAAAAGGAAGAATTCCATATCTGGAGACCGTGACAATTACTTCTCCTGAGCCATGTATCCTTGGAAGACAGAAGAAAGCCACTTTTATAAAGATAGGTCATCCATCTAATTCTGAGAAATCGGAGTTAGTTCACTTAGATGTCTATGGTTCCACTTCAGTCTCTTTAATTAAGGGATCCCGATACTATGTTATCTTCATTGACGAATGCATATAAAAAGTTCGGGTTTATTTCTTGAAGCAGAAGTCTAAGGTTTTCAACACATTCAAGAAATGGAAATCTACTATGGAGAATGAAATGATCTTGAAGATCAAGTGTTTCAGTTCAGACAATGGGGGTGATTACAACAACAAAGAATTTGTTGACTACTATGCTGACCATGTAATCAAAATGCATAGGAGGGTTTTAGAGTCACATAAAAATAATAAAGTAACTAAGATGATAAACCATACATTGAACAAGAGGGTGAAGATCGATCACGAGACTTCATGGAGATTTACCCAAGATATTTTGGGCGGATTTGTTCAACACATCAACATATTTAATCAATAGAGAATCCTCAATCTCCATAAGGTTCAAAATCCCATAAAAGGAAAGTCAAGGTCATGAGATTTCACTTAGACACTTGAAGGTTTACATTTGTGTCTCGCATGTCAAGGTTAAAAATTCAAAGAGAGACAAGCCAAATGTTAAGGTAATGAAGTGCAACTTTATAGGCTATAGGTTGGATGACAAGGTTACCACTTATATGCTAACGAGAATCAAAGTATTATCAGAAGTTGGGATGTTTTATTCAACGAGAGTGTCATATATAAGAAAAGACTTGTAGAAGCCTATGAAAAAAAACATTAGGTAGCAAAAAATCAAGCTGAGTTTGAAGATATTTCATATGAATACATTAAATACCTGTTAGTATCGAGATAGGTTAAAGTTTAGGAAGTAGTGTGAGCTCATATAAACCTAGAGATAATAGGAGCATAGGTGATAGTAATTAAGAGGGTAAAATTACAAATTCCGAGGCCTTGAGGATAAAAGACTCCATTAGAGAATGAACCTCTAGTATTTTTGTATATGCACATATGCATATATTTCCATTTGTTCATACATATTTTTCTGCATACATGCATAAATATATGTGCATATATGGATATACACATATACTTTATGAATGTTTTTTTTACATATGTAGATATATGCAAGGTGCATATGTTAATATAGATATTATGGATATAAAACATATTAATTTTTATAAACGTTCTTATATATGTGGATATGTGCATATATTGATATGCATATATGTATTGGATATGTGCATTTCTGCATATATTGATATGCACATATGCATTTTTGTAAATGTTCTTGTGTTAATTATTTTTGAATGTTATGTAGATTTGGAATAATTTTGTTGAGAGATTTGAAGATAAAAAAAATGATAACTTAAAGAAAATATGAGAATATGAACATGAAGAAATGAAGATACTGTTGGGTTCTATTCCAAAAACCATTTTCTAAAAAAGATAAAAACAACAACGTAAGATTTATAATCTGAATACATTTAAAACCATTTTAGCCTACCAATGATATTTTTTCATTCATAGAAAGATTAAACCAAACATAGAATGAAAATAATCACAAATTTTGTGGATTTTGAATCCTCAAGGTGGGGCTTGGAAGTTGATAAATATGGCAAGAAAGACCTATAGTAGAGTTCCTCTATATGTATCCGCCAAGCAAGTGTTAGCTACCAAAGATATTAGTCTCCTCTTGTATTAAATGCTTCTTAAGCCTTTAAGAACTAATATCAAAATGCTATTAAAGAGAAGCACTTATTAATCAACAACTATCTCACTAGTTCTTCGAAAGAAACCAAGTAGAAAAATGAAGAAGAACCCATGGTTCTAGAGAGAAAAAAAAGAAGGAATGATCAACAAAACAACTGGTCATTCGTATCTTTATATACTTGTATTTATGTAATAATGAAAATACTTCCATTAAAGTCAAAGCATATCAATGTAAGGAAGTACGAGTGTGTAAGACATTGCTTCACAAGCAATCTCAATCATGTAAGCATGCTCTCAACCCTACACACTAAATAGAAGAATGATGTGACTTTCACTAGCTTTTATTTCATAACATGTATAAGTATTAATATTCATGAACTTCAATAGGTCCAAAAATATGTACACAACTTATAAATCATATCTTATGAGTTTCTATTTGTTTTCTCTGTTGAAAATATAATTTTCATAAAATAATAATTTCCCAGTCAAACACAAGAGTTAATAATATTAATTAATAATCAAATTCTAATAAATAATCAATAAGTGTCTACTTGATATAAGGTGTAACCCTATAGGATCATATGTTATTAGAAAATATCATTCTATAATAATTCTTGAACATAAAGATCTTTTAGATACTTTGAAATTTTGTTGTATTTTTTGTTTTCTTTGTTTTATCTTGTATTGACTAAAACAATTAATGTAGGATTGTGTTTATGGATAACTGTGATTATATATATATATATACATATATATATATATATATATATATATATGTGTGTGTGTGTGTGTGTGTGTGTGTGTGTGCGCACCAGAAACAAGCATATATGCATATGGAACTACATGTTTTTTTAACAGTTTTTAAAAAATTACTATTTTTAAAAAATTAATGTGTTTTTTAAATATTTCTTTCTAAAAAAAAAAATTAGCATCTTTAAAAAATTCAAAGATTATTATTTTTATCAAAAGATACGAAAATTTGATTTATTATGTTAATTTTTAAGACTTGCTATTAATGTTTCTAATAAAAAAAATTAAATAAGATCTTTATCATAACAATCATGCCCTTAATAAAACTTATTTGATCTTACACTCTATTTTTAGTTCATAGGTTTTCACGAATATATGAATTCTCAATGGAACCCAACTCTCTCTCTCTCTCTCTCTCTGTATATATATATATATATATATATATATATATATATATATATATATAACTAAAAAGGGACGCAGGTTTTGAAGTCTACTCGATGAGTTAGAAAGTAAGTCTGCCAGAATGAAAGTCTAATTTCGGGGTTTTGCACCCTATTTAAGCATCTTAATCCCTACTTGTTGGCCTCATTTCTGGTCTCCAAGTCCCAAACCCTAATCCACGAAACCTTAGTGCCTTGTATGAGCTTGTGAGTTATTTTTGAGTGAATATTGTGTGTTTTGAAGCTTGTTGAAGAAGGAGGAGCTTGGGGATTCAGAAGGAAGCTAGTAGATCTAGAAACAACATCTCATCTTCTTCATTTTCTAGTAACCAAGCCTCAAACTTGCTTAATAGCTTGTTAGATCTCCTTGTTATCATTTTATGGGGTATTTGGTTCAAGAAACACGATCTTTAGGACATGGACATCCCAAGTGGATATACTTTCAGATCTATGACCTTGAGGGACTCACATGGCATAAAGGTGCAAACTTTATGGCCATGGAAGCACCATGCAAGCTATAAGTTGCC
The DNA here is from genome assembly GCF_052625555.1 of Lactuca saligna. Classification (NCBI taxonomy): domain Eukaryota; kingdom Viridiplantae; phylum Streptophyta; class Magnoliopsida; order Asterales; family Asteraceae; genus Lactuca; species Lactuca saligna. The sequence goes on from NC_136418.1 coordinate 154,440,750, forward strand.
ATCTAGCCTTATAAAACCTCAAAAGGCCATGCATGGAGGAAAAGGCATAAGCTTTACTTGCTCAAATGATGTCTAAGGCCTAAATCTATGTTTATACACCTTAGTTTGGAGTATGGGTGACTTGTGGACCAATATCTAAGTTTTAGGGAGTTAGGGTTTGAGCCAAACCTGTTATATGAGGGTATTAGTGGGTAAAGATGAAAACTTTACCCTTAAAATGACGTTTTTAGTGTGTATGAGAAACAAGTGTAACACCTGTTCCATGTATTACTTAATTTATTTAAGATCTAGGGTTTGGTATATGGACTCGGCGAGTTGGCCATCCAACTCGTCGAGTAAAGGGCATGTCAGGGACACGGGATCTACAACTTACTCGACGATTAGGCGCTGTAAAGATAAAACCCTAATTTTAGGGTTTTCACCTTATATAATCTCCTTAAGAGTCTTGAGGCTGACCTTCCATTAGCCTCCAAACCCTAAGAACGTTTGTGCTAACCCCAATCCCTATTCTTTTCGATTTTGTTAGCTAGAGTGACTTTTGAAGCTTAAGAAGAAGGAAATAGTGGGAAGATCCAGCAAACCAAGCACCCATCCTTGAGCTTGACCATCTTGTAGAGTGCTATAAGTCTTCAAGACTTGATTTTTATCATAAAATATGGCTAGATCTTGAGTTTACTCTTCATTTCCTATCACTATTGTTTATTGCATGCATGGGGTTCATAATGTTTGCAACTTTATAAATCTCCAGAGAAAAATGGTCCCAAGGTGGGCTAGATCTAGCCTTTGGTCGAGCAAGGACACCATGCAAGGGTTTTTAGAGCATATTTCCCTCTTTTTGACCATTTTGACCCAGGGACATGCAATTGACATGCATGTCCATAAAGCCTCCATCTTTGGAACGTTCTGAGGACTAGAAACTCTTTTAGAAAGGAGGGATTTCAGATCCCTAGAGTTTTGGACCATATGGCAAAGCTTTGGAGCTTTCCAACCTTTGATAAAGGCCTTAGAGCATTTGGAACGATTCTAGAAGGTAAAGTTGGAAACTTTATCCTTCTAGACACCTTTTGGATTCAGATCTAAGCTCTGGAGTCCCTGCATTCGGTGTATCATCACAACAAGCAAGCAGGAAGGGGGACTCGATGAGTTCCCTAAGCAACTCGACGAGTCAGGTTGGGTTTCCTTGTTTTTTGGATATCAAGTGAACTCGGCGCATTGATTAAACAACTCGACGAGTTGGCTAGGGTTTGATTAGGTCTTCTGGACTCGGAAGGAACTCAACGAGCCACTAGATGCACTCGGCGAGTTGAAGTCAACATGAACCGTTGACTTTGACTTATGACCTTGACTTTGACCAAGGTTGACCACGATTGATTTTGGGGGTAATTTTGGCTTTATGACAAGTCTATCTTATGATGCTTTTAGGCAGTTGAGTTGGAGCAGCACGTGGGACATATATGATTGTAGTTTTTCAGTTTAGTATTCGTGAAAGGTGAGTCTTCTCACCATACAAATGGGTCTAAGGCACCAAGGCCGACCCATTTCATGATAGTTGGTATAATTGCTATGTAGAGGAGTGTGTCATATTTATGTAGTGATATGTGGTAGAGATAAATTTTACAGCTAATGGTAGAGATAACCTTTATGGCTAATGGTAGAGATAACCTTTATGGCTAATAGTAGAGATAGCTTTTATAGCTAACGGTAGAGATAACCTTTATGGATGATGGTAGAGATAGCTTTTATAGCTAACTGTAGAGATAACCTTTATGACTAATGGTAGAGATAGCTTTATAGCTAAGGTGATATATGATATATGGTAGAGATAACTTTTAGAGCTAAAGTGATATGTGATATGTGGTAGAGGTAGCTTTTATAGATGATATGATACGTGTTATGTGGCTTGTGTGTGGGGTATGCTCTGGGGAACTCACTAAGCGTTAGCTTACAGTTTGTGGATTTGTATCGGGTACATCAAAGCCCAACGGCAAGAGCAATCCTTGATGGCGCGGCGTGCACTCTCTCAGGTGTATTTATGGGACATTATGATGTTTTGGAATAAAAGTTGTATTTGATTTGTGTTTTGAAAACAAATATATTTGGATTTCGTAATTTATGGAAATGTGTTCGATTAAGCAAAAATGAAAAAAAATATCTTTGAAAAATTGGGTCGTTACAACAAGAAACTTAGATCTGAAGTGTAGGGGCTTAATCCATTAAGATGGCCCAAGCAGACAGAGGAACTCGTCGAGTTATTAGAGAAACTCGACGAGTTGAGGCGAGTTATCCCGCTGTTGAATATGGTATAACTCGACGAGTCTGAGGATTACTCGATGAGTTGACTCGCTTAATCGCGACTATGAGTAGCTAGGAAACTCGATGAGTCAGAGGGACCACTCGACGTGTTGGATCACTATTTTAGGACTTTGATTTATAGAACTCGACGAGTTGATAGATCAACTCGGCGAGTTGAGTCAACCTAGAACGTTGAATTTGACCAGAATGTTGACTTTAACCAGGGGTAAAATGATCATTTTATCTTTAGAAGGATTATCAGTTTTTGACAAAGTGTTATTGTGATAATGATAGCCGGGGAGTCGTTAGAGCAGTCGTCAGAGATTCCTCACACGAGACTTCAACAACCAGATTGTGAGGTGAGTTTTCCTCCGGCAGGAACAGGTCAAAGGCACCAATGTCGGTCCATTTATGTATGTTAGCGTATGCCGAACTTAGGTCCGATGCCGGGGTTAGCCCGATGTAAATTATATGTTTCTGGACTTTGGTCTGATGTCGCAGCAAGCTCTAGGAATGTTTGTATGCTTGTTGTCTTCGTGATTCTTGCATGTGTTTGTTTATATGTTCCGGACTTTGGTCCGATGTAGGGGTAAGCCCAATGAATGTTTAGCTTATATGTTATGTGTTATATGTTTCGGGCTTCGGTTCGATGTTGGGGCAAGCTCGAGGAAAATCTAGCTTATATGTTTATGTTATATGCTTGTTGAGATGTTATATGTATACCAGACTTTGGTCCGATACCGGTCGGGGTACGATGTAGTGGGCAAGGCCCAATGTATGCTATTATGTGATTATGTGTATGATATGTGGTAGTTTGGGAAGACTCACTAAGCTTCGTGCTTACAGTTTTCAGTTTTGGTTTCAGGTACTTCCGCTAGCAAGAGGAAGAACTCGGGATGACTGCATGACACACACCACAATTTTTAGTCTGGGATGATTTACTTTGATATTTTATCATATGATTTTGATATATTGACAGTTGTTTATGATATTTTTGAGATACCCAACTTATGATTTTATATGATGAAAGACAATTATGGTTTTTATTTATATTATAAAATGAAATTTTTGAACCGTATTTTTATGATGTTTCAATATTATTGAATGATAGAGTTTAAAGAGAAAAATACAAAAAACAAACTAAGCACGGTCTATAATGGCTAACCATCACTATAACTTATTATTTTTGACAGATAAATAATGCCTACTGACCTTCATTGTAAAAAATATATCTTTAAATATCATCTCTAACTAGAAAAGCTTTTTCACAAGCTTATTTTTTTAAAATTATATATCTATCATCGTAACTCTTATTTAATTTATCATCTTTAAACAAATGACATATTCGATATTAATCTAATATATACTTTTAATATTTAAAAAACAATAAAATAGACGATTCTTTTATTTTGTATATTTAAGAAACAGATTAGTTGGTTAAACATGATAAAGTTTTAAGTTAAATATTAGTAAGGGTATCAAATAAAATGATATTGAGATTAGGTAGTGGTAGCATGGTATACCACAAATAAAATGATATTGAGATTAGGTGGTAACATGCTATCACATAATACAATATTCAGCGGTCAATATTGAAAAATAAATAGTTAATACCAATCTTAAAAAGATGGTACATTTGCTAATAGACATTTCAAATGCTTATTTCATAAAAGGGTACATTTGCTAATAGGCTGTTAAAATGCTTATTTCAGAAAATCTGAAAGTAAGTTTGTTTGGGATTAATATTATGTTTGATATAATAGTTGAAAAATTAACTGTTGGTTTAAAATCTGAAAGTAAGTTGTCATTTGAGATTAATATTATGTTTGACAGAGTAGTTGAAAAGTTAACTGTCGGTTTATAATCCAGTTGATAAAAAATAACATTAGGTAAATACGATCTGATAAGTTAGCTGAAATATATTAAATAAAATAATATAACAATTAGACGGATTTATGTTTTATTATTGATTAAAGATATATTTGAGAAATTTTAAAAAGCTACCAAAATTTGGTTTAAGTAGTTTTTTTTTAAAAAAAAAAAAATTAGCTTATAAGTTATTTTTTGTCTTATTAAACATAACCATTTAAAAAAATTAAAAAAATTATCTTATTAGCTAGCGCACGGTGACTAACCAATAAAAATAAGTAATGTACTCTACTATTAAAAATCTTTTATTATTTTATCAATCAAACAACAATAGTCTCTACAAAAACTCTTATGGGATATGCTTTTTGTTTTTGCGAGAATAAATTTGGGCCACATATTTTTTTTACTGTAAACTCCTCTCGTTTAACAGCGCGACGGATAAACTTAATATCATATACGATTATAAACCACCACATGTTTCTTTTTGCCGCAAAACCCCCCGCGTACCGATGTGGGTATATGCTTATTTTCAAGTGATTATTCATATACAAATATTATCTGTCCCGTCGTCCCGGTACACTGTAATGCTTAAGCGAAAATTTTGTAATATGTGATAATATATTTACCTATATATTTACATATAAATATTAAGTTCCTTTATCGCGTTAACATGATGGTTTTGCGGCAAAAGAAAATATGTGGTCCGGATTTCTTTTCGCGTTCTCGTTTTCATAATTGTTCTCATTTAAACTTTATATATATATATATATATATATATATATATATATATATATATATATATATATAATCTTAAATTAACTAAAATTTTAAGATGTTTGAACTTTGAAAGCTAAAGTTTTAATGTTTGTATCGTCACAAAATATTTAGTTTTAATTAGAAAACAGATTTATCTAGTTATTCTTAGAATGATAATAAATCAATACTATCATCTACTAAACAATTTTGATATGTATCTAATATTAATTATTTGTAATCTAGATAGAAAAGGGGTCCATATTCGATGCAATCATTGTACCACTTGTAATGGTAAAGAGGAAACATAAGAACATTTCTTTCTATAATGTTTGTCGGGCAAGGAAATTAGAGCAAAGATTAATGGCTGGTGGAAGGAGTTTTCTCTCATTGCTACCTCCTTAATTGAGTGGTGCGATGAGACTGCTTACAGGCGGATGAAGAAGGAAAAAATGATGCTGAGGGTCATTACCAAGACATATTTGTGGTATCTTTTGAATCATATGAATTGAATTGTCCTTAATTAACAACAAATTGGCTTGTTTTAGACGTGAAAATTGTTGCTTTTTATTGGCTCAAGTCTAGGACTAGAGAGGGGTTAAGGTTAGTTTGGGAGAGTCCTTGAAGATCCAATGTCCCTTGTGTTGTAACCTTCCCCTAGCATCTTGTTAGCATTTCTAATTATATTTCTAGACTAAGTGTAAGATCATGTATTATATTTGTTAATTAAAAAAATAAATAAATATAAATATTTAAATATTTAAGAACTTTGGATGTATAAGAAAACAAAAAAAATAATAACTTATAAAAATCGTTTTTTTTTTTAATTTAAATAAATAAACAAAATAAACTAATGAACTTTAATTTGAGATTTTTAAAATAAAAAGGTAAATCTATTAATGAAATTGATATTTATTTATTAATACATTTATTATAATCATTATATTAAAGTATCATGTGAAATTTATTAAAATAGAAAAAACTTGTGGAAAAGAATTTAATTTAAAATAACCATAAAATAATATTTGATGAATTTGTCATTCATTTATTAAAGTAAAATGTTAAAAAAATTATATTTATTTTATTATAATTTTTACAATAACTAGATAAATTTGTTTTCCGATTAAAATTAAAGATTTCATGATAATACAAAAAATTAAAACTTTAGTCTTCAAACATCTTAAAAATTTAGTTAATTTAAGATTAAAAACATAAAATTCGTTTAGTAAATGATGATCTTGATTTTATTATCATAATAACTAATTGTATAAAAGGTTATAACATTTATTAATATGTTTGGTATCTTTGTTACATTTTTATAATGTAGCAGTTAGAATAATCACTATCAGCCAATTCAGAACTAACAAGTAACAATATCCACACGACGCTAATCTCAATGTACGTACCTTATCTTTCTGATCAACAGGAGGCATGTTCCGGCCAAAAAAACTTCCTTCACCACCGGCACCTTCATTGAAAGGATCAGTGAACTTTCCATCGGCTGTTCTGAACGGAAAGTCAGCAGCATTGAACCGAACACCGACAGGAGTCTTCCCAACGTTGAGTAAACTATACTTGTCATGAAGACGCCGGCGTATAGCCAAGTACGACAGTCCCAAGAAAACCGGCAGACGGTGCCACCCGATGCCTGACTTGTCAACGCCGTGAACGTTCTGTACAGATGATTGATCAACTTTTGTGTGGAATTAATCAAGATTTTAAGCAACATGCATGCAGCATGAGAATACGTACCAGGAAGAGAACTTTGTCTGTCAGTGTCATTCTTTGAAAGACTCCATGGAAATCAGCATGGATGAAGTTCTTGATAGGTGAAAGAAGATGAGATTTTGCAGAAGACATGAAAGGGATCATGGGTTTGGTGGTGCGACTTACAACAATATCATAGCCCTATATATTAGCTGTGTTTGTGTGTTTGGGTCTTCAAAATAATAATAAAAAATTGACTGGAAATGAAGATGAGACTGGTACAGGAAGGCGGTATCCGAAAGAACCAGAATTGGCGAGTTTTTAACTCGAGATTGTACAACTAGACGTCATTAAACCACTAGAAGGGTTAGATCATTGAATAGGTTAAAATATATAATAGTAAACATAGCATATATTTAAATTGCATAAAAAAATCATGTCGAACTTTTACTTCGAATTTAAAATAAAGTCGACTTAAACGTCATTCTTGTTCTTTTTAGTTTCATAACATATTATTGTTTTACTTCAAAAATCAAAATACTCTATTTCAACTATCGACATTAGATACTGTAACTTTGTTGTACTTAATATAGGTGTTAGGGTTTAAGCACTTCAACAAACGATAAACAATTTCACACAAAGCGATGATTCATAACGAAAAACAAGAACACAATCAATTTATGTAGTTCATGCGATCAGAGTGATCGACTACGTCTATGATGAGCACGAAAGCAAAAGATTTTATTGCTTTATGCCAAATGAATTTTTGATGCATTAGGTTACACAAATTTAAGAGATATAACTACTAGTTGGTTGATTTAAAACTATCAATAAAACCAAACCTAAATAACTCTAACAAAAGCTGCCCCAGACGATAATGAAGGTGAATCTGATATAGAAACAAACCCACACATAATATCTTTATGGGGAGCTTCCTATGTCCCTAGCAAGGAACGAGACCCTTGCTTGGTCTGCCTAACAACTATATAGGGTCAAAGGGTGAATCAATATTCACAAAATAAAAAATTTCCACTTGGAGGATGATAAACAAAATTACTCTCATCCAATCTAAAAATATGTAATCTCTCTCTCTCTCTCTCTCTCTTTCCCTCTTATATATATATATATGTGTGTGTGTGTGTGTGTGTGTGTGTGTGTTTGTGTGTGTGTGTCTGGTCCACGACTTCTATTCATCTTTAAACACCTAGAAGGTTAGTTGAACCCGTACACATTTAAAAACATTAATATCAATCATTTCAACAAGAGAAGCACTCGAAACACCCTTGGAAGTTGAATCATATGGAAGAGGATTCACAATAGTGACTGTTATCTCTGTGTGGGATGTACGAAACACTCTACATCTAGCACCAAATACCTTGCGTTGGAAAACAGTTGTAGCAAAAGGGATGGCCACAAAGGCTTCTTTTGGAGGCATACCAACAACAACATGAAGTTTAACTGCTTCGTCTGGAACCACATGCAAAACGGGAAATGTACGCTCAGTCCGGGGTTTCGAAGTTAAAGATTCATTAAACATTTATTATTCTCCACAACCCGTATAGTCCTTTTTCGCTTTAGAGGAGAAATGTTAATCACGAGCTTGTAACGGTACGTTACATTTTCTAAAGGTAGGGTTCTTTTCCCTAGACACATCTAGCCCTAATTTCCTCTTCGAGGAAAGCTTTTTCCAAACACCCAGGTTAAAGAAGAGGGTGGTTTCCCACTAGCATGCTTTGTGTTAATAGTTTCATGGATAATCGTCAGGGAAACAACAGTGGAATCGTTACCTGAGGCAATAAGGGAATTTAGAGTAGAAGCATCATCCACTACTTGACTGGAACTGGCAAGCTGTTTCTTATGCAACCACTCAACAGTTTTTCCCACTATGGTCTGCAAAGGCCGTTTCCTCAACTTATTCCAATGAGAGCTCAAACTAGCCATCCCTAACATCGTTTCGTTAGGATCCGATCATTTCACATAATTTACAGAAAGACGATCGTAGATATTGTTAGGGAGCAAAGTCACACTTGAATGTATTTGTGCTTTACCCACTTGTATTGTGTAATGACTTGTCTTTCCTATAAATAGGAAGTGAGTGACACTCATTTATGTAATGATCATTTTGGAGTGTTAGACTAGAGAGAGAATTTGTACAAGACCCATTTGTATACTCTTTCTAGATCTAATAAGAGCTTAACACGATTTATTTACTCTATGCGTTCATAGTTTACATGATAATTCACTAGATCTTTTCTAATTTCGCATATGCCATCATAATCAACACCACTATAATTGGTATCGGAGCCGATGTTCTTGATTCAATCAAGAATTGATCCATGATGGCAATCTAGATTTGATGATTCTTCATGTTCTTATTGATCTTCGTGATTAGAGAGTGTTTTGTGTTTTAGAAATCAATTTTTTTTGCTTAATTTGATCCATAATTTGATTTTCTCTATCTATAATACTTGTTTGTACCACTTGCTCTCACTAGAATTTGGTTCATATTCACTTTCTCTCTCTAGAGATCTCCTTGATTTTTTACTTTCTCTCTCTAGAAAACCCATTCAAAATCACTTTCTCTCTCTAAAAAAAACTCAAGATCCTATTGATTGATGAATGATGGAAGAAACAATTCGTGATGATTGGTTTGTAGAAGGTTTTCTATGGTCATTCAAGTTTGAAGTAATTCTCAGTTGTTTTGTAATCGGGTATTTCAAACGAAATTTACTCATTTATAAGAAGAAATGAGAATGTGGAAAGTTCAGTGACTATCCTATTGATCATGATTATCATAAGATGTTGCTTGATCGTTTGGTAACAACTTTTCATGAAAGAAGGAAGAAGAAGAAAAATGATGAAATAATTGAAGGAATTCGTCTTGATGAATGTAAATATGGTGATAATATTCTTGCTTCTTACCCGGATGTTCACGATGTTCAAGAAAAAGGAGTTCAAGTTGATTCTCAAGATGAAAAAGTTTTTTGCTCGATTGGAGTTCAAACCTATGATGTTTTATGTGATTTGTTTGAATAAATGATTCCTTATCGGAAGCCGGTGATCCAAGAAATTCACAAGTATCAAACTTCAAAAGATTTTATTCAAACTCAAAAAATTGAAGTTGTAGAAAGTGGGTTTGTTCATCAAATCAAGTCTTCAAGATGCAAAAAGGTGAGAAAGAAAAAGAAGAAGAAGATTAAACGCAAAAACAAGCAGGTTTACTCACAAAAATCGTCAAATGTTGTGAAGCCGAAATCCGTGAAACAAAATTTGGTTTCCAAAGCAACAATCTCCAACGGTTGCATTGAATTTGAAGTCAAAACCCAAAAGTGTTGATGGTTCTTATGAAGATGTTCTTGGATCGATGAAGAACATGAAGAACACAAAGAACGAGTTGTACATCACGAATAGTGGGTGGTACAATGTTCAAATTGGAGATTTTCTCGTTCCAACAAAAGAATCAAGATCTTCTAAATTTGATTCGTTCGTTGAAAATGGAACTCGATTCGTCAAAAAAGTATCTCAAATTCTCAAATAGATTCCAAAACGTCGATGATTTTGATCCGTGCTTTTTGTTTTTCATTTTTGATCTATTTGCCTCATTGGATCAAATCCGTTTCAACTCCTTTGATTGATCCAATTATTTTTGTTTAGATCAAAATTCCAAAAATCATATCCAAATTCTCAAATTTTTTCTACTATTCATCAAATCAAAATGAAAATCAAATTTTCCTTGTCATTGTTCATCAAAGTGTATTGGTTTCGAAGCCTAAAATAATTGGTTGTTACTTTGTAACTGTTCACCGAGACTATTTGTGCCCAAGTTCTTTTTGTTTGAATACTGTTCATAGAACAAAAATTGAGCCCAGATTAACATTACAAGTACTGTACATTTAATTTGAGCTTAGTTATCTCTTCGAAAATGTTCACGATCTGATTCGTTATTACCTTTTATTCTTGATGTTCAAAGTTTAGCTTTTCTCTTCTCGTTCTCATCATCACTATTTAATTCTTGTATCTTCAAGTCGATTTTGAAACTAAATTTCAATTGATTTCAGCGATGTATTGGAAGTCGATTAATAACAAAGACCTGATACTTTGTTTTTGGCTAATCGATTTGAGGGTTGAACTGAGAACAGTCGGTCAATGTGACGTTAAGTCTAAACTGGAATCGATGGTTAGATTGACTTTCAAAAGTCAAAGGACGGCCGATTGATGAACAAGGATCGATTTTTAATGAAGTTGTTTGATGATTTTGGGGTTAAATTTCGAAGGTTTGTTAATTTTGTTGTCGATGGTCATCAATTTGGGATGAACAAATGGTTCCTCATGTTGGTTCAATTTTGAATGATTGAAGAGTTAGGAATCAAATTCGCTTTGGGATTGTATGCGAAGATTACTGTTTGAATGGTGATTTTGATTTTGAAGGAAGGCTTGAGAACAAAGAATGATTTTGATTGGTGTTGAAATCGATTTCGATAGCGATAGTTGTTGAGTTGGATGTCGCTGTGAGATTTTGAAGGTTTATTGGTTTGAGGTCAATGCATGTAATATGATTTCAAAAGCCATAGTTTAAGAATCGGAAATCGAAATTTAACATGGAAGTGAAGAACTTAATTTTACATACAGGAAGCTTTGTTGATTTTGGGAAGTCTATTGATAGAGATTAGAGTCGAATTGCAGTTTTAGGAACAAAAGTCAGTTTGTGGATAGGGATATCGACTTGTGAATTAACAATTTCGACTTGAGAAGAAAACCGATGGAATGGGTTAGAAGACGAACTAACTACGCTTTTGCTAGTTGTTTTGTAGTCGATGGTTTGTATTAACGTAATGAAGCTTTTGTTGATGACCCTGTGATGAAAAAGAGAAGGTTTTGTGGTTGAATGGTTCAGATGAGATTCAGTTATTCGCATACCTTTGTTTTTGATATTCTATTGATTAAGTAAAAATTTCGTTATCAATGGTGTTGACCTTCATGACTGAAACTAGCGAAGATTTTTTTGTCTTTGTAACGAAAGGGTAGGAAGAAATATCCGTGTATGTATCTGATAACGAATTGGGGAAGAAGAAAACTTAAAGTTTTGAACTTGATCCCTGAAGTTTCGAAGATATGGCTTAAATGGTTTAGGTTTATAAGTGCAACAATAATTGGAGAAGAAACCAAAAAGTTTCGAAACTTACCTTTAATGTTTCGAAAGATTGACAGTTTGCACCCACTTTCGAAATAAAGACTAAACTTTCGAAAGTTTGAAGAAGTGTGCGGAAGTTTCGACAGTAGCACCTGAAGTATCAAAATTTTGGCAGAACATACCCAATTTCGAAAATGGAGTTACAAAGCTGAGAAATTGAAAATATTTCATTTCTGTTCCCTACAGTTTGTGCGAATTTACACTTTCTACCCAGTTCACAAATAGGGGAGAGTTTCATATATTTGGCTGTTTTTGACGCAACGGGTCCCTGCATAATTTTGTTATTGATAAATTTTACCCGGATTTTGGAAAATCTTGCACCTCTCACCCAAAAGTTGAAAATTTTCATAAATTGGAAATTTTTTCGAGGCTTTTTAGTGATTGTTTTTCCGTGTAAGTTTATCGGGAGTTTCATTTTGGTACACATCAAGGGGGAGTATTGTCAAGTTCATTCCTTGGGCGCTTCTCACCCTTAATGGGTTTTATAATCATTTTTTGATTATAAAAAGGGGGAGAATGATGGGTATTCGAAGTGGTTTTTTCAGGTATTCATTGCGGATTTGAAGAGAAGTATTAATTCGAGGGGGAGTTTGGTCTTGATTGCGCGAGCTTGTTGGATATTGAAGCCGGACATCCAATCCTAACTTTGATGGGGAGAATGTTAGGGTGAAAAGTCACACTTGGATGTATTTGTGCTTTACCTACTTGTATTGTGTAATGAGTTGTCTTTCCTATAAATAAGAAGCGAGTGATACTCATTTATGTAATGATCATTTTGGAGTGTTAGACTAGAGAGAGAATTTGTACAAGACCCATTGGTATACTCTTTCTAGATGTAATAAGATATTAACAAGATTTATTTACTGCATGTGTTCATAGTTTACATGATGATTCACTAGATCTTTTCTAATTCCGCACATGCCAGAAAACAAGTATAGTCGAATCTATCAATCAAATAATGCTATGAGATATGGGCCCTGCCCATACTCGGCTAATTATGAGATACGGGCCCCGCCTACACTCAGCTACTAATCTATAGACATAACATACATGGGCCGACCTTGGTGCCTTCAACACGTTCAACTAGGAGGAAACCCACCTTACAAAGCTAACCATGAAATCTCACGGTGAGGAATCTCTAACTGCTGCTCCAACGACTCCCCGACTATCATTATCACAATAACACTTAGTTAAAAAAATCTGATAATCCATCTTAGGGTAAAATGACCATTTTACACCTGGTCAAAGTCAACATTATGGTAAAAGTCAACGTTTTGGGTTGACTCAACTCACCGAGTTCTATAAATCAAAAACCCTGGAATCACGATCCAACTCGTCGAGTCATCCCCCTGAATCACCGAGTTCCCTGGCTACTCATAGTTGCAATTAGTCGAGTCAACTCGTCGAGTCATCCTTAGACTTGTCGAGTTCTACCTGGTACAAAATCGGGATAAATCGACTCAACTTGTCGAGTTCCTCTATGGACTCGACGATTTCCTCAGTCTGATTGTGCCTTCTTAATGGATTAATCCCCTACTCTTCATATCTAAGCTTCTTATATCTCATGCATACTGAAAACGTCCTTTTAAGGGTAAAGTTTCCTACTTTACTCGTTAATACCTCAACTTCATGGGTTTAGCTCAAACACTAACCCCTTAGGACCTAGATCTTTGTCCACAAGCCATCCATTCACAAAACTAATGCATACAAACATAGATTTGGACCCTAAATACTTCATGCACATGTAAAGCTTCCACCTTTCACTCCATGCATGGCCTTTTGGAGCTTAAAAGGCCAAAATGACATCCTATGGAAGTAGTTCTAGTGAAGGTGCAGTGGCAGCAACACAAGGGTTCAGAATGGACGTGGGAGCCGGAAGACGAGATGAGGGAGCACTGCCCCTGAGTTATTTCCAGCAACGACAACGGAGTTCGAGGACAAAGTCTAAGTTAAATGGGGGTGATATGTAACGCACGGGATTTATAAGGTACTAATCTTGTATTATTTAAAGATGATAGCTTTATAAGGTTTGGACTTGGGCCTTGGGCCTTTGTGTTTGGGCTGATGAGGTACGTACGCGGGGCGTACCTTCCCATGTACGCCCAACGTACTCAAGGATCAAGAATGCGGAAGCCAAGCACGTACGCCCAACGTACCAAATGGTACGCACAACATACGCACATAGGGTCCAAAAACCCTAACTTTTAGGGTTTTATCCTTATATAAAGGGCATTATGGCCTTGGACCAGCCTCCCTAACACCCTTAAGCAGCCATCTCGAAAACCCTAGGCGAATTTTGTGTATCTTTGCAATTTGAGAGCTTCTTTGTGTGATTTTGGTGTTTTAGAAGAAAAAGAGCTTGGAGAAGGAGCAACGATTCAAAGGGGAACTTGTAGATCGAGGAGACTAGCACCATTTCTGACTCATTTGAGGTATCAAGCTTCAAACTTGATCATTACATGCTTAGATTTGATTTTAGGGTGTTTAAGGTTACTTTTGGACTCCATTGTTGAGGCTTCTTGCATCTTAATGATTTCAAACCATAATAGTTGTCCTTTTGGACTCTTAGAGGCACTAAGAGTCATAAAAATCGGACCTTGGTGGTTAAGCCACAACCATGTAAGTGTTAGTGGGTATTTATGCTTGCTAAAGGACCCAAAATCATGTTTGACCCCCAAACATGCATGAAAACACATAAAGTTCGTGACTTTATGGTTTAGGAGGTCTCAAAGGACGTGGATCTACATTTTGGACGTAAAGGCTTAATGGATTAAGTCATGGATGAAGTCCCAAGGAAGCTGGCCAGTATGCTGGGCGTACTCCCTGGTACGCCGCGCGTACTGGGTCAACTTCCCGTATGTGGTCAAGGCCAGCGTACATCGGGCGTACGTGCCATGTATGCCGCGTGTACGCATGCAAAGTGGATTCCTTTGGGCTTTTGCACCTTAGAGGGTTGAGCCTGACTTTTGGGCCTCATAGCCCACTGTAAAGCATAATTTTGGACCCGAGAATTTAGAATTATAAGCGTTGGGCCCTTGGGCCATATTGGGCCATTTGGGATTATTTTGTTTGGGGCTAAAGACTTATTAGAAATTGTGAAAAGTCGCATTTGAAGGGTTGGGCTTAATTTGGAAAAATTAGGCCATTAGTGGAACTTTAGGGAGTCTTGGGGGCCATGGGTGAGTTGGATTTAATGCGCTAGAGTGGGGTCTTATGAATGTTCTCAAATTGGACTAATTTACCCCAAGTAATGTTAATATGTTATAGATTATGATTTAGTGTTAATATGACCATGATAGTCGGGACTCATCGTAGCAACTGTTAGAGACTACTTTCCACGAGATTAGATATGCAGTATCACGAGGTGAGTTACCTTTTAGTAGCAGTGGGTCTACGGCCACAATGCCGACCCACTAGTAAGAGTGTATGTTAGACAACTATCTTTGTGATAATTTTATGTGTTTGCTAATACTTGATATGTTTGTGTTAGCATGTTATGATGTTATATGATTGTAGCAGTAGGGGGAGATAGTCCCCAAGTTACCGACCGATATGGACGAAGGGGATAGTTTAGTACCCAACCATGCTAGACAGAGTATGATTATATGATAATATGTAATAGTAGTAAGAGGGGGAGATAATCTCCCAAGACCGGTCGAGAGGACCGAAGGGGTAGGCCAACACCCATATATGCTAGGCAAGGTCACTGGTCGAGAGGGCCGAAGGGTTAGGCTAGGCACCCAGATATGCCTAGCAGTATGTATATTATATGATTGTATGGCATGTGGTATGATGGGGGAACTAACTAAGCTTCGTGCTTATAGTTTTCAGTTTATTTTCAGGTACCTTCTCAACGAAGGGGAAAGAGCCGGCGCGGTAGTGACACATTACACACACATGATTCCACACTATGAGATTTCTTGGGATTGTACTCTGACATTGCTACTATTTTTATAATATGACCTTAAGACATGAGATTACGGTTTTATGAAATGATGTGACTTAATGATGTTTCTTATAAATGTTTTCTAAATTGTTATATAAAAAAAATGAATTTTTTGGTCCTGAAATTTGGGATGTTACAAGAGTGCTCATGAAATAGAATATGAGTATTAAATTAAACCTATGCTCATTTGAATCACTTCATGAAATTTATCATGAGAGATTGTGAGACGATAATATCGTATAATCTTTAAACCGAGATATATGAGTTGTTGTGTACGAGTTGATTGTACATTGATAATATGTAAACGCATCAGTAACTTGATGTTATAAAACGTATTGTCGTGCGCAATTTGATGAGTAAATAGTACAAGTATATAAGTCAAAGTTTATCTGTTCATTTTTACCTAACGGGAAAAGCGATATCTTGGGCCCCTTAATGATTTTGTGTTGACTTATGTATCGGGCCCGGTCAGGACTGAATTGATGTGTTCAATTAAGTTCCTTGTCAAATAAATCAGAAACCGGGAAACAAACTGTTGGACATTGAGAATAATTATGTTCCATGTTTCTGTCCATATAATATCTTGTAGAACGGAGGATTATATGATCCCTTATCTAAAAGACGCGTTATTTACTAGGTCAGAGTTCGACAATGGCATTTGAAAGCTACGGTTGCTAATTGGATTTTGAAATCATAGTTGCAGTTATAGTTATTAGACTTATCCAAGTGGGAGACTGTTGGATTAGGTGTCTAAGCCCATAACTATAATTGGTATGTACTTGATCTGATAGTAACATGGTCCTTTTGGGTTGCCTTCACCATAGCAACGGATATAATGGGATTTTGAGAAAGTGGTTAATAAATGGTTTATTAATATATTATAAGAATAATATATTAATTTGTAATCATATTATTTAAATAGTATTAATAAGAAATTAATTTGGAATTAATTTAGTGGTTAAAGGAACTGATTAAAAGAACGGGTACTGATTATGTAAATAAGTGATAGTTGTAGTTTTGGGCTATTGGACTTTACTGATGGGGAGTGGGCGAAAATCTATGGCAAGCCCCATAGAGTTTTCGTCCAAGGCCTTTCATTTGGGGGTCCAAGAATTGCTTAGGGCCTAAGCAAGGAAATTAGGGTTTCCAGTTGAAAACATTAGCAACCTTAACTATAAAATGAACTCCTAGCCTCAAGAAATCGGCCTGCCTACCTTCTAAGAGAAACCCTAGCAGATTTCCACCTCCTTCTCCCTCATTCTTTGCTTGTGGTGCTTGTGACTCCATTAGAGGTGCAACACTTGGGACACTAGGCTTTCGAAGGTCAAAAAATTGAAGAAGGATTACGTGTTATTATAATATATAAAGAAAGGTGAGATCTAAACCCTATTAGTTTTGTTTTATATATACTAGAATTAGGGTTATTGCTTTGGAAATCTTATTTGCATGTATAACATGAGAAAAACCTCGATCCAAAGCAATTAGGGTTGCATGTGCACATAGGAATGTTGTAATGCTCATAAGCCATCAGAATTATCTAAGCCTTTTATCAAGTGAGAAGTTTTCGGCAACAATGAAAGGCTAGTGATTCTGTTTCCTAGTGGAAACAATATGATAATAAAGGGGTTGGAAGAGTTATGATCAGTTTGGAATAAAAAGTGGAGTTGTATTGACAATGATTCATAGTGGGCTGTCTGTTAAGGAGGCAGACAGGGTTTTAGGATTTCGGATTTCAGACAGTAGTAATGGTTATTCTTTAGGGGTGAACACTAGTGAAGTAAGGATTCGTTCATCGTTAGGATTTGAGTGCCATGCTAAGGATGGGTTTGGTTATAGTTTTGGAATGTTGTATGCTTGAGTTGTTTTCTCAATCCATATCGAGATTTTGGAAGAAGTGTCCAAGCTGTCTAGCACTTCTGGAAGGTAGTAAGGAGTGATTTTGAGGACAAAATCTAATTTAAGTGGGGGAGAGTTGTAACACCCATTTTCCTGAAAGAATCGAATCAGGGTTTCAAGGAGTCAAAGGCATGGTTTTTGGGTAAAACTAAGGCTCACAATGTGAGTCATAGAAGGGTCACGATGTGAGGAGCGATTAAATGAAGAAATTGTATATATTCTGAGCTCACGGCATGAGCAATAAGAGCTCACGATATGAGGGTTGCTGCAGCCCAAGCCCCAAAACATTTAGGGTTTCCCCACATATTTAAGCCTCCTTAACATGGGTTTAGGGTTCATTTCTCAGCCTCCACCTCTCTCCAACTAAAAAAACCTAACCCTCACCCCTCTTGTTGGTTTTGGATCCATATTGGTGTCTTAGTGGCTAGAAGAAGAAGATGATGATGTTCTAGAGTGTTGGTCTAGCAAGGAGGCTTCATCATCATCATCATCATATTGTGCACATTCTATACCTTTATAAGTGTCCAAGATTCAGCTTTTATGAGTTTAAGTTACTAGATCTAGGTTCTTGTCCCTTTTCCTTCATGATTGTGGAAGTTTGCATGGATGAGATCCATAAAGTTGGCAACTTTATGGCCTCTAAGTGTCCCTTAAGCTCATATCTAATGGATCTGAAGTTTAGGTGTGATTTATGAATCTTGCATGAGTTTCATGTCATTTCTTGTCATTTTGATCTAAGGTGATTTTAGGACATACATAGGGCATGCATTTCCATTAAGTTATCATTTTTATTGACCTTTGAAGTCCCTTTTAGCTTCTAAAAAAGTTGGGGTCGAAGACTTACTGGAATAAGGACTCAAAACTTTAGGATATGGTATCAAACTATGCTCACGACGTGACACAGGGAGTGTTATGATGTGAGAATGTTTTTTTCCGGCAGAAACTTGATCATTTGAAGCTCGCGGCGTGACCAAGGAAGGCTCACGTCATGAGGACTGCTTTTGAGTCGTTTTGCCCGAGTTGCTGAGTGGTGTGAGTTCGAGCTAGAATCTGTCTGAGTGTATTCTCACAACGTGACCAAGTACTGGTCACGACCTGAGGGTCAACTGTTGGTATGTTGACTGTTGACTTTCGACTTGGTTTGACTTTTGAGCCAAAATTCTATTTTTAGAAGGTAGACTTAGGGTTTACCTTGTGTGGATTGATAGGAGGTGCCGACCACCCGTCTTTTTGCAGTAGAGTAGCTAGCTAAAGTTAGCTTTATGATTCAGGTGAGTCTCTTTACTATACTCGTGGGTCGAAGGCACCAATGTTGGCCCGCTGGATTATATTGCAGGATTATAGTTGTCTTTGTGACACTTGCTGATATGTCTGTATGTACTCGATTGCCTTTGTGACTTTTGATGATATGACTGTATGTTTTATGTATGTGGGGGTTGATACGGACCCGACATAGCTACTTGCGGTCATATGGGTTGATATGGACCTAACACAGCTACATGCTGTCATATGTGATTGATACGGACCCGACATAACCACTTGCTATCATATATATATATATATATATATATATATATATATATATATATATATATATATGTGTGTGTGTGTGTGTGTGTGTGTGTGTGTGTGTGTGTGTGTGTGTGTGTGTGTGTGGGCGCGCGCGCGCATGATATGTGATATTTTGAGAACTCATTAAGCTCCGTGCTTACGGTTTATTATTTATAATTTCGGGTACTTTCGATATAAATAGAAGGATTTGACGTGACTACACCGCATTCACCCATGTTTCCTCACTTTATTGATTTTGAGATTGTACTTTAATATCTTTATATACTTTTGAATGATTGATAATAGGAAATTGTATTTATGATTGAATCAAAAATAAATTTTTTACCTTACAAATTTTAGAATGTTACAAAATTTGTAATTAACTTTCTCAAACAGTGATCACAATTAATTCCATGAGATATTCAAGTGTTTTTGCTCAGGATCTAGGATAAATTTCTGACTTGTTTGTGTATATAACAATTAACAACAATTAACAGTACTAGCTTTCATTCACCATGGTTTTTAATAAAATTTTCCGTTTAGAATTATATGAATTTATTCCTATTTATGTTGAGCTAAACATTTAATATAAAAAATCATCATTTACCACATGTACGGACATGTGGTTTGATTTACCATTTAAAAAATTTCTTTTCAGAAGATCCATGCAATAAGTAAACCCTAATACATATACATACAAAACATGAATAATTACTTAATTAGGGACACGAAAATATAATGGTATAGGATTATGTGATTCTGGTGCAGCATCCCAAACAGAAAAAGCACTCGTTGAGTTCATCCAACGATCGGTCATTCCCAGATAGTGGCGATCCAACACATCTTTCAAACTCTCGGTTGTGTTCACCCATTCAAAACCTTTTTTCGTGTACACATCTTCGTTAAAGTCACTTGTGAAAAATCTATCTGCCTCGAGTCTCCTACAATTGGTGCACAAGTAAATTAAAGAATCAATTAGTATGTTCATATATATGGTTTGTTTGTTTTTAGTTTTTATATTTTCCATGTGTTTGAGTTAAATATACCTTGATGCCATGATTAAGAAAATTATAAACGCAGTCTCACTGATGGCAAACCCTTTGATCTTTTTCTCCGCCGCCATTCCTACCAAAAGGTCGAGTTGCTCCACATCATCACCATACACGTCATGCAATGTGTCAATAGCTTCTATATCGTCCGTTAGATCATCCCATTTTGAGATCGGGATCAAGAGTAGTGATCTACGGAAGTCATTGTATCTTGCTACATTCCTTTCCCTATCCCTATAAACTGTATTATCATGCATGTGTTAGGACCAAAACCGTTATTCCAACTGTAATTGGTTTTATATAAATTTTCAATATGCTAGACTTGGTATGAATAATATTAAAATTAAAAACCATAATATTATGTGAAAGAAAGATGATACTTACTATCGAGTGATGCTAAGTCGATATGATCTGGGCGATCTGTGCCATCAACGTTTTGAGGTACAATGTTCCTCAACCACACCGGATAATTCCATAACTCAAGTGCCCCGCATGCTTGATGCCCCATTGATACCATTTGTGTTGTAAATCCAATATCTAACAATTCCTTTTCCCCACTCTTTCCAATCAAATTTATCATATCAATCCTGTAAAAATTATTCTAATTATTCCGAAAATCCATTAAAAATAACTTTTTGAAGGAGAAAATTGATCTAGCAAATAATTTTTATCATTACATAATGAGATATGCATGAGTTTTAAAAATCATAGAGATAGACTTGCGTTTAAATTAAAGTGTCTTACGTTTTGCTCAATTTTGGAGACTTATTAGGCCCTGGCTTTGAATTGACATCCCTGATGAAGAGTTGATCAGGTAAGAGAGAATGCATTCTGTAAACACTCGTAAATTCTTCTGTTAGTGAGTAAGGTACACCATGATTAACGGGTTCCTTTAACCCTACAAGACCTCCCAAAATGGCTCCTCCAACATGCCCAAATGTGTCCTTGAATCTTTTTCCTAATAGCCCATACCTGAAATTGAATATTTTCAAGAGAATTTCACGTTACATTTTAACAAAAGTAACACCGAAAACCATTATAGCTAAAAAAAACACAGGTTTATTACCAGTTAGCTCTCATTCCGGCGACAAGTGTGTCGGTTTTGAGAAGCTCAATCGTCCAATCAATGGTGTGTATCTTTGCAATAACTGCCGAAGTTACTAGTCTTGCGTGACGATACAGATCTTCATCTTCCAAATAAGGATATTCTTTCTGATTACCATAAATATATATTAATGTAAGTAAGAAATATATATAGTACTAGTGAATTGCAGTTAATTAATAACAGGAATTAATATAGTGGATGTGTGAGTTAGTGTACCTTTAATGCATCACAAACGGCGTTGTGCTCGAGGATGAATAGTGCTTGCAAGGTTGATACCCCAATCCAACTGTTACGAACGTCGCCGGCGATGGGCAATCCGTCGCTGTCATGTTGCAGGAGGCCGTCTTTTTCGATCTTCAACTTTCCATCTTTGAATGTTCTCACTTGGCGCATCTTCTTCGAATTGCTTCCATATACTACACTCCCGTCCCTGTATGTATTCGATTGATAATTCACAATTTTTAATTCATGAACTAGCTATATTTTGAGTTTTAAATTATATGAACATTATACAACTATTTGGTTCAAGGTATATATATATGTACGTGAAAGAGAACGAATAGAATAAAGCGTCGCTAAAAATCATACCACCATGGAGTTCTGATGTTACGATGACCTTTCTTAATGTCGGACAAACCAGTATCAACTTCTTTAGTCTTGTAAAATTTGAAGGATGTAAGAGGACATTCATTCGCAGATTCCACGGGTGCCTTGAGTTCAATCTGCAGACGATGCAAAAGCATGATCAGGTTCTAATACTCATGCCTCATGTATTGTGCATTAGAGTTTAATTATGGGTTTACATGCAATATATATTATTGCATAAATGTATGTTGGTCAAACCTGTTGTGTTGACTCGAGGTGATCGATCCAATCATGAATCATGAACTGAATCCAAGAAGCAGCAATCATGTTGAACTGTTTTCCAGTGTCTTTAAGTTCTCTGCGTGCTAGAAGCTTTGTTGCCACCACCATAGGATCTGGCTTCAATAGCTGCACAATATTAACTAGAGCTTAATTAAATGTCTTCATCTCACATTTTATCTCATTCATAAAACTTCTGTTATTGCTTTTGAAAAACTTCGTAACCTAAAGTTATCTAAACAAAGTCAATCTAGGAAATCCATCTTTTTCAAATCTACTATAATGGTGTGATTCTCCTTTAGTATTTTGTAATCATTTTAGGAAGAATACCAAAACTTAACTCGGCTATATATATTTTGTACTTTTTTTTATGCCTCTCCTTTTGGGAGTGGATTTTAATTTAATTCCAGTCGTTAAAAAAATGATTGCTCGTGTAATCATCACTTAAATTACTGAATTAATTAATAACTTGAAAAAAAAGTAATTTAACCAAATAAAAAACTCCCATAGTGATCAAATACATCATTGTATATGTGACAGGATTGTTCCAACTTTTCCATTACTTATATATCGCATTCGCAGTACGTAACTGCGTAAAAAGGTTTTATTAATAAATATTAAAAGTTGTAGATATATTGACCCCACGTCCCTACATGGCGTGTTGATTTATATTTAATTCTTTAATGCGTAAAGTTGAAGTAGTAGTTCGAATGATTACTATCCACTGATAGAGTACAAATGATTCAGGGATACGCTAGAATTGAATCTTCGTGGACCATGCTTCTTATAATAATCTTGTACGTATTGTATATTTATTTAACACTTGTATTAAATTTTTAAACAATCTACACATGTCTTTATCATTTTCAACTTGATATATATATATATATATATATATATATATATATATATATATATATATATATATATATATATATATATATATATATATATATATATATATATATATATATATATATATATATACTATAAAAAAGATTATGTTTTTAATTTTTCTTCTTAAAACACCCCAATATATATATGATCTATAAAATTAATATATCAAATTATATCGATCTATTAAATGATGCACATGCATAGAAGTAAAACTTCATGAAATTATTTTGATCGAACAAGACTTATTCATGTGTAATTTTTCAACATACCTTATCTTTCTGATCAGCGGAAGTCATGTTCCGGCCAAAGAAAGACCCTTGACTTCCGGCATCTTCCTTTAATGGATCATTGAACTTTCCGTTGGAAGACCTGAAAGCAAAGTCACTGGGATTGAATCGAGACCCCACAGGAGTTTTCCCCACGTTGATCAAGTTGTACTCCTCATGAAGACGCCGGCGTATAGCCAAGTAGATTAGCCCCAAGAACACCGGCAAACGGTGCCACCCTATCCCTGACTTATCAACACTATGAATTAACTGCACAGAAAATAAATTAAACCCTTCAGAATTAATACAGCACTATTCTCTTGAAGTGATTAAGGATCTAGAATTCTAGATAACAACATGCATGCAGAATTTCAGATACCTACCAGAAAGAGAAACTTGTTGACGAGTGTCATTGTTTGAAAGATTTGGTGAAAGTCGGGATGGATGAAGTGTTCCATAGGCGAAATGAGAAGAGATTTCGCAGAAGACATAAGTGAAATCATATTGGTTGATTAGAGTGTTTGAGCTGTTAGGTTGGTATACAAACACGAATGAATATGTACTACATATACTTAGTATTAGATAGCCGGGGAGTGGGTGAGAATGGGTTGACTTGAAATATTCAACAAAATGGAACAAGAAAATCACGAAGAATTAAGAGATTTAGTCCATATTCCATACAGGAAACTGAAACTGGTGTTCCTACTGATAACCACAACTTGCTCATTTTTGAAGTCCAGCTTGTACAAATGGGTATAAAACCACGACTGACTTGGTAAAATTTTGCAATACGTTTTCTATTTCATGGTCGATCAAGCTGACCAACAAAATAACAAGTTAATTAATCAAATAAACTATAGTTCCAATATATATATATATATATATATATATATATATATATATATATATATATATATATATATATATATATATATATATATATATATATATATATATATTATTGTAATAGTTAGAAACTCACTACAAGAAATGAAGGTATTAGCGGCGATATTCACTTTTAACGGCGACAAAGTAATTTCCGCGTTACTTTTTGCTACTTATACCTTCGCTATGTCGATCAGCAATAAATGCCATCTGTGAACCTTGTCCGTTTGATTTACATCTAATCCAACGGATGAAAATGACCAGAATGCATACTATTAGCGGTGATGACAATTGTGGCGACGTCCGACGTCACTAATGCTCCGAAAAAACGCACTGACTTTTCCCTCCAGGGATGTCGCCGCTAAAACCTACTTGTTGCCACAAAAGTCCTATCGTCGCCGCTATAACACTACAAGGAAAAAGGCAATTTGCGGCGACAAAAGTCGCCGCTAAAGGGTCTCATTGTCGCTTGTAATGGTAATAGCGGCGACACGTCGCCGGTAATAAGCCGCCGCTACTGTTCCGTCGCTATTGATCAATTTGTCGTCGCTAAAGAGAATAGTCGTCGCTAATGCTTGTGTCACCGCTAAAGAGTATAGTCGTCGTTAATGATGAAGTTGCCAGTAATGATGAAGTTGCCAGTAATAACAATTTTCATTTTTTAATTTTTTTAGTTAATCAACGATTTTGGTTGTCGGTAATGGTGTCGCTGATAATAGTGTCACCAGTAATTATATAACAACATCCAATTATATATCAAAAGTAATGGTGTCGCCAGTAATTAAATAAAACAACCAAAAAGTTTTACAATTCTAATAATTAGCAAAGTGTGATAACAAGTGTAATATACAAATAAAGCTTCTCCCTACATACAATCATCTTCGTTTCCATCGTTTCTTCGATTATTTTGTGGTTGAAAAAACGAATGTAAAGCTCATTCCTATATGTCGGGTCGTTGAGTATTGCTCGAAGATTTTTTAACTACATAATAAATAACAACATATATAAACTTATAAGTTAAATTATCAAACATAAACAAAAACTATCAAAGTACATTGCTATTTTTAAATTAAGATAAAAAGTCAAAGTACATTGTTATTTCTTGCACTTGCAACAAAAACCCAATTACCAAAGTTTTTAGCAAATAATCACTACAAAACCAAAATTACCAAATCAACATGCATTTTATGATGCCAAGGTAGATTGCTATTTTTAAACTAAGACAAAAAAAACCAAAGTACATTGCTATTTTTTGCATTTGGGACAAAAACCTAATTACCAAAGCTTTTAGCAGATAATCACCACAAAAAACCAAAGTAGATTGTTTTACCTGTGATGGTTGTGATGGTTGTGGTGATGTTGCGATGGCCTTGAAATCGGCGGGAGAGCAGAAGGTTTACGGTCGATGCCTCTGATATGGTAATGTCGCTCTCCTAATACTTTCTCAAAAGCAGCTCTTTCTTGAATGGGTGTTAACTCACTTTGGCCTTGGGTTTGTTTTAAGAGCTCTTCGACTAACCGATTCTATAATTCCCAAAAATGAGTAACAATTAAGTATAAATAAACACTTAATTAGATGATAAAATTATAATTAAATACTTATATATTGTTGTTCCGTCTCGATAGTAACAAATACACCATCTCTATCGATATGAGCCTTGCGAAACGTTTCCACTCTCTTAGGGTTCTCTTTAATATTAAAAATTAGATTATATTTTAAATAAATAATTACATGTATCGTACGTTACCTTCTTATAGAAAGTATTGTTATACGAACTCGACCCCCAAGATTCACCTTCATTTGCATTTTACGAACTTTTTTGTTCCTGTCTGAAGCAATTATGTATTCGTCCATTTGGAAGTACTCAACTGCTTTCTTCCAGTTATCAGCATCCATACCCTCTGGAGGATTGGCTAATGCTCTCGGGATATCATCATACCATCCGACTGCTAAAAAAAATATTCTTTTGCGTCATTGACGGCTCCTCCGTGTTTCAATTTGTGAGTGGAGTATTTCAAGGCTACGAGTTATGCGAGAGGAAGATCAATGGTCATAGCAAGACATTATGAGATTCTATGATGATGTAACGCGGTATCCAAGTATGATGTCGTGAGTGGAAGATCAGTGGTTGAGGCAAGAGAGTGTGAGCTTCTGTGATGGTGTATCGGGGTATCCGAGTATGATGCTCTAAATCGTTGGATAATTTTGAGACTCGAGTTTATGAGATGGCAAGGGGAATATCGAGTAGCTATTGCTCCAGAGGGAAACCATCAAATAATTGTCATCATTCGGGGATGGTTTAAGAAAGTGAATTGTATCGAGAGAAGGTACGTTGTTGCGATAATTGCCGTCAGGAATGGGTGGGTGTACCTGTCCATGATGGATTGCGGAGCATGAGTTCAATGAACGCAATATAGTGACAACTTAATAATGAGATTATGGGGTGGTAAGAGCGTGACCAGGTGAGAGTAATCACTTTGTAATATCATGGAAAAACCATGGGGAGAGCCCATAGCGATTGAGAGGGTGATGTAAGACTGTGGGGAGTCGTAGCATTCACGAGTGAGTAAGTAAGTGATATAAGCCTGTGGGGAGCCATAGCATTCACGAGTGAGTGAGTAAATGATGTGAATAGTGGAGTTTTTAGGCTTCGAGTTAGATTTTGGAACAAGGGCACAAGTCTTGTGCTTCTGAAGTGACTTATGAGCAACCGAGGGTTTCGAGGGTTTGTTCTGAGATTCCTTGGGAAACGAACATAATGACATTGTTCTTTCATCAATCCAATAGTCATATTCAATTACATGAATTTTAGGAGCAGTGTGCTTCGGAACATGAGTTTCCAGAGAGGTGAGTACGTCTTACACCTTCGAAATTACAGTTTCATCAATGTGAGATTTGATTTTCCACACAAAATTTTGCTTTGAAGATTTTGAAGAGATTGTTTTCTTTATACTTTTTGGTTTGCTTGATGACACATTGGTTTTTGAAGACTTTGGTTTAAAAGTTGTGTCATCATATTTAGCAATGAAAACAAATGAAGCAATCCGAGGAGAGGTCTTTTGGACAGAAGTGGTTTCCACATGAGTTTTAGGCTTAGTGGAAATAACTAAATTCTTTGGTTCTATAGGACTGGAAGAATTTGAAGGTCTCTTGAGGATCTTAGTAAGAGTGAAGGAGTTTTGACTAGGAGTTGAGGAGTGAGAATTCTAAGATACACTCTTTTTGGAGTTCTCAAGGAACCTGGTATTTTGTCTAGACTTAACTTCCTTTTTGTGAGCATTTCGAGCTTCCACTTTGGGATCTACAATATCCTTCCTATTGAGCATTGGTTTTTTCTTGGATTGAGACGAAGATTTTGAGGTTTGTCCTGCATATGGGTTACTAAATTCAGGATCAATGGGGACTAACTTGGTTTTAGAGGTAACTAAGGATTTTGATTCATAAGAATCAGAGGAAACACAGCTGGAGGTTTCAACTTTATCATCTAAGGATGGCTATACAAATTCAGATGAAGCAGTTTCAGTTGTCACCGGAATGATTTCTTCAATAACACATTTGTTAGGAGGATTATGTATTGGAACATAATCCACACAATTTTAGACATTGTGATGAAATTCTATGGTTCGATTCAGGTCCAGGTTTTTCAGAGGTGGAAAGGCATGGAATCGGGACACTTAACAACAATTGGTTGAAACTCAGGAATTAAGGATGCAATGTGGTCTACATTCTCCTGAATGGGTGACAAGGGAGAAACAGGGGTGTCCGAATGTTTGATGTTTGGAACCTCTCCCATAAATGTCAAATTTTGCAATTCCTCCAAAGGACGAACAATTAGCTTCGAAAACTCGCTTCCGAGGCCATGTGCTTTGGACCATGGATGACGAAAGTTATGGGTCATCCGTATATTTGCTTCAAGCATGTCAATGGAATTATGCAAAGCATCTATCTTAGCATTGAGATGTTTGCTATCACAAATCAAGACATTTCTTTCATAATAAGTGATTTCACATTTGCCTTTTAAAATGATACATTCATCTTTTGACATTACAAGTTCTTGTTATGAAGACTCTATTTTTAACTTCTTATCCTCGAAACGTAACCTAAGACGATTTAATTCGATTTCCTTCTGCTCACTGGCTTCTATGGCCGACTCATAGGCTTTGTAAATGTTAGGGTGCAAAGTCACGCTTGGATGAGGCTTTACCCACTTGTATGTGTAATGAGTTGCCTTTCCTTTATAAGGAAGTGAGTGGCACTCATTTTATGTAAGGAACCATTTTGGAGTGTTAGACTAGAGAAAGAAACTTTGTATAAACCCATTTGTATATTCTTTCTAGATCTAATATGAGCTTAAAAAGATTTATTTATTCCTTGTATTCTTGATTTTACATGATGATTTACTAGATCTTTCTAATTCCGCACAAGCCATCATAATCAACACCACTACAATTGGTATCAAAGCGGGTGTTCTTGATTGGATCAAGAATTGATCCTTGATGGCTATCTTGATTTAGTGATTCATTTTTTTATCGTTGATCTTCGTGTGTTAGAGCGTTTTTGGATTCTAGAAATCGAATTCATCTTTGATTCTATTCAAAATTCGATTTTCTTCACTAGAATTCAAGTGATTTTTGCTTTCTCTCTCTAGAAAACCCATTCAAATCACTTTCTCTCTCTACAAATCTTCAAGTTTTGTGATCATGGTGCTTTTGGAGTACAAATCTTGGATTGTGATCGTTGAAGATATCAAATACAAAGTCAATAAAGATTAATATTATGGGTTGGTGTTAAACAATTTGATTAATTGGGGAACTATGGTTTCTTATGGAGGATTGGATGATGATCATGGAAGCTTGATATTTCAACCACTTTGTGAGATCAAATGGTTGGTTGAAATTACATGGTCCATATCAACACGTAGTTGTGACAAGAATGGAGAAGAAAAATATTTGTTTAATAAGAAATATGTTTCTCTTATTGAAGACCCAAATGATCTTCATGCTCTTAAGTTTGTTAAAGTTCTTGACAATGGAGTTCAATGTGATGTTCTTGATGTTCAAGAAAAAGGAGTTCAAGTTGATTCTCATGATGAAAAAGTTTTTTGCTCGATTGGAGTTTAAACCAATGATATTTTGTGTTCTTGTGATTCGTTTGAAGAAATGATTCCTTATCGGAAGCCAGTGATCCAAGAAATTCACAAGAATCAAACTCCAAAAGATTTGATTCAAACTCAAAATGTTCAAGTTATGGAAAGTGGGTTTGTTCATAAAATCAAGTCTTCAAGATGCAAAAAGATGAGAAAGAAAAAGAAGAAGAAGATTAAAAGGAAGAATAAGCGGGTTTGTTCACAAAAATCGCCGAAGGATGTTGTGAATCTGAAATCCGTGAAGCAAATTTGGGTTCCAAAGCAACAATCTACAAATGTTGCATTGAATTTGAAGTCAAAACCCAAAAGTGTTGATGGTTCTTTTGAATGTATTTGATAGAATTGTAGTAACTTAGTAAATGCCAAAATTAAGTGAAAAATCCATAGTTGACTTTGCATTGAAATCTCCTATAAATAGGAGTGACGGTTACATAACTAACATAGGACCGGACAATAGAGATGTTCCTGACATTCTGATTGTCTAATATTACAAAAAGACTAAGTCCTATGAAAATTCATATCAATACGAAGACAAACTTCATTAATTGCACAAAGACAAAATACAGTGACTCTGGATCAGTATATATTCCGGACATGAGGTTCATTCTGAAATGCCTTCATTTCAGGCTACTCATCTTCTTCTCTCCAGGTTCGGACATATTTCGGACCACTCTCCACATTGATTCTGGACGATTCATCATTCCGGAACATATGCACTTCGGAATTGGCATTGGGACTTAGGATTGCTAGAGGTTCACGTTCAGGTTCCAACAATAGGCAAACCACCATTATATTGAATTCATCACAAGGGAAGTAGCATTCGAGAAGTGGAGGAAGGAGATGGATTGAAAAATGTTTTTGTTGCAAGCATTAAATAGGAAGGGTTTAAGTGAATTAACAAAATTGCCCTCACATGCTTTGCATGTGAGGGACTTATCAGTTCCAATTTGACGGAGTGAGCCAAAATGACAATCCATAAAAAAGTTTTTCTACCACAAGGATCATACTTGCAGACAAAAAAAAAAGTTAGAGACCAAACATGATATTCTTATAAACCATATGGAACATTTTTTAATATTTGTCTTTACTAAAAAGTTATGTAAATATAATTAAAACAAGTTATTTTAACTTTTGCACAATCAAATAAAAAATAAGTTTTAATTCAAAGAGAACTCTTAATTCACCAATGAAGCAATTAGGGTCATTGATTGTATTTCAGTCATATTTTTCCACATTTGGATCAAGTTGTTGACATCATCTTCTCCAAATAGAATTCAAACGCAATTATATTTAATTATATAATCTTTAAATTTAGTAATGAAGTTATCAATTGAAGTATATCATTCTATTTATATATAAGATATCAGTTTTTTTAATTAATATTGCTCCTAATTTAACTCCCTTATTTATAGCTTCTAACTTCAAAATTCAAGCTAATTTTTTTAATTTTTATTTATTTATTTATTTATTTATTTTGAAAAATACTCATTAGATAAGCATATCAATAATTCGGATATTAACTTACAAAATCTAATCTAATCCCATTAAAACAATAAAATATTTGAGAGTCAAAATTAAAATCAATATTATTCTTAATTTATCTGCTAATATATCCCACGTAAAATGAATCAGTTTAAAATAATTGTTTGAATTTTAAAACTCATTAAATAAGCCAGTCGATTAATTTGGAATTTTAAATTAATATAACTGATATCTTTTTTTTTTCCAGATGAATAACCGAAAATCTGCAAGATAATATCTTAGGATCCCAATTTTTTTGAAAGGTAATGATTTCCTTATTCAAAAACACCATATATATATATATATATATATATATATATATATATATATATATATATATATTCGATTACATTGAAGTTGTTATTCATACGATTTTGGATTGAGTCCTATGATTTACAGTGTTCTTCTTCAGCGGTCTTCTTCTCCAATATTTTTTTCCAGGTTCTTTATTTACTCAGTTCTCCTTCTTTTTCTCCAATTTCTTGCATTTGCTCTGTTCTTATTACATGTTATTACTGTATTCCTATTGAAAGATCATGAAAATATTAACCAATCTACTTTAAGCATATTAGTTTCATTCATTTAGTTACAGAAACAAAATTATATCATTTAAATCGATATTTTTAATGTGTTGACCTATGTTTGTTTGCGAGTTTTTGTATAATAGACATTATCCTCTGTTTGCAACATTCCTGAAACTTATGTAATCGATGTTCTTAATATGCAAGGGTTATCAAATGTAATCATGAATCAAATACAATGTTATATATCAATGAATGAACTAGTATATTTCTATACACCACATAAAAAAAATACTCCTCTATATTGAATACTATTTGCATGATGAATGAGGGTAGAATAAAATCTATATATACATTCTCTTTACCTGCAATACCCCAACCCCTTCTACTGCTAATAAATGTTTCTTTAATATTTTACTCATTTAAAATTGTGAATATGATAGTATACATGGGAAATATGATCATTTGGAATGTTAAAGTATGCTATCTATATGAACATAAAAAATAATTTATATTGCTATATACTATTATCCATTTAAAAAAAATATTTTATGAATTACAACAATGTACTTTGAAAGTATATTGTTGTTTTAAACTACTTTTGTAAACTAATAAAAAAGTTAAAACTACATAGTCAGTTTTTTGAGGTATATAAGTCAAAACTACGAATCTATAAACTATTTGATAACTTATACGTAAATACCAACTTTTTATTAGATAGAAAATGGTTTTAAAAATAATTTATATTGCTATATATTGTTGATCATTTAAAAAAAGTTATTTTACAAATTATAACAATATGCTTTGAAAGTACATTGTTGTTTTAAATTGTTTTTGTAAACATATATTTAAATAAAAATACTAGATTTGAAGGGTGTCACAATAAATGAGGAATAGTATATACTTCTTGATATGTTTTATACTTACTTTATTGTCAGGTTTGCATTATGATTATCAGGTTTTTTTAAAAGTATATAACATCACTCATATTTGGATGAAAAGAATTTTATTTTATTTTTATAATTTTGATTTTGATTACATACAAAAGACTTTCTACATGATATGTTTTAGATTAAATTACTTTCGGTGTCCTTGAGTTATGTCAAAAGTTACAAATTTCGTCTCAAAAAACTATGTTTCAACTTTGACGCTATGATTTTAAATTCTTTGTGTTTTGCCTATTTTACCCAGTCCATATTACTTGGTTGAATCACATATGTTTAAAAATCATTAATTTTTCACAAACAGAAACATGACTCAAATCAACATTACCTTCATAGACCAACTTGATGTTTCAAAATATCAATTTACCATGAGAGTAAGAATAATCCGTCTCATGAAACATCTTGCATATGGATCTTCAACAAAGACTTACAAAATTGATATGATTCTCATTGATGAACAAGTAATAACAAATTTTTTTTATTTATGAATTTGCTTACAGTTTCATTCTAACCACATATAACAATATATAAACTAGTTTTTTGTGCATTTAAGGATGGAAAATTGAGGTAAAGATTATTAACAGATGGGTTGAAAGATTTAAAGTTTGCTTCATTGGATAGTTTTTACTACATCCAAAATCCACAACTTGGTCTTACTCAAAACAAAAAAAAAATTATTAATAATGAAAACAAAATCAATATTTATATCCCTACCAAAGTTACACATTGCAATAAATTGACTGGATCACTTTATGGATTCTCTTTTTCAAATTTCAACTCCGTTTTGATGGTGCATTTGTTGAGAACACACATGTTGGTTAGTTTATACATTACAATTTAACGATTTATATAACCTATTTACCATCACTCGTCATACCGAAACATTTATACTAATCATCTATCTTTTTTGTCGTATATAATAAATGTTATTGAAGATGTTGTGCGATGCTTCCCAGTAGAAACCCTTATAAACAAGAAAAATAAATTATCAAAGAGAGTCAATTTGAGCTTGAAAGATGTAGAGAATGTTTACTTTTTAAAATTTTGTGTCAAATTTTACTTTATAATGTCATTTTATATTGTATATTTATTTATTTTTTTGGTTTTGTAGAAGCAAACAAATAAATGTAAAATTCTGGGATGGGAATGCACAACACTTGGTTGGCTATCTGGAAAATAATAAATAAACTCGTAAATAGTTGTTATTCAGTGTGGAAAAATATCTTATTATAAAGGTTTGTTCATTACTGTGATTCACAACTTATACCTTAAAGGTTTATACCTTAAAAAATGTAGACGCCAGAATCTGATTCGTTTAACGTTTTGTCGGCAAAATTGTTATCTCAAGACACATTAAATTTGAAAGTTTTAAATATAATATAACTAAATATAATATTTTAAATAGTTTAAAATATTATTAACTTTTATATTGACATATGAATTTATTTTCTACATTTAGGATGTTATTTCGTTTATTGGTGATAACGTTACATCCGATTCAAATCTTGATAAAAGCAGTGCAACAAGTCCACTAACTAAGTGGATGTTTTTTAAAAAAGTGTCTAGACATGGAGAATTAAATGCAACCTGGAAGATGTTTACGATGTTGATAATCCGACATCAATATCCTCAACCAAACAGCCATCAACATCAATGATAGATCGTATTTCTTGTGACATCCTAAAATTTAAGACAAGGTTCTTAAAACAATAAAGTAAATAAAGAAAAAATGAATTTTATAGTTAAATCATCAATGGATAATAATATCGTTAGTTGATATGAAGTTTGGAAGTTTAGATGGGAAAATAATAACATTTTAGAAGTTAAAGGGAAAAAGTGTAAAACTAGCAAAGTGAGTTGACCAAAAGGGTTGACTTAGTTATTGCAAAGGACTACAAATGTTATATAATGAATGGGAAGTGCTTAGTATGCCAAAACTTAAGTTAAAATCATAAATAATAAAGTTTGGTGGGTTTTAGCCAAAACAAGTAAACTTGAGGGGCCAAATGTGAATAAGTGAGAATTAAGATGAACACTCCCTTCTTTCTCTTCCAGATACATATTAGGCATGCTAGAGAGCTTCAAATGATGATTTTCTTCTCCTTTCCATCTAGGGTATGATCCAAGTTAAGAATGAAGCAATCAAACAAAGGAGAGAAGGAATCAAGGCTTGAAAGGTAAAAATCTTCTCATCCTTTAGCTTAGAATTCGAATTTGTGGAGTGGTTATAACTCCCAATGTCGAAATTAGTATGATTCTTTGATTAGGGCTTGTTTTTTGAACCTCCCTTGAGTTGTTTTGATGATCCGAACCTCAATCCAATCATCCCATTGATGGATTTGAGGATTGGGGTGAAAACATTTATGAACTCTAGAAATCCAACTTGGAGATTTCACGTTGTTATGTTAGGATTGAGAGATGTTCAATGACCTAGATGATGTTTAGAAGCAATAAATCCAATCGGAATGCTCAAACATATCTATGATGGTAGAATGTTACATAAACATGGAATTTATATGGTTTTGGGGAAAATGTGATGAAACAATGAAATCCTTTGAATTTGAGCATTTGATGAGTATATGATACTCATAATCATGAGTTGATACTAACAATATGATTCGAATTCAATTACATTAAGTATTGAGTGATATATAGTTGAATTTATGGACTAACTGGCCATAAAGGAATTTTGGGAAATCTATTGATAATTACATAATGAACCTCATATAAGAAGTGAATGATATTCATGAACATGAATTGACATATAAAAGATAATAGTGAAACATAAACATGAAGGAATATTAGCAAAAATGCATCCCTAGTGATTGTTATGACCCAAGGGCAATTTTGGAACATGGAATGGAATTGAGAATTCCATAGTTAGATTGGACATTTTCAATGAGATTAATGGGGTTTTTATGTGATTGACAACATCTATTTGAGTGTTCAATAAGTTGTGAATAAGCCTTGTGAGCTTTGGAATGTTCAAGTGAAAAATGGACTAGTTTACCTTTCTTTTAAATACTTTGGGATCATCATGATCTAAAGGTTTCAATGAACACTTAATGGATTAAGTGGAGTGTTTTAAGATGATAAAACACCTCCTAAACATGTGTGAGAACCTAAATAAATGGTACAAAGTGAATGGGAAAAGGGTCTTCAAGAACTATTGCAAATAGACTCGGACATGACAACACGGCCCATGTAAATGCAAGCTTTAATTTACACGGTCCGCGTAAATCCCTGATTTGGAGATTTTCTTGTTTCCTTCATAACTTTTGCAAATAGACTCGGATTTACGTACGGTTTTCGTCTACGTTCATAGTTTTTCATGAGGAATAGTATGAAGCAATAAAATTTAGGATTTGAACCTTTGAGGGGTATTTTGGTCATTTTAATGACTTATGTCTATATATAGTGTAGGTAGTGTTCGAAGAGGGTTGATATATGGAAAGGAACTAGAAGAGCACTAGCTAACCTATATGTGATTGAGGTGAGTACGTGTTGGCATTTTTCCCACTTTGGGGTACATGAAAAAATGATTTTATGATAATAAAATTCAATGCTTTGATATATGAAATGTTTTGAAACGAAAGCTTTAAACGTTTTTGTAAAGGGTATTTTGAAAGGGTGCCTTAAAGGCAATAATCTTTTTGAAATAAAATAACATTTTGGAAGATCGAATGTTTTGAATATATGTTTGAAATGCTTTTAAAATATAGATGAGTTACTTTTGAAATGATTTTATGATACTTATGTATGAAATGTGTAAAGCATGGAAAGTAATGAAAAGAAATGTGAAGTAATGAAAATGAATGGAAAGTAATGAAAAGAACTTGAAAGTAATGAAATAAAAACTGCTCGGGCCATGATACCTCGTAAAAGGCACTAGAGAAATCTATCGGGGTGACGTCTCCCCTTCGCGAGATAGATGTCCTAATGGGAATGATGTTTTGGTGGATTAATTTGTTCCTTCCACCTTGTTCTAGACTTGAAAGTGGTTCTTTTATTGGACGTAGACCCTAAGTATAAAAATGGCAACGGTTTAATACTAAAATTAGCCCTTAATGATAAAAGAAAATGAAATATGGAAATATAGATTTTGAAATGAAATGAAATGATATTTACGACATGTATGAAATGAGTTTTCCCTTGAAAATGCTTGAAAATGTTTTGTGGTCTAAAACTATGTTTTGCAAAGATGAAACGTTTTTGATGAAAAAATGATAATGTTTTGGGTCTCAAACCCACGTAGCTAATGAGACATTATTGTCTTACGTATCTCTTTTTAATGTCATGTATCTCAGGTTATACTTAAGGAGAGATAATGATAGATGGAAGTTAGAAGTCAAGTGATAGACAATGGAGTGAAACTAGTTAAGTTTCTTATTAATTGTATTGATTTAATTCTTATTTGTTTGCTATGGTTGTATTGATGATTAATGGTAACACCCGCTATTTTAAATTTGTAAATGTTTTTTTTTTGGGACCGGCTTTTGTTAAATGTGGATTAGCACCCGAATGTTTTTAAAAACATAACATATTAAAATTTTAATTTTTTTTTTGGGTGTTACACTTTTGGAGAAGGCAAGTCAAAACTGTTAATTCCAATGAAAGAAAAATAACAAATGATTTTCATGATTTTATTTGAATTGTTGAGTGATTTGAGTACTATTGATTTAATAGTATGTTTACGTACTATTCGTTTTTGGGTTAGAACTTTGATCATTTGAATATATATTGGGATTTATGAAATGTTAAATTTCATCTGTTTGTGTTTTGGGTTTAAACTCATATGCATTTATAATTTTAATCATTTTTTTACGCTATTCTGTTTGAATGTGAATTTTTTAAAACTGTTACACTGTTATTCATTACAACTTCAATATAAATATTAGAAAACTACCACTTTTTATGAAATTGTAAACTTTTATAAATCTTGTAACCGTTCTAAAACAATTATTTATAATTCCTTGTGAATTTATTGATAAATTATTAGTAAACATTTACCATTGAAATATTATTATTTGTTAGATATTAATGACACCTATAATTTTACAGATTTATATAATAATACATATTACAATGATGCTAGAGAGAGATGATAACTAAGACATTTGCATTTGCAAAATAGAAGATTGAATTTTATGTTTAAAAGAGAAACTTTATTTCATCATCTAAAACAATAAAGACATTTGATTGTGTTTCACTTATACATTTTCCACCCTTAGATCAAATTGTTTACATCATCTTGACCAATGTTTGGTCAAACAGACTGTCCATCAATGTTTCTGCTTAAGCCTTCACCAATTTCCTCTATCCCTACAATAAAATTCAAATCCTCCGCAAATTTAAAGTCGTAATTTATGCATTGCACATCCTATATGTTTGCAAGTCAACATGATATATATTCTTAATTATTCTATTTCTTTCTCAATATACGTCGATGGTACCAAAATTCATTAAGGGCAAAAAGTTCACCTTGTTTTAAATTTTATTAATATAGTAAATACTTCAAGTTTTGAAAGTAATAATCGGTCTTATACATGTTAAATTATTCCAACTATCCAACTCAATAATTATATGTATTTATTCTCAACCTTACCCTTTTTATAATGTTATTGAGTATATTTACTATAATCAAGTTTAAATTGCAGATAATTTTACTTGAAAGTGATGAACATTAGTTGATGTCTGTATTGAAGCTTGAGGATGATGCAAAACTCTAAATCCCTTTTGGTAATATCCTACATACTTAATAATTGATTATTTGGATAAAAAGTATTTTCCTTTTATAACAATTTTTTTGAATTAAGCATATTTTTATGATTATAAATTTGTTTTCTCTACTCACTTGTGCTTGTCATCTTGAAGATGAAAAAACATTAACCATGGTTATATTGAAAAGTACCAAAAAGATATTATTCGTCATACCTTTCTGACATGATCTTCAAATGTTATTTGCTTCATTCTTTGTTTTTTTTATTTATATAGTTTTTATGTATTTGATTTGTTTCATCAAGAAACTCACTTTTCCATTAATTTTGATAACAAATTTGTTGAATTAACCATACTTTTATGATTATAAATTTGTTCATTTTCTATTGTTAAACCAAGTGTAAATGAATTTGAACAATTGTTAAATTTCATATTCTATAATGTAATTTATGTACTAATTAATCAAATAATAGTACATATCCAAGTGGTCAAGTACCTCCTAGGACAATAAGCAAACATGTAAATTATAAGCAATTTCACAATAATTTATTTTTTTACTGACTTTAAATGAACAAATACTTTTTTCACTTACTTTAGGTTCATGATTACTCATATAGGGTTGTAATAAAATGAAATTTTGATAAATTGGAAAAATTGTTCAGCGAAACCTTAACATTTTGAAATTTGTTGGAAATTTGGCTATATGTCAATTTAGGCTTCTTTTATGTTGTAATGTTTTTGATTTGGCTATGTAGGCTTCATTTGAAGTTCCATTTATCTACAAGAATGTTAATGTTAACATCTAAGTGGAAACAACCACTACTAGTAAGCATTCTAAATGGATTTTCACTTATATTAATCAAAACTGTTACTTTAAATAGTGCGTTCTCATAGATGTTACATTGGTTGTCACTATAAAGACCTTTTAGTGGTCTATAGAAGAATCCTAGAAGCACTATGAAGAATTTTGTTGCGTTTTCAGTGAAGGATCACTCTATCAACATTCGTTCTCTATAGTTATTTCTCTTATTTTCGATATAGATGCGTGCCACAATAACAAGGCAGAAAGAGGTATTAGTGATCATTAAAGATGAAAAGGTAAGATATAATTTAAGAATATTATATAAAGTGTAAATTGTAGATTTGTGATATTTCTTTCTATGAAAAATATGTTGTTTGATTGCTAGGTTACATATCTGGTTTTTTTTTTTTTTTTTTTTTTTTGTAATTTGATTTTGACAAGTTTGATCTAAATTTGATAATTGAACCAGATAGGAAAGATATGTGCTAATGATTTTGAATTTGTATTGCTCTCTAAAAACCAACTATAGCCTTACAGATCGTTCGCTCATATCTTATTAGGTCTTAGCATTTCCCCAAATTTAGCTACAATAAGTCATGAATGCACTTCTTGAATCAATCCTCCAAACTGAATTTCATTTGTTAGTTGGATGTACTTACCAAAATGCAAGATTTGTGAAAGTTTGTTATTATTTATTAGTGTTAACCTTTTAGCAAATTATGAAACTAATATTATATTTTCGTTATCACATGCTTTTTTTTTGTAATAATTTCTTTGATCGGAATATGTAGATTTGATTGGGTTTAGCCTGAAAAATCATATTTTAATTCTTATAAGAAAAAAAAAACTTT
Source organism: Lactuca saligna (assembly GCF_052625555.1). Taxonomy (NCBI): domain Eukaryota; kingdom Viridiplantae; phylum Streptophyta; class Magnoliopsida; order Asterales; family Asteraceae; genus Lactuca; species Lactuca saligna. The sequence goes on from NC_136418.1 coordinate 154,480,525, forward strand.
AGAAATTGACAAAATTACAATGTATGAATTTGATGAGTATAGTTATGGCAATGCACTTTAATTGTAATGTTTATCGAATTTTTTTGCAGAATTTAACGTTGCTAGTACATATAACAATTTATTGTTGTTTTTCGGTTTACAGAGCTAATATGAAAAGAGTCATATGAGCTTCCATTAGGGTTGATACACCGAACAAAATCAATTCATAAAGCTACTACACAACATGTTTTAATTAACGAATCGCATCATGTTGTGATAAAACAAAAAACGGATGGATCATTTATGTTAAAATTACTACATTAAAAAACCAAATTGATCTAATATAAATATTAAATGTTTTTATTTAATAAGTTTGTTTAAAAACTCTAAAAATAAATTTAATTAATATTTTTTATTAAAATTTCACTTAAGACAATACCGCAATCTAAAAATGATATTTATTTTAACACGGGGTGATAATCTAATTTATATATAAAAGAAAAATCATCTATCATTTAGGCACACGAAAATATATAGGGATGGGATTATGAGGATCTGGTGTAGCATCCCACACCGTAAAAGCACTTGCAGAGTTCATCCATCGATCGGTCATCTCAGGGTAGTGTCTGTCCAACACATCTTTTAAACTCTCTGTTGTATTCACCCATTCCAACCCCTTTTTTGTGTAAACATCTTCATTGAAGTCACTCGTGAAAAATCTATCTGCCTCCAGTCTCCTGCAAAACCATGCAATTCATCAGAATATATATCCGTTCAGTTTGCTTATTTTGATCATCAGCGTCAGTTTTTTCTTATGGTGTTAAGTCGTTGTACCTTGATGCCATGATGATAAATATTACAAAAGCTGTCTCGCTAATGGCGAACCCTTTAATCTTTTTCTCAGCTGCCATTCCTACCAACATATCGAGCTGCTCCACGTCATCATTGTACACTTCGCGCAATGTATTGATAGCTTCTTTATCATCCGTCAGATCTTCCCATTTGGAAATGGGGATCAAAAAGAGTGATCTACGAAACTCATTATATCTTGCTACATTCCTCTCCCTGTCCCTGTAAACTACATCACCATGCATGATCAATGTGTTTTGATCAATAAGTAGATACACAGAATAATTATTCTGAATTTTAGTGAGGAAATTAAGAAGATATATATTTACTCTCAAGGGATGGTAAGTCGACATGATCTGGGCGATCTGTGCCATCAACGTTTTGTGGCACCACGTCCCTCAGCCACGTCGGATAATTCCATAGCTCAAGAGCTCCACATGCTTGATGTCCCATTGATACCATCTGTGTCGTAAATCCAATTTCTGATAATTCCTTCTCCCCTCTCCTTCCAAGCAAATTTATCATGTCAATCCTGTAAATAAATGTTGATCAAAGTTTCCATCAATATTATTTGCTACCAAATGACAAATTAACAAGTAAGTTATTTGAAGCTGTAACTACTGAAGATAAATTAATTTGGCTCACTTTTTGGTTAATTTTGGAGATTTGTTGGGGCCTGGTGTTGAATTAACATCCCTAATGAAGAGTTGATCAGGTAAGAGAGAATGCATTCTGTAAACACTCACGAACTCTTCAGTTAGTGAGTAGGGTATTCCATGGTTATTGGGTTTCTTTAATCCTACAAGACCTCCCAATATGGCTCCTCCAACGTGTCCAAATGTATCCTTGAATCTTTTCCCCAGTAGCCCATACCTGAATAAATCAATTCAAAAAAATAATCAAATATATTAGTTAACTAATTAATTCCAACTATTTCGATCAATTAATTACCAGTTTGCTCTCATTGCTACATGAAGCATGTCAGTCTTAAGAAGCTCGACAGTCCAGTCAATGGTGTGGATCTTGGCAATGACAGCAGAAGTTACTAGCCTTGCATGACGATATAAATCTTCATCCTCCAAATCTTGATATTCTTTCTAATATATTATATACATAATTAATTTGTAAATGAGAATTACTAGTGAATTTAAAGTTAATTACGTGAATGGGTTTTGTGTGTATATATATGTACGCATGCACCTTCAACGCATCACAAATGGCATTGTGCTCGAGGATGAAGAGAGCTTGCAAGGTTGATAAACCGATCCAACCATTACGGACATCGCCTGATAATGGAACTCCGTCATTGTCATGTTGAAGGAGGCCATCTTTTCCGATCTTGAGCTTTCCTTCTTTGAATGTTCTCAACTGATTCAATTTACTTGAGTTGCTTCCGTATATTGCACTCCCGTCCCTAAAAGAATTGGTTTCTTAACTTCATATTATTCATTCAGCAACTGTTTTTAGTCGCAAATAGTTCTAAAAATAGATTGATTGTTCATACCACCAAGAAGTTCTGATGTTAAGTTGACCTTTCTTGATGTCATAAAATCCCGTGTCAACTTCTTTGGTCTTATAAAACTTGAAGGATTTGAGAGGACATTGGTTGGCTACTTCTGGAGGTGCCTTTAGCTCAATCTGATCGATGCAATTCCATGATTTTTGGGTTAGTTTTTCTTGCATCATGTCTTGTTTAAAATGATATATACGCATACATATATAAACTAAACCTGTCGTGTTGCCTCAAGATGATCAATCCAATCGTGAATCATGAACTGAATCCACGAAGCAGCGATCATGTTAAATTGTTTACCGGTGTCTATGATTTGTCTACGTGCGAGAAGTTTTGTTGCCACCACCATTGGATCCGGTTTTAGCAGCTGCACACAAAACTTGGTATATTAATTAATTAATATCTTTTCCTTGCAGTAATATTGTTTATAGTTCTTGAATATCATTCTTAATTAGTTTAATATCTGTTATATAACAATGAATGATAAAAAAGTCAACTGATATATAGAACAATGAACAGTTAATCGATTGTATTTGTTCATTTTATATGCATAAGAACATTAGACTCTTTGTGATTCTTAGTAAGGATTCACAAAAAGTTAAAAATCACATGTAAACTTGTTCCGTTATTCGATTTCTGAAAACCGTAATGTGTTTGATTTTTCTGGAACTAGCTAGATAATTATACTATATATAAATGTTGATCAACAAAGAAATAATTACCAGTTATATCTTAATTTCTAAGATAAGGATATGAGTAACCAACAATTATCATTAAAAAACTTACTGCGTGAAGATTTTGATATTATAATTTTGTTATTTTGGCTATGGGAAAAGAAATCCGTTATACAAATACAGTTTTTATTTTAATAATATGCTTGGAAAATTAAGTGAGTAATTAATAACCACGCAGACAAACTAGCTGAAAATTAGAATTGGAACTGTAACTTTTATTTTTGTATAGGTGTTCCTTAAAAATAGTTAGAAGCTATTTACATGTAAAATTATGATTTTTTTTTTAAAAAACACATCGATGATTTATAAATGTGATTATGTCTACAATTATGCAGATGGAATTTTTGATCCGGGTCTCGATTTAATATTTGAATTTATATAATTTCAATAAGTAAAATTACTATAATTATATTTCCTTTGGTTTGAAACGGAGAAGATTTAAAACAAAATACTACATAAATACTAATAAACTATGTACAACTTGTTTACAATATATTTAATGGAGGAAAGCACCTAATCAAATCTTTGAAAGACATTTCTTAATCTATTTTTGACAATTATCACCCTAGATTTTAACACGACTACCAAAACTTAATTTATAATATCTTAGTTAAATGTCCACAACAATTTTAAATTCAGAAAATATATATCATGCCTAATTTGAAAAACGAATCAAAATGTTGGTTTTCTTTTCTGGAGAGATTAATATTATATACAGTAGCAACAGTACTAGTTGGTACTCGTGTTACAATACATTTATTATTAATATATTACGTACATAATACATTATGAAATCAAATCCAAATGACGAAATCTAAGTTTGATCAAGAAAACATAACGCTTCTTTATGTTAATTAATTATAATAGACCTAATTGTTCTTAGTTTATCTTTGCCCCAAAAAGGTTGATTTAATTTGGACGTAAGGAGAAGTATATGCATGGTTCAAAATTACGAATTATTAATTATTATATAGTGGTAACACCTAGCTATAACGATCAAAATTTTGACTTAATATTTAGTCAAGTACATTTATCATAACACATCCATAAAAACTACTGTTTTTTAGAAGACCACGAAAATCAAAACTGAAGTGGTAATACTTGTATACTTTATATATAAAAAATGAGGTTTCAACCAAGTTTTTACAAGACAAAGTGTAAGGAGTTTTTTAACAGGATCAATCAAATTAAAAACCTTTTGGACTATTGTAACCAAATCTTGCAAATTGAAACAAGCTATATTGAAGGGATCAATTATAAACAAATATAGAAAAACATAATTAATCGGGCATTAATAAGGATTACTTGTTATTCATATCATTTCAATATGAAAGGTTCCGATCCAACCACCCACCTACTCTCTGGCACTTGTATAATCACATCCATGTTATTTAGAGTTGAAATCTTGAACCAAATATTAAACCCAACTAAATTAAAATTAATTAGTTGAGTTTGCTAGAGAAATATATATATATATATATATATATATATATATATATATATATATATATATATATATATATATATATATATATATATATATATATATATATATATATATATCATAACTAAGTTAAATGATGATGGGTAAATAAGTTAAACCATCGACCAAAAAAAGTTCAAGTTCAAAAGCATATATAACTTGTTCATATTTAGGCTATGTTTAGCGTACTAGTTGAAAAACTAGTTGTTAGCTGAAAAGCTAGTTGTTAAATAAAAAGCTAGCTGATAGCTGAAAAGCTAGTTGATAAAAAATAACGTTTGGTAAAAGTAACTGAAAAGTTAGCTGAAATATATAAAATTACATAAAAGGACATGTAAGAGTATGTGTTTCTATAATTAATTAAGTGGTGTATTTGGAAATTTTTTAAAAAGCTCCTAAAAAACTAATTTAAGTAGTTTTTCAAAAAGCTAGCTTATAAGTTACTTTTTGGCTTACCAAACAGACAACATAAAAAAACTTGAAAAATAAATTAGCTTATCAGCTAGCTGTGGCGCACCAAACACAGCTTTAATTTAAATAAATAAATAAATAATAAAAAATACTAAACCCTATTTTCGTATAACCTTTTGTTTCAAATGACCAATAAAATCATATCTAAAAGTTTAAAAGTTTTTGTTTCTTTCATAAAATCAGGAAAAAGGATGAAACTGTACATTAATTCGTTAAATCCTAATTAATTAGTGAACCTATCTCGGCAATAAATCTTGACAATATCTAACGGGACATGTGCTATTTGAGTTCAGAACTCTATTACTAACATACGGATACGCTATAAGTCTATAATGCAACATGAAATAAAAAATAAAAAATAAAATAAAGTCAATGCATTTTTATATATACCTTATCTTTCTGATCAACTGGGGGCATGTTCCGGCCAAAGAAAGTCCCCTCACTGCCGGCGTCTTCATTGAAAGGATCATTAAACTTCCCGTCAGCTGTCCTGAACGGAATGTCGCCAGCATTGAACCTTACCCCCACCGGAGTTTTCCCAACGTTCAGCAAATTGTACTCGTCATGAAGATGCCTCCGTATGGCAAGGTATATCAGCCCCAGGAAAACAGGCAAACGGTGCCACTGAATCCCTATCTTATCAACACCATGTATAATCTGCAAAATAATGAAACCCTAGAATTAATTAGTGCACCATTTTTTTGACTTAGTTAAGAGTGAAAGCTACATGCATGCATGGATCGAAATATAAGCACCAGGAAAAGAAGCCTATCGATGAGTGTCATCCTTTGATAGATATCGTGGAAGTCGCCATGAATAAAGTGTTTGATGGGTGAAAGAAGGAGAGATTTCGCAGAAGATAAGATCATTAGAATCATGGTGGGTTTCATCTTGAGGGACAGATCGACTGAAATGTTTTGTGTGAGATTTACAACACCAAGATTGCCAATTTATACACTAATTGTCAGGAGGTTGGAACGTGAGTCACGTCTGTACTGGGTCTCCTCATAAGCATTCAATAGAAATTACAAATGAAGAAAAATAAACATACAGTGAATTGTCAGAGGAAATTAAGAGGCGTCCAAAACAACAAGCTAATTAAGGACTTTTCAAATGGAAACTACTAAATGGTTAACTTACCACTATATCAATTATGTCATGATTTAATTGAAAATGTGTTTAATCGGTGCCAATTGTTCAAAAGGAACGAGTCAGATTGGATAAGGTGCCGAATCAAAAAAAAAAAAAAAAAAAAGAAATATATAAGGAAATGAAATCTATGTTAAACACGTCTTTTGATCGATAGGTTTGAAATTCAGTTGATTAACCGAACCCATTCTCCACGGTTTCTTTTTTATCTTTGGAGTTATATATATATATATATATATATATATATATATATATATATATATATATATATATATATATATATATATATATATATATATATATATGAGAAAAAGTGAATATACCCTTAAGGGTATATAAGCTTACGTACCCAAACCCACCATACTACATCGTTTTCTATCATATATAGACATTGTAATTGTCCAATGTTCTTATAATTCAACTTCTAACTTGAATTACTTCAAAAAAAATTTATAAATTTCATATTTATCTTTCTCTTACATAATTATCATTTTCAAGAATAATATATATAGCCTACTAAATGTTCGACAAAAAGATGTGATCTAAGAGGAAGATGATAGTGAAAATTTAAAAATATTGAATATAAATCAAGCTAAGGATTGAAGTTGAACAATATTATAATGAATATATCAAACAAAACGACGTATTATTATGAGTTTGGGTACCTAAGCTTATATACCCTTAAGGGTATATTCACTTTTCCCTATATATATATATATATATATATATATATATATATATATATATATATATATATATATATATATATATATATATATATATATATATATATATATATATATATATATATATATATATATATATATATATATATATATAGGTTCATGTGAGACGGCCTAATTTTGTGAGAGCGTGAGACACATTTTTTTATTTTTTTTAGTTAATTCAAGTTCCGAAAATAATATTTAAAAAAAGAATTTTTTGATTTTTCCATTTATTTTGCATTTTAAAATTATTTTTAGAATATGTACAGTGTAATATTCTATTTAGAATATTTCACGTATTTTTCAAAAAAAAATAGGATCTTTTTTTTAGTTAATTCAAGTTCCGAAAATAATATTTAAAAAAAGAATTTTTAGATTTTTCCATTTATTTTGCATTTTAAAATTATTTTTTAGAATATGTCAGTGTAATATTCTATTTAGAATATTTCATGTATTTTTTTTTAAAAAAAATGAGATTTTTTTTTAGTTTTTTTTTTTTTAGTTAATTCAAGTTCCGAAAATAATATTTAAAAAAAGAATTTTTGGATTTTTCCATTTATTTTGCATTTTAAAATTATTTTTAGATTTGGTCTCACGGTCTCACAAAATTAAAATGGTGTCAAATGAACCTGAACCTATATATATATATATATATATATATATATATATATATATATATATATATATATATATATATATATATATATATATATATATATATATATATAGGTAAAGGTTCAAATGAGAACCACTAAAGGTTAAGAACCTAAGAACTACTCATATTACATATATTAGATCTGATACCATTTCTTCATTATTCTCCCGAGACAAAATAAATATCCCGGCCTCTCACCTCCTTCAACCATCTCCGATGAACACCACCACATCCACCATTGTCGACGGCCGCCTCACCAATGTTACCGTCAACGACGACACCTCCACGTCGCAGCCTCCGACCATCGGCGATAACACTTAAATACGTCATCGAAGTTTCAGATCTGGAACCCTCCTCTTTGTCGTTGTTGTGGTGAACCGCCACAGTCGTCATCGTGTCCTCCTTTAATGACATATCTGCTCCGACGAGCCACCACTTTTTCTTCAGGTCTGCTCTAGACAGCCGCCAAAACCACCAGATTTTCACTAAAATACAGTAGATCTCGAATGTATCAGATCTGGATCACGTCCTCATCTCGCCAATGAAATTAGATCTAAGATTTCCGCAAGATTTCTTCCCCTTCTTCTCCTTCGGTGACTTCTTTCATCATTGCCAGATCTTTTCCGACTACTGTTTACGCGTCCCGGTGAGTTCAACATGACTATGTGTGCTTTTTGGTCACGAGTTCTGACAGAGATATGTTCCGACAATCATTTCATGTGTTTTCAAGCGTTATCGTTAAAAACAAAAGGTTAGATTTACAAGAAGTGATTTTCCGGTAATGTTATATTAAGCTGTGAATTTTGTGTATTAAACTGTGAATTTGTTATATTAAGCTGTGAATTTTGGGTATTAAACAGTGAATTAACTGTATTATACTTGTAAATAAGCTATGGATATATTGCATTAAATTGCAATTTTTTATATTTTAAGCTATATTAAATTCACAAATTAATACATAGATATGTTTCCATATATGAACGTATAAATGTAAACTTTAATTTGATAATATGGATATGAATATATAGTTTTTGTGTATTAATCTGTGAATTTTATGTATTAAACTTATGATTGATTGTATTAAGAGTTTTAAGTTGATAATATGACTGTGAATTTTATACTTTTTGTTTATTAAGTTGTGAATTTATTGTAATAATTTGTAAATTTTATGTATTAAGCTATAATTTTTGTGTTTTCAACTGTGAATTAACTACATTAAGTTGTGAATTTTTTGTTTAAACTGTGAATTGACTATATTAAGCTTCTAATTTTGTGTATTAAACTGTGATTTTTGTGTATAAGACTTTAAATTGATTGCATTAACCTATGAATTTTCTGTTTAAACTGTAAATTAATTATATTAAGTTATGAATTGTACGTATTAAACGGTAATTGATTATATTAACCTGTGAACTGATATCTGAAAGTAAAAAATGTAAGTTTTAAGTTAAGAATATGACATTTTAGTGTATCAAATTGTTAATTTAATATATTAAGTTGTGAATTTTATATATTAAACGGTAATTAGTTATATTAACTTGTGAACTAATTGCAACTTTAAGTGATTTTTTTTTATAATTTTTGTGTTAAAATATAAATGATTTATGAATGAACTTCTGTATTAATGTTAGAATATGTTTATTTTTCGTGTTGTATAAGTACCTAAGAATGCATTAGTTTTTTAATTGTTTTGTATTAAATTCAATATGAGTGAATTAATAGGTTTATTAAATTATGAATGTAGTATTTACCCTCTCATTGCATGACTATATATGCAAATATGATTTTCAAGAAAAGATAGTTGCAATGTTGGCATGAGTGGTCGGTGGCAGCGTGTGCTAATGGTGGTGATGGTAGAGTTTGGGTTTGACTTCATTAAATTTGTGAATTAGTGTAAAATAGATAGTATTAAGTTGTGAGTTTTGTCTATTATACTGTAAATGGACTGTATAAATTTGCATTTTACATAAATTTTGGGTTAAAAATATAAAATGATGGTATGAATGAAAATATTATACTAAAAAATATGATTTTGCCATTTTCTTAACAAACAGACAAAAATTAAGATTTTAACATATTTAGTAACATTCACAATACATATTAGTTATTAAATGTCGGTTCATAGAGTTCTTAATCTTTTGTGGTTCTCATTTGCATAGAGTTCTTATATATATATATATATATATATATATATATATATATATATATATATATATATATATATATATATATATATATATATTCAGGTTCATTTGAGACCATTCTAATTTTGTGAGACCGTGAGACCAAATCTAAAAATAATTTTAAAATGCAAAATAAATGGAAAAATCCAAAAATTCTTTTTTTAAATATTATTTTCGGAACTTGAATTAACTAAAAAAAATAAAAAAAAATCCGTTTTTTTTTTTGAAAAATACGTGAATTATTCTAAATAGAATATTACACTGACATATTCTAAAAAATAATTTTAAAATGCAAAATAAATGGAAAAATCTAAAAAATCTTTTTTTAAATATTATTTTCGGAACTTCAATTAACTAAAAAAAATAAAAAAATAAATAAAAAAAATTCTATTTTTTTTTGAAAAATACGTGAAATATTCTAAATAGAATATTACACTGTACATATTCTAAAAATAATTTTAAAATGCAAAATAAATGGAAAAATCAAAAAATTCTTTTTTAAATATTATTTTCGGAACATGAATTAACTAAAAAAAATAAAAAAATAAAAATAAAATAAAAAAAATAAAAAAATGCGTCTCACGGTCTCATCAAATATAGGTGGTCTCAAATGAACCTAACCCTATATATATATATATATATATATATATATATATATATATATATATATATATATATATATATATATATATATATATAAGTTCAGGTTCATTTGAGATCATTCTAATTTTGTGAGACCAAATCTAAAAATAATTTTAAAATGCAAAATAAATGGAAAAATCCAAAAATTCTTTTTTTTAAATATTATTTTCGGAACTTGAATTAACTAAAAAAATAAAAATAATAAAAATAAAATCCCGTTTTTTTTAAATACGTGAAATATTCTAAATAGAATATTACACTGACATATTCTAAAAAATAATTTTAAAATGCAAAATAAATGGAAAAATCTAAAAAAAAAATTAATATTATTTTCGGAACTTGAATTAACAAAAAAAAAATCTTATTTTTTTTTGAAATGTATGTGAAATATTCTAAATAGAATATTACACTGTACATATTCTAAAAATAATTTTAAAATGCAAAATAAATGGAAAAATCAAAAAATCTTTTTTTAAATATTATTTTCGGAAGTTGAATTAACTAAAAAAAATAAATAAATAAATAAATAAATGCGTCTTACGGTCTCACAAAATTAAGCCGTCTCACATGAAGCTAACCCTATATATATATATATATATATATATATATATATATATATAAGAGAGAGAGAGAGAGAGAGAGAGAGAGAGAGAGACTGGCGTTAATTACGCATAACATTCACATATGTTGTAACGAAATAATATTTTTGTTTAAAGATCAAATGAACGTTCATATCAATATTGATAAACCACATGAATTTTGTTGACCATGAATGTAACCGGAGTAACCTTTATTTTAGTGAATATAATATTATTCCTACATCCGACATCTATAGAACAATCATAGAAACGTGAAAAACTATCTCAAAAACCCGTTATATATTGTTGAGTGAAATCAAATTCGAAGGAATCAAGAAAAACTCCTCGACGGAGTGAACCAGAACCGTTTTGAGTTTTGACATCCAATCATCGAAATAGAAAGTTTTTCAGTTGAGTTTATAAATGTAAATTGTTTTAGAATTTTTTTGATTACATTTACACATTTACGTGCTGGAAGGAACGCATTTACAGGAGAAATTTAACGTACTATTATTGGTATTTTGACAGCACATTTGAATGTATATTGTTTCATCATATAGGAGTAATTGGATATGACTTCATCCTAAATGGGTTGTGTTGTGGGCTCAATATCTCTAATACGCCCCCACAAGGCAAGATGGAGGATCCATCGGAAACTCCAATCTTGGATCTAACAGCACCCAGGAAAGTGACGTTGTTAACATGTCGGCAAGTTGATCTTGCAAACTGATGTGAAGTACTCTAATAAGACCATAAGAGATTTGCTGCCTCCCGCACAAAGTAATAGTCAAGTGTTATGTACTTCATGAGGATTCGCACATAAGTAAGTAGCATCTTTGTTGTCGGTGTTCACTAGATAATGATGTCAAGTTCTTTTAATAATTTCTTTAGCCAAATGAGTTCAGTTGAGGCATTTTCTAATGCCTTGTGCTCAGCTTCAGTGGAGGAATGAGAAACCGACTTTTGTTTTATAGACCTCCATGAAATGATGTTTGTGCTAAGGTACATGAGGTATGTTTTAGTAGACCGGTCTAGGCTATGGATACCATCCCAATCAGAATTTGAGAAGGTCGAGAGTCTTCTAGAGGAATTATAGTTTAGAATAAATCCATGAGAGTGTTTGAGGGAAATTACGGTTTAGAAAAAAAATCTATGATGAATAGTGTGACATCCCCAATTTTACGACCAATTAAAAACTTTTTCATTTATGCTTTTTAAGACGACGTATTCATTTATTGTGTGGAATTTGTCCCAAAACATTATTTTGATGTGAGATAATATCATTACCAAAGCGTTTTCAGAGAAACATTTTCATTAATATTTAAAAACATGGCATGTAATAACTTATATAGAAATATAAGCATAACTAGTCTTTACAAGCCTTACATCAATTTATTTAATGGTCTAAAAATCCTTAAATCCCTCGGCAAATTCAAACATCAATATTCATGTATATTCATATCGATACCTCTAATACAAAGAAACTAAGTGGTCAGGTTTGGGAAACTGATTAACATATAGGGTTTTCAACCCACAATATTTAATTGAAATCTCTCAAATATATCTTTTTTACAATTAGTAGTACTCACTATATGAAAATACCAATTTACTAAACTTATTATCTCAATCCACAATGCACTAAATGCAACAAGTTTATTTGTTGTTTTTTTGTCTATTCATTTTAAGGTGAGTTATAACTGCAATAGGAGTAGATTCTTTATCATTAAAAACAAATATTAGAGGTACAAAGAAGTTGACAAGATACAACATATGGAAAAGTTAAAGGAAATAAAGCTACAAAATGAAATTATCGAACAGTAGTTTACAAGTTAAATTATCGTTTTAGGCCACTCTGAATCGAAATAATCATAAGGTGGTTCATGATATGTACTATTAATGATGAAACTCAATTGGTTATTAATCAATATATTGGGCCAAAACAGACACAATATACAAATTATTTGACCAAAGCAAAAGGATACTAAAAAGGGATCTTATCACTGGTAGCAAGAATCATTTTAGTTGAACACAACTATGACTGTAAAACCAGTAGACTAAAACTCGGGTGAGGATTAAAGGTAGGCAAATTTGGTTTAACATTGATTATACAGATGAAAGGCTACTAGAATAAGGGTGTTATTTATCAATCGGTTGATGTCTTTAAGGACCTCCAAACAAAAAATTATGATCAAGAACATCAAAATTTACACAAGAAATGGTACAATAAACTAAAAAGTTCATTTTGTTGGAAAAATATGTAAATCTAAAAAACAATTGTCTTGTTAAGTTTACATGATACTATCCAAATAGCAACAAGAGATGAACAATGAATGATAAATGAATTCTATGGAAAAAAATTTATTAATTAAATTTTGACACACATACTAAAGGGTTACGATCAAATTTTTTGAAGTCAAGTACGATCAACAATTGCAAAGTGATTTTATTCGATAGTTAGAGTATGAGGATAAATAATAATGTGAAAGTTAAAACATATGTGATCAATAATTATCTAATACACCATTAGGTTGTTTAAAATTAATCCATTAAAATAAAAGTTAGTTATCATGGTACGAGTAAGATGGAAAACGAACAAGAAGTTCTGTTGTTAAACCTTTTTGTATGGTAAAGTCAATTCTTTTGAATATTACATCTGTAGATATATGGATATAACATTGATATGCATAATCCGTTATACTCTCTTAAGAAGCTCTACTGCATCCGGCATTAGGAAACCAAACGAATCAAATGCAAATGGTATAAATATGTGTTGATTTTCCATGCACGATTTCTCATTTTTTATGACATTATCCGTAGTAGCTTTTAAAATTCCAATTTTTCAAAACTAACCAACTTGACTTGTTTTTAGAGCACAAAAGAAGAAGAAAAAAAAAAAAAGACGTAGCAGGAAAAACAAAACACACGATACAAATTTTTGATTTATTGATGCATAAATCTACTTCATCGATACATAAAATTGAATACCAATCAAACCCACAAGTACATAAATTTTGATTAACAAAACTAAAAGGAAAATAGATGTTACCCTTCACAGCTTATTTCTTAAGAGTAGCTTCAACAAGCACATTATTAAAAAAAAAAAAAAAAAAAAAAAAAAAAAAAAAAAACACACACACACTTAGGATATAAGTAAAGATAATCGGCGTCTTCCTATATAGAGAAGAAAACAAATGCATTGTTGTTGATGAACTGGGGTTGATTTGGTGTGATACGGATTAAAATGATAGAAGTTTTTTGACAAATTGGAGATTACATCCGTTGATTTTAAGTGATATACAAAATTATTTCTTCCTATCTTGATGAAGATTGAGGGCAAAATTGGAAGATATTTTGATACGAGGGAATGGAATTAAAAAAAAAAAAAAATGTGGAGTAGGGAGTACCTCATGAATGAAAACCTGACGTTAATGAGATTCCATGTTGAATGAATGATTATTTTCCTTAAACAAACCAAAAACATATTTTTTTTCATGCCCTCTTAATGAGTCATTTCATTCTAATGCCCTACCAAACTCCCCTAAGGGGAAAATGTGATAAATATTAAAGAGTATGAGTAGGCCCAATAGTTTATAAGCTGATTTCTTTAATAAAAAAATAATTACTAAACATCAAATTAATTAAAAGAGAAATATACACGGATAATATAGTCTTTTTAAGTATGGTAGGGACCAAACATGCAATAAAAAAATACAATAGGAACGGTCCGAATTAAAAATAGAAGTTTGGGACCAAACGTGCAAATTACCCCAAACCATAGGGACTATTCATGTTATAATATATCCATGTTATAATAGTTATTCATTTATTTAATTTACTCGTGATAGCAAAATCAAAAACTCGGTCATCAAAAACCTTTTATACATATTGTCATTATAGGGATAAACATTAGAATTGTCTGAACCGGAATTGGACCGAAACTGAAATGAAACCGGAACCTAACTAGAATCGAACCAGAACCAGAACCGGAACCAAATTTGGTAATAAGGTCCGGTTACCGGTTCTCTATTTTTATGAAAACCGGTCCAGGCAAAACCGGAACTGGTTTCACATTTTTTCCGTTTTTTAAAATGCACATAACTCATTCATATGAAATCAGACTTATTTGATTTTTTCCAACATGTAATTTGGAGTTTATAATTTATTTTGATTTTTTTCAATATGTAACTTGGAGTTTATAATTCATTTTTTACCGTACACACATATGTTTTTGTTAAATATTAAATCAGACACATGCCCGGAAAGAAAGAATATCAATACTACATATTTTCTATTTCAACATTTTGTTTTTTTTTTAATCTATCATGTTTCCTTAAATATGCATAACTCGTTTATATGACGTTGAAATTACTTAGTTTTTTTTCTAGCATTTAATTTGGTGTTTGTATTTCATTTTAGACTGTACAGACACATTTTTGTTAAATATTGAATCAGCTATAGTGTACAAACACATTTTTCTGTTTCAACATTTTGTTTTTATTTTTTGGAATCTGTCCCGTTTTTAAAATGTTCATAACTCACACATGTAAAGTCGGAATCACTTGATTTTTTTTTTTTTCGTTATGTAATTTAGTGTTTGTACTTCCAATGTCAATGTTTTGACTAAAATTACAATAAACTCATGGCTCATACTTTCTTTCTCTTTCTCCTCAAGTTAGGTATACCAGACAAGAAACTTACAGGTCTCATCTCATCTTCATCTTCTTCAATGTTCACCTGTGACACATTTTGGCTAATGGATGCTTCTGCCCCTACTTCATGGGATGGTTCATTCAATACTTGAGTTGGGCTGCAAGCAGATTCTCCAGGCTCCTTATCTCCCTCGTCCTCATCCAAGCAAAACCCACCCCCCATTTTAAGGTACTCGTTAGATAATTCCGCCTCAGGGGTGTTTTCATCATTTTGACACCAATCTTTAACCAGTTCAGCCTCATCAACTGATAATGTGACCAAGGTCTCTTCCTCCTTTGAAGGCTCTACTACATTTCCAACATCTTCTTGTGTTCTAGGCTCATCCATTTCAGAGTCTTCATTGTTCATGGGTATCACCGACTTCCTAACACGTTTTGACTGATAAAAACCACACAAATTAATCAAAAATGACACTTCACAAGACAAAAAAAAAAAACACAAGTGATCAAGAACAGTATAGCTTACCCTTCGTATTTCATGCTGTCCTGTTGAATGTTCATCATGTGTTTCTTGCATGTAGTCACTATTGTTTCCATCATCAGAACTTGTTCCAGATTGTTCCAAATTGTTCTCATTTTTCCTTACTGATTGACCTCTTCCTCTCCCTCTGCCTCTTACACCTGACCCTTTGATGTTCTTTCTGTGTTCCTCTTGAATTGGAAGCTGATCTGTTTCTATATCATCTTTACCCTCTTCAAGCTTCACTTTCTTTCTCTTCTTTCTACTGGGTTTATCTTCCTCATTTTCATCTATCAACTTTGATGCTTTGCTCCCTGCTATTCCCTTCACAGCTTTACTTATCCTCTTGCTACGAATTTTTGCAAATCTCTCATTGAAAGTGTAAAATGCTTCCAATCGCAATTGAGTCTGCATTATCAATTCATCATTGGTTTCCTCATACATCAAACACACTAAAAGATCTAATTAAAAAAAACAATGAAAAAGATAAAGGACCTCGTGTTTGTTGTACTCCTTTAGAACAGGTTGTAGCAACTCATCTGCCTTCTGGGTACCCCATCCAAACTTTTCAAAACATAATCTGCAAATGTAAAAAAAAACAAAAAAACAAAAATCATTAAAAACTGTCATTCACATTAGCAACAAAAACGTTTCAGAATCAATCAACTCACTTGCGAAGAACAAAAAGATCCGGCTTTCCCCATGAAAATGGCTCTGTTGATTTGTCTACTTGTGGAGATGCATATGCAGATATCACTGCATCACTTGGAAAAGTAGAAGGAATATGCCAGTTTTTGCTCACGTTTCTCTGCATTTGAAAGTTCAAACAAAAAAAATTCAACGATAAGGGCAAAAGCGTCATGAAAATAATAGTCTGAAGCAAGTTTTTACATGCTTTTCCATGAAGATCTGCTTCATCATGTCCATGTCATCATCAGGCTTTGAAACATTTTGATCTGCTTCTCCAGCATTACCATTTGACCGTTTCGCCCTTTTACCACCAACCTTCCCAAGGATACTTGGATCTGGTGATTCTATCCACTCACGAAACTTATGAAGACCATCTTCCTCAGGAAACGCATTCAGGACTTCAACAGCATTGACAATTCCAATTCCACTACAGAATTGCACAAATGGAATCCATAAAAAAAAACAACCATAATACATTAATACCTAAAACAGTATCTTACCTGATACCTTCTGTGTAATCACTCCCAAGGAGCATTGCCATGCGGATTAACTTTTCTCGTGGTAACCCAAGCTCTGTTTCAATGTCCTGAAAGAACCAATTATAGGCATCAGATAAGTTTAAAAAAAAATATTAATAAATAAAAAAATGCATACAACGTCTTTATAATACCTTCATAAAGTATGTCTCCACATATTTTCTATCATCAAATATGTTTTTGTAAACACTTCGTGCCCCAAACAATAACACATCAGAGTCATCAGTAACCACACCATCAACAAGGTTTTCGAGTTCCATGTATGCACATTGAGCTTCAGCCTCCATTGGAGCTATGATATATGGCAAACCAAACATTTGAAGAAGTTCCTACAATCAATGTACATGGAATTAATGGTCTAAAAGCATCTTAAAAGAGTTTTTTTTTTTTTTTTTATAAATATTGTGCTTACCTGGCATTCTGTAAACATTTCGCCACTCACAGACTCTGCATTGCGCTCAAGCCTTCTTTGTTCATCACCCAGATCCGTACGCTCCTTGGTTAAATTTGTCATTTCCTCCTCCAAATTAGCCTTTGTGATTTCAATCATGTCACTCAAAACAAAATTGCTGACATCATCGTTCCTTTGCTCATAAGAAGCATTACTATCCCTTCCCTCGGGATCCTTCTGCACAATATCAAAGTCAGATTTTGATTCCTTAACAGAAGTTGATTCAGGTTTTGTTGTCTCCAGAATTTGGTCAATGACAAGAGATTTGACCTCATGTTGTTGACCATCAACTATAGTGACATCATCATCGTCTCTAGAATTATCCTCATGCTGCTCATTACTCAATTCAACTCCACTTTCTTTGGTTGGATTCACTATATCCACATGTCCAGTTTCTCCTTGAAAATTACAATCATCACTCGCATCTTTATTGGAAACTTCAGGGAGACATTTTGTTGTCATCTGAACTTTGATCATATTTGGATCATTTAAGGTAGTTGTCTCCAACTGTGCAGTGGGAGAATCATGGGCATCTATTGTTTTGTCATCTTGAAACTCTTCAGGTGATGATGATGATGATGTATCAATATCTTTCGCACACCTCATATCATCCATACTACGTTTAATTGCTTCCTGAAAATCTGCTTCCTCCAGTAACTCACCTTTTGAAACAGTTTCCTTGTGTTCAACTTCACATACAGAGCCCAACTCAAAATTACCAGAAGGTCCTTCCTCCCATTCTACTTCAGTTT
Organism: Lactuca saligna; assembly: GCF_052625555.1. Lineage (NCBI taxonomy): Eukaryota > Viridiplantae > Streptophyta > Magnoliopsida > Asterales > Asteraceae > Lactuca > Lactuca saligna. The sequence continues at coordinate 154,499,084 of NC_136418.1, forward strand.
CCTTGTGTTCAACTTCACTTACAGAGCCCAACACAAAATTACCAGAAGGTCCTTCCTCCCATTCCACTTCACTTTCATCACCACAACAATCAGCAGGTTTCTCTCCTTTTAAATTTCCAGGCATTCCCTCTTCCCATTCACCATCTGAAAGGTTTATAACAGGTTGCTTTGGTGAAGATCTATTATCAGCCACAATACTAGCAAATACATCATCATCACTGTCTACAAATTGCTGCTCTTTATCATACTCAAAAGACACCTCTAATGAAGTTCCATTAACTGGGACAGTTTCCAAGTTTGTTTTGTTGGGGAAAACAAATGGATCCTGATATGAAGGACTGGAAAGGTTTGATTTTTCAAGAAGTTCACTTGGGAATTCTGTTTCTTTACAAGGGGTAATTCTGTCATTAAACATTCCAACTGGTTTAGCTTTATCATGTTCAATCTCTTTTATTAGATCCAAGTTCCTTTGTAGATCACGAGTCATACGAATTCCCATAGCTCTCACCTTGCTAACCCGTATTCTTCCCCTATCATCTCTATATGTCTCAACATCTTCACTAAATCCCTTTCTGGGTTCATTAATGAAAGACTCGATTGTGCTGTTTGACTTATTAGTTGACTCAACACCATTCACAGAACCTGTAGACGAATGCTGTGTTGACATCTGGCTTTTCACATTGTTGTTTGCCTCCACTCCAACAGATGCAAGAGATTGCCTATCCCCAGTAAAAGAAGATGAAAATATAAATTCTCTATTTGCTTCGGATGCTATTCGTGAAGTCTGAACGCCACCAATTCCTGTCCCACCAGCTGCTTTCTGGACTTCATGTATCTCCCTACGGAAGGCAACTGTTTTAAGATAAGACTCTATTTGCAATTCGGAAAATCTTGCAGGGGCTTTCTTGACTTTTTGATACTTCTGTCTGTTTTCTGCCATCAACCTCTCTCTCATTTGACCAAGAAGATCAAGTTGCATAGATGGTGGTAAAGAAGCTAAAACAGCAGGATCAACTTTTCTATTAAGTGTTGGCTGAAAGAACAATCATATAGATGAAATGGTATATAGTACAGAATCACCAACAAAAAAACAATGAGATTGATAACTTACAAGTAACATTTCTTCATCGTCATCTTCATCTTCATCTTCTGCAAGAACCCCAGCACTAGATGTTGATGCATCACCTATGATACCTCCGTTTTCCCCCGCCTCAATGGATGCTGCCAACCTAACCAGTAACCACCACAAAAATATGCGTCATATAGGTCCATCCTATTATATAAATGCATATAATAAGAACATAGATGTTCTTACATAGCATCTAAAGCTTCTTGATCAAAACCTTTTGTATCTGGTGGATTCGTTTTTGAAGTAGTCCCAGCAAGGTCAGCTTTGTCTGTGATCACCCCTTTGCCCTTATCCCCGTTTTGTTTTCTCTGGTTCTCCAAATCATTTGCCAGTTCTTGCAGCCGCATTGCCTTGAGCTATAGCCAATCAGAATACAATCATTTTAGATGAAAGCACCAAAATTTAGCTAAATAAATCGTGTGAACTTAAATTTAGCCCCTTCATTCCAAAAAAAGATGTGCATTTTGTAGTTAGATATAAGTCCTTGTGAATCTCCCGTTTGACATAATGGAAAATGCTGAAAAAGAAAAATATCGACCAATAACTCACATGATTAAGAAGCAACTTTTCAGCAGTTTTTCGGATTTTAGTTTGAGCATTCTCACGCTGACGGCGACGTGCAATTACGGTTCTCCGTTTTAAAGCAGGCGTGGCACCATCAAAAACAAAGACTGGTTTGGTACGAAGAAACAATAGCTTGCAAATTCGTCGGAAAAACCCTAATATATGCGCATTCCTCACCATCTCTCCGCGTTCATCTCGCATCGCCTTCATGAACTGTATCATCCATATGCTCGCATCTGTAAAAGTAACGCATGAAAAATTAAACATAAAATGAGAACTGGAAAATCAACTATCTCAGTCCGTAGACACATGTTTTATGATATGAATAGGCGGGGCAGATAGAAAGAGAGACCAATCGCGAGTCTTTTGCCGGCGAGGGTTTCAACTGAGACACGACGACCAACGGGAGATAACAGATCCCAAAGACCGTGAACACCCATATTCTCGTTCGAAGATTAACGATTCCGTCAATGGTTGCCGCCAATTTCTTGCGAGGAGGGTAGGAGAGCTGTTAAAGAAGCGAAATAAAGTCATCAACTCTGAAACGACATCGTCACTATATTTCAGTTTTCAAACCATACCTTATACCACCGCCTCTTGTTTTTACTATTATGGTATATTATACTATATTAGGCGAATGCCCAAAGTTTTTACAAGTATATTAATTTTTAAATATAACAATAAAGTTGTTATTAAATTTGATATAATAATTTATATACTAAATTGATATAATATAATGTTTATTTTGAATTATATGATAATATATGTATTTATTATAACTTTATACTCTCAATCGTTTGAATGACTTCTACCCGCGAGTTACACATAAATAAAATTAAATATAATATATGATTTGATATTATTTATAGTTGTTTTTATTGTTAATTAATTTAAAAGTTATCTGCTTAATGTTTTAATTTCCATCATTATAATTATTTAAAATATCAAACATTGTTTTTTTATTTTAAAGCTAACAATATAATTATTTATATAGAGTTGTTTTAAACTATTGTTATTGTAAGTTATTTTAAGCTACTTATTTGGAAACTTTTAACGATTATAAAAATATATTTAAGAAATATTTTAGTTAAATTGAGATTACAATTTAATTTTTGCTTTTATCACTATAATTTATCACTTTTAAGTATTTACAAATATTCTTTTGTTTTTTTAAATGGAACTGAAATTTATATTTGAGTTGATATTATAATGCGCAGAAACACATATATAGCTGAAGTCTTTACAAATATATATTTTTTTAAATATAACACTAACGTTGTTTTTAAATTTTATATAATAATTTGTATATTAATTTGATATAATATATTGATTATTTTGAATTATATGATAATATATAGATCTACTATAATGTCATAATCTCAATCGTTTGAATAACTTCTACTCGCGAGTTACACATCAATAAAATTAAATACTACATATGGTTTAATATTATTTATAGTCGTTATCTTTAACTAATTTTTTAAATTTTATTTGCTTAATATTTTAATTTCTATCATTATAATTATTTAAAACATCAAACATTATTTTTTTAATTTTAAAGGTAACAATATAATCATTTATATAGAGTTATTTTTAATTATTGTTATTATAAGTTATTTTAAGCTACTTATTTGAAATTTTTTAATGATTATATAAATATGTTTAGGGAATATTTTAGTTAAACTGATATTACAATTTAGTTTTTGCATTTATCACTTTTAACTATTTACAAAATATTATTTGGTTTTTTTAGTGAAACTGAAATTTATATTTAAGTTGACACTGTAATGTTATATTTAAATTAACAATTTAAGTATTTTGTCCAAACTGTTCAAAAATTGTAGCTTTAAACTGATAATGGTTTACATGCAATAACATTTTAAATCTAATAAATTAAGTATAATGTGTTAAAATTTAAAGATATAACTTTATAAATAGAAGTAAATATATTATTTTAAAATTAAAATTTAGTCTATTTATGATTACACTTTAGGTTTGATATTTATTTTAGCTTATTAACCAACTTACAATCATTATTATAAAGACACTACAATTTATCAATTTTAACTATTTATAAAATAATTTTTGAGTTGTTTAAGTTAAATAAAATTTATATTTAAGTTGAGCCTATAATGCTATATTTTAATTAATAATTGAAGTATTTTATATAAATTGTTCAAAAATTATACATTTAAAATGATAATGGTTTACATCCAACAATATATTAAAACTAATAAATTAAGTATAATATGTTAAAAGTTAAAAAACATAATTTTATAAGTAGAATTAAAGATATTATTTTAATATTAAAATTTAGTTTATAAATAAATACATTTTAGATTTGATATTTATTTAACCTAATTACCAAATTATAATTTTTATTATAAAGAAATTGAAAAGTCATGGGAGTTTCAAATGAATGCGGTGAAAGGAAAAAACAATGGAGGTTTCAAATGTATGAGATTCAAGAAAAAATGTTAGCTTTATAAGTATGTATGATACTTACACCACAATTTATCACTTTTAACTATTTACAAAATATTATTTGGGTTGTTTAAGTTAAACTAAAATTTGTATTTAAGTTTACACTGTAGTGTTATATATTTAAATTAATAATTTATATATTTTATACAAATTGTTCCAAAATTGTATCTTTAAAATGATAATGGTTTACATCCAACAATATATTAAAACTAATAAATTAAGTATTATATGTTAAAAGTTAAAAAAACATAACTTTACGAGTAGAAGTAAAGATATTATTTAATATTAAAATTTAGTTTATGTATGGTTATACTTTAGATTTCATATTTATTTAACTTAATTAACCAAATTATAATTATTATTAGAAAGAAATTGAAAAGTCATGGGAGTTTCAAATGAATGTGGTGAAAGGAAAAATATATTGGAGGTTCAAATGAATATGGTGAAAGGAAAAATGATAGCTTTATAAGTATATAATGATATTTATTTAACTTAATTAACCAAATTATAATTATTATTAGAAATAAATTGAAAAGTCATGGGAGTTTCAAATGAATGTGGTGAAAGGAAAAATATATGGGAGTTTCAAATGAATATGGTGAAAGGAAAAATGATAGCTTTATAAGTATATAATGATGATAATATATTTTAGAGTCAAGAAATTAATATTATCTAAAACACTTTGTCAAATCTACCCTAATAAATAAAGTTTTTTTTGTCACTTATCATATTTTTATTCATTTTGACACATGTAATTTTATGGTTATTTTAAATTAATTATTATTCAACATGTCATTTTTATGGTTTTTTCTATTTTATTAAATTTCACATATTATTTAAATCTAATAAGAAATACATATCAATTTCATTAATGGAGTTTCCTTTTAATTTCTAAATTACTAAATTAAAGTTTGATTAATTTCCTTTATTTATTTATCTAAAGTAGGTGTGAGACTCATGTATTATATGAGTTTATTTAAAAAAAAATAAATATAAAATTTTAACAATTTGAGGAGTTTAAATTTATAAGAAAAATGAGAAAAAAAAAATTTAATTATTAAAATTAATGAGGCTTTAATACATTGAATACATTACATATATAAATCTTTTCTAATAAATACCTTACATATATATTATCTTACATATTAAATGTAAAACTTTAATTTCATAAAATGAAAAATACAATAAAATAACAAGTGAAAAATAAAAAATTCAAAAATTTTAGAAAATGACATGTGTCCAAATAAAGGAGGAGACGACATGTAGCAAAAAAAAAAAAAAAAAAACTTGATTTATTAAGGATGATTATCATTTATTTAAATTGAAAAGAAAAAAAAAAACACTTTAATTTCTATAATTCAATATTTTTCTTATTTTTCTTATAAATTCAAACTTCTCAAATATTTTGAATTTTGTATTTAAATTTTCTTTTAAATGAACTCATGTAATATATGAGTCCCACATCTAGTATTAAAAAAAAAAAAAAAAAAAAAAAGTTAGTATGAAATATTGCATTCAACTAGGTTACAATCCATGGAAACCACGGGTAACAAAGACAAATAATAATGATAATTAAAAATAATAACAAAACATCAAGTATTTATAAATTTTATTAAAATATGAGAAATAATTTTTTTTATAAGTGTAACACCGTAAATTTCAAAACAAATTTTCATCTAAATATAATGGTTTAATTCTAAAAAAACACTTTTTTTAAAATCTCATTCATAATCAAATTACAAAGCATAACTCCGTTTTCACTTGCATAATAAACCAGGATCCTCAAAACATGACTCTTTCTCTGGTGTGTACAATCAAATCAGTGTCGTCCCATGATCCTGAGAGAAACCTGAAACACATAACACAAAACACTGTAAGCACGAAGCTTAGTAAGTTCCTCAAAATACCACACATAACACATATTAGCCGCTCGAGGCTATAACTCTGTGGGTTCGTGGACCCTACTTTGTGAACCTTCTGGTTCTAACTCTGTGAACCCTCCGGTTCTAACTCTGGGAACCTTCCGCTTCTAACTCTGCAAGCATGCACATCATAAATCACATAGAAGAATGCAGTGCAACAAACAATATATATATATATATATATATATATATATATATATATATATAACATTGTATCACATAACTCTATTTACCTACTCAAGGTAAAGTATAGTGAGAAGACTCACCTGGCAAGCAAGAAGCAGATATCCTCATGCTTTCATCTCGAACTCGCCACCATCTATCACATAAGGAAAATGCTCTTTTGAACATAACTCTCGAGACTAGACTCAATCCTCTCTTGGCACCCTCTTAAGGGTAAAAGACCATTTTACCCCTTTCTTGGCCCAAAGGCCACATTGTTGACCAAACCCTAAAAGTCAACAAAAGTCAACGGTCAAACTTTGACCTAACTCGCCGAGTGCACTCCAGTGACTCGGAGAGTACACACATGTCCACTAACTCTTTCTCCCGCTTGGTACGTAGAGTCCCTCCCTATGCTCGACGAGTCATACTAGACAGGAATCGCGGGGCCACCCCGACTCAACTCGCCGAGTCTCAAGAACAACTCGGCGAGTACCGCCTTGAACTCCAGTCCTCTAACCCCCTCCTGACTCACTAAGTCATCCCCTAACTCGGCAAGTCTATTCACTGAGCAATTTACGTGAAACCCTAACCCTACTCGTCGAGTCTCAAGAACAACTCGGCGAGTTCATGCCATGCACAAAATCTACTGACGGTCAGATCTGTTTCCCCAAACCATATATATGGCCTCCCCAAGCATAAATGTCACGTAAAGTTCGAAACTTGATGCTTGTATAACCACAACAAGGCAGCAAAAGGAGATTTAGTCCCAAAAATGGCAACCTAAGGCCAATAACCCCAAACTGGTCCATAAAGCTCCAAGGGTCAAGGTCTATGGACCTCTTTGAGTCCAAATCCAAGACACAAACTCGAAGAGGGACCATTTGCTCCACATAATCACTCTCCAAAGGGGGTTAGAAAACCCTAAATCTAATGATCAACACCAAAACTGAAGGAGGTTCGAACCATTACCTCAAAATGATGTCTCTGAACTCTGGAACTGCTTGAATCGCACCTCCTCTTTGCTCTTGTCACCTTCTTCTTGCTAAACCAAGGGTTCAAGGATCAAAAAGTGACTTCTTCTCCCTCACAACGATTTGGCTCACTTAGGGCTCTCTCAAGGGACTGGTAGCCACAATGGGAGGCTATAAGTGCCCTTAAATAGGCTCCAAACCCGGGGGATTAGGGTTTTATTAAATAGCGTGGACTCGTCGAGTCCACTAACGGACTCGCCGAGTCCGGACGTCAACCCGGATGAACATCCGCGACCCTACTCGGCGAGTCTTGGCTCAAACTCGCCGAGTTCCTCCTCAAACTCCAAAAATAATTAAATAAAATAATATACCTGGGAAATCAGGATGTTACAATTCTCCCCCACTAGAATCAGACTTCGCCCTCGAAGTCTCACTCTGGAAACAACCCCGGATGTTGCTCACGCATCTCGCGCTCCGGCTCCCAAGTAAGCTCTGACCCCTTCCGGTGTTGTCATTAGACCTGCACCAAAGGCACCTATTTGTTCCTCATAACCTTGATCTTTCGATCCCAAATAGCCACCGGTCTCTCAACGTAGTTCATCCACCTAAATATCCTCTAATAGCACTACTGCCGACTCATCGGCTATACACTTTCGCAGCTGTGACACATGGAAAGTGTCATGGATCTGACCTAGCTCTACAGGTAGCTCAAACCGGTAGGCTACCCTGCCTACCCTTGCGATCACCCGAAAAGGACCGATATATCGGGGCCCCAACTTGCCCCTCTTCCTGAATCGGATCACTCCTTTCCAAGGAGAGACCTTCAGGAGTACAAAGTCACCGACCAAAAATTCGAGCTCGGACCGGCGCCTGTCCGCATAACTCTTCTAGTGACTCTGAGCGGTCAACAACCTCTGTCTGACCTGTTGTATCTACTCTAACGTCTGAAGCACGATCTTTGTACTTCCCATTACAAGTTGCCCTACCTCTCCCCAGCAAATGGGGTCCGATACCTCCTTCCATACAAAAGCTCAAAGGGTGGCATACTGATGCACTAATGATGGCTGTTGTTGTAGGAAAACTCTGCCAAGGGAAAATACGGGCCACAATTCCCCTCCCGAAATCTAATACACATGCCCAAAGCATATCCTCGAGCGTCTGAATCATTCCCTCGCTCCGAAGTGTCCCCAGACATCACCATGGCAAACTCTAGCTCATTTCTCATATTCATCTTCGATACCGAGCACCAGGTCAACTTTTGGCCCCACAGCTGAACCCCCAAAGGTCACACATAACATGATCCAAAATATCTCACTAACTTCCTCCCCGTGACCACTATCACGGTCCAGTGACACGCAAGTCACGAAATTCCCTTTCCCTAAAAAAAAATACAATCCAATGTTGCGCATATTCTCCCGCGCGCCTCGCTGACCCTCCCGATGGAGACGGAGACCCCAGTCTCGCCCAGGTTTAACCACTAGGCTCCATAAACTCAACACTAGGGCTACTCAAGCCTAAAACTCTTCTGCATCATGCACTTATCGGAGAACACTCCATCATCATACTCTCTTGCCGTCTAGTGGGTACTATGGCTTCCCGCAACATTAAAACAACCTCTAACTAGTGATAATACGGCTCCACGTAGTATCACAATGCCAACTAACTAGTAACTACTACGGCTCCTCGTAGTACCACGACTCCCTCCCTCTGACCTGTGAGTACTACGGCTCCCCGTAGTACCACGACTCCCTCCCTCTGACCTGTGAGTACTACGGCTCCCCGTAGCATCACAACACCCTCTGACTGGCGAATACTACGACTCCCCATAGCATCACAACACCCGTTGACTGGCGAATACTACGGTTCCCCGTAGTATCACGACTCTCTCTCTCTCTCTCTCTCTTTCTCTGACTTGTGAGTACTACGGCTCCTCGTAGCATCACAACACCCCCTGACTAGTGAATACTACGGCTCCCCGTAGCTTCACCCTATACTCTCATTCTCATTACAATGTCATACTATGTTTACTAACTCATGCACCGAAGACTATCATAGATAGTTACACACACACTTGCCCCGATATGCATTATAGACTCTAGCAGAAACCGCCATAACACATAACCTATCTCTGCGGAGATCCACTTCCTTAAATAATCTCTCTTGATGACAATACACGAAGGGCTCCCACTAGAACCGTAGATACATGATACATCACTAGTCGTCTTAAACCCAAGACTCTAAATAACTCCGAAATCGGGACGCTATACGCGGAAACCACGGAACACCATAACAGAGCATCACAATGTCCTACCTCTACCATTGATTCCCTTACTCCCAGCACCATACACATACATCAATACATTTCCTCTGAATCCCATAATAATTTCCTATTGCACTCAATGCGCAACTTCAGTGCATCCAAACACTCAATTGGAATACAAGGAAGTCGCTAACTCTTCAGAACACACCGATGATCCTCCGAAACCCTTTCCACTACTGCTCAAAATCCAAGCAAGAATACACATCCTAGACCGAGAGTTGGCTACTCGACAATCTTCTACCCATATTTCAACGCAGAAGTTCTCAGCTGCCCATACCATCATTACGAGTCTTCCACTTGAAACGACTCTGACCACCACCAGATTTCTGACCATTGGCCTCCCGCCGTGGAGACACCCATCCTTCTCTCAGACATATACCACATGCATTATCTCGCCCTGCACCTTTCCTTGATCATCAATAACCATGATCTCATGAATTCAAGCCACAGATTTCTGCATCCAACCCCTAACCGCTCTTGCACAAATCTCTGGTTCTCTCAATAAACCACCTAGTTCTCCCCCACTTAGGGTTCAAACCATCACTATCTGACACATTAACAATCTCACAAACTATTTTCACCAGCAATAACGCACCTGCCCCTGGAAAGTGCTACGCAACGCCCGATAATCCCCTTTAAGGAAATCAATCGATCTCATATACTCTGAACCTCAGATGAAATCCTCAAGAACTTCTCGTCACGACTTCCTCTAGTCGTTCCAAGTCTTGTACCAATCCAATACCAAACAACTCAACTGTCCAATAACATCACTAACTCATAGACTGGACCACAAAATCATCATACTCCCCCACCTCGACTCATCAACCGCCGTTCCATCACATGGATCATCCCAAGAATAGGGACCCACTCCCATATTCAATACCCAACATAAATAGAACAACCATTACACTGATAAACTCGACTGGACTCCCTAATGATACCTCTACAATACGCCCTACTATACTCAAATAGGTGTAACGTGGTCCTTGACTATCTTAGTCCCAACTGACTATCTGCTAATGGTAAATTACTGCCTTGCGGCACACATGCTACCTGATACTCTGATGGAAAATCATCCTCAATGACAATCTGTAGGGTTTACCCCCAAACCCAAAACTTAAACATCATGCCTCTCGTGTTTCGCACATGAACATAAATAGCACCACCCAAGTCATAGAAGGTGACATCTCCTCTATCGACTGATTGATCAACTCATACCGAAATTCTCCCCTCCCTCTGACTCCTTACCAAAAATACTCTGAAAGGCTCTCGACCTCCCTCTCAAGGGACACCTCTTCGAACTCAATCATGGCCCACTGGCCTAAAACCCATAGCATCCAATCTCTACCTCATCAATCATGACCAGATAACCGAAGAACCACGAGCATCATTCACTCCGAACCCAGAGCATCCATGCTGAAGATATGGCCTAGCCTTGGATGTCGAACAGAGAGTCGGCCCACACTGAGCACCCTCATCATGGATTACCTACTCTCCCCCTACTTGGGGTCCAAACACATACCAACTGAAGTCCACAATCAATCATCACCCCATTAGGGCTCAACCAGTCCATCCCCATAACGTTTTTCTCTCGCGCAGGGGAATCGGGACCAAGTCAATCGGATATTGTTCACTAAATAACACCAAGGTACATCCCTGGTGAACCTTCGATACTCGTACCAGACAATCTTCAACAATCTCAACCTCAAGTGGATGATCCAACTCTCCCAGAGCATCGGAAAACCTCTTGCTAAGCGCAAGTTATATAAAAGATTGGGTAGCCCCCGAATCAAACAATACCAAAGCAGGGATACCATTCACATGGAACGATCCTAAAACAAAACAAACAAATATAAGCAGAGAAATATACATAAATAAAGAGTTAAGGAGAAAAGACACACCCGTCACCACATCTGGTGTTGCACGAGCCTCCTCAGCTGTCAGCTGAAAATCCTTGATCCTCATAATAGACGCATCCGCCTTGCCCTGGCGGCCATCAATAATCCGTAAAGTCATTGGAGTGGGTGCTACCACTGGTCCTGCTGCTGCTAAACTCAGGCAATTGGCCTTCTTATGGCCCTTCTGATTGCCATGGAAGCAAATCAGATATGATCCCTGGATGGTAGTAGTAGCAGTACAATCCCTGCCAAAGTGACATGTCTTGCCGAACTTATAGCACCCCAAACTACCCGTCCTGCAGACTCCATCATGAGCCTTTCCACACTTGCCACAACGGCTCCGGCCCTGCTGGCCCCTCAATCTAGAATCATAACCATTGGGTTTATTTTTTGAAACCCCAGTCGGAAGTCCTCGCTCTGCCTTCCTCTTACCGAGGTGCTCTAAATCAATCTCCCACTCTTGGGCCCTAGCTATCATGTCATCTAATGTCGGGCAAGCAGAAAAACTAACAAACTACTGGATGTATGATCTCAACATATCATGGTAACAAATTTTTCCTATTTCCTCATCTGTGGTATACTGAGGTACCAGTATGGCTCTCTCTTGGAACTTGGTAGTGATCTCCGTTACAGTCTCTATTGTCTGTTACGTATCCAGGAACTCCATTATTAGATGTTGCACCTCAACAACTGGTGTAAAACCTGCTCTGAATCTTGTTACAATATCTAGCCAAGACATGGCCTCAATGGCTGAGGCTCCTAGATATACCCAACCTCCTCCCACCAATCCTGAGCTCGCTTCCTTAGACATCCTGCAACGAATCGAACCTTCGACCCCTTGGGGTAGAAGCTCGTCATCTGGGCACACTCAATATCTACAAGCCAACGACTGGCGGAAATAGGGTCCTTTACCCCAAAGAAATTTGGTGCCCCACATCCTCTGAAGTCCTTGAAGGAAAGAGTGTGGGCCCTAGACTGGCTAACGGCCAGGTTAGACCTGAAAATCCAAAGGTGATCCTCCATCAACTCGATGATACCCTCCTTGATTGGCCCAAACATCACCAGGGTCGCATGAAAGATACATCTAGTAATCTCAGAAGCAAGGAACTCCCATAAACCCTCATCAATTGGTTCGGTGCCCGTGCCCGAACCGGATCCAGATCTTGAACCTCATGTTCCATGACGTGTCACCACCATACTTAAACATAACCACATAAACAATCAATAAACATATGAAGAGGTTCATACTCTTAAGCTTCCTAGATTCGTTGTGGTCTTCCTTGTATCGGATATAAATCTTGTGTTTCCAGTAGTACGGGATCAATACTACCTTCCACACATATTTAAACCATCCTCAAGGACTACTCTGATTCCTCTAAGTCACTCTCTTCTCATCTAATACTCCTTCCCTATTACCAAGTGTCCTAAGTTCCAAGACATAATCCAGGAACTCCATGGGGTTCCCTTCCTCACCACTCTCTACTATCAACTGCAAAAAGGAGCTCTCACTAATACCATGCAACTAGCACATGAATACAACTACATATTATCGGTACTAGATAATTCCTTGAACGAAAGGTCCCACACTACAACGGTTGGACTCAAACAAGAGCTGCACAATAGAGTTAAACCTAGCCTTCTAAAATTCTCTAATCCTAATAATATGTAATTAAACGAATTCATTCATTAGTCAACTAGTACTAATAAAGTCCCCTAAAAGCACAAAGCACGCAACATTCGAGCATCAACAAATTCAAGTTAGCACATAACCTAAACATGTCATCCTATTATATAACTTATCTCATACTAGCGTGCAAATCTATAAGCTCATACAATAGACACATAAAAGGCATCTCTCCTACCACACTATCATGCAATCCTGAGCATATCCTTATTCCTAGTCTAGCATGCGATTCACAGCATAACATAAGACATATATGGGCATTTTGGGAAAACTTACTTGAGCTTGGCTAATTGCATGCATCACACCCCTTTTTTTTATTGGAAATTTCTTGTAAAAATATTTCTTTTTATGAAAAACTTACCAAATCCTCGATTTGAGTTCAGACATACCCGAGAGTATCTCTGAATCCCATAAACCAAAGCTCTGATACCAACTTGTAACGTCCAAAATTCAAATAAAATTTTCGCTTTTAAAATCATTTCAATCATACAGTGATTATATAAAAAAAAGTTGAGAGTATATCATAATATCATAATATCATAGTACAAATCCTAAAATCACATAGATGCGGAAAACATGGGCAGATGTGGTGCGATCAAGCTGGACCCTTCCCTTTCGAGTTGGAAGTACCTAAAACATAAACCGAAAAATGTAAGCACAAAACTTAGTGAGCTTCCCCAAAATACCTCATACCATACATACATTCAGTCAAACATATTTAAGTATATTTCAACCCATTCGGTCGCTTTCAACCGGTATTAGGTCTATTTCAACTCCTCTAGTCTCTTTCAACCTACATTCTTTGCTAACTATAAAGATAGAATCTTAATATATTTTTTATTTAATTGGATTATGATCCAATAACATAAATTTGATATTGATTGAAATTGTGGATGCAAAATCCTAATTTGAATATTTCCTTATAGTTAATTTTATTTATTTTTTTTGAAACAAAAAATCTAATACTCATTAGTTTCACATATGTCCAGGACAAGACTTGAACCCTCAATTTGAATGAGAGAAGACAACACTTTATAAGGAAGTTCAACCGCCAATTTTTCTTTGCTAACTATAAAAGATTTTCCTTTGCCAACGTGATAAGCTAAGGTCATCCGATATGGTCGAGTAATACACGTGTGAAGGTTGTCGTGGCATGGCTGGCTACGCGTGAACACCGCCTCTGGTGTGCCTAGCTGCCTTGTGGCGTGGTTCCGGCTACGAGAGAAGACGAGAATGGTGATTTGTTAAATAGAGAAGAAAATGGAGAAAAGGACTTGCAGGTGAAGAAGAAGACAATAATATGAAGACTTGGAAATTTTGGTCCCCTAAAGTCTTGACTGATTACAACTCCCATCTTAAGTCAAATTTTTTATACGTAATTAATTTTTGAAAATTACAAATTAGACCCTTGACTTATGTATTTTAATTTATATATATATATATATATATATATATATATATATATATATATATATATATATATTAATTTCTAATATACTTTTAAATATTTATTGAATTTTAAGATTATGTTTTTTTATTTAATTTATTGTATTTTTTATTACTAAAATATATATTTATGTTTAATAATTAAGTTTTTTATTTAATATAATGTCAAAAAAATAAAAAAAATAAAAATAAAATGATAAATAATGTGAAGTGGTAACCGTTTTCAAAGGGTAATAACTTGGTAGTGAACATGTAGTGGAACTGAGATAACTACACTTTTCTAGTGGGTTGGTGGTAACCATACTCTTTAGCCTAATGATTATTTACAGTATTTTGCTAATCATAAATAGAATCTATTAGTACGGTTGTTCATTATTTGGATAAAATGAATTATCCAATTGAACAATTTGGATTAAATTATTCGGTTCGGATATTTGGATTTTTGGATTGGTTTTCAACAAAAATGAATTGTTATTTTGGATTTTGGATTGATTTTGGTTTATAAAATAGAAATCGAATAGTTCAGAAAAATCGAATAACAATTTATTATTTATTTATTTATAATATATCTATAACTACTTATTAATTTTATAATTTATTTTTTCAAATAGATTCAAAACGTTTCACCTAATAAAAACATTAATACGATTTTTTTTTTCTTAAAAGTTTTTTTTATCTATTTAATATTAAACTATATTATACATTTTTAGCAGTTTATAAATTTTAAATCACAACTAAATAATTTATTTTTACTTCTTCTGTAAAATTGGATAATATTATAATTATACATTTTTTAAAATGTTTCAAATTTTGAAAACAGAATCATAAAAATCAATCCAACCGAATTGTAATTTGATCGGATTTAACTTTAGTTTGAACTATTCGAATTCATGTTTTGAAAACGGAAATAAATTTGAATTACTTGATTGGATCGGATCGAACCGATGATCCAAACGAAAACCTCTATCTAATAGTTTCATTTGTTCCGGAATCCGGATATAAACTTCAAACATTATTACTTTTTTTAAGTCTATTATTTCCCCAACTTATAAAAAAAATGAGATTATTTTTTTCTTAATGTATTTAATCAACCATCAAGATTCAGGAATCAGGACTCTCAAAAATAGGTCGGGAATTACTTGTAGTATAAAATAATAACGAGATTATTCTCCAACATTTTTTTGAAGAATTTAAAAGATTAAACAGAATTTAAATATTGGATGATGCTAAATAGTTTTATATATTCTCCATTCATTCATGGGTTCTAGAGGAGCCGTTAGAAGTTAGAACATTTCCGTTAACGGGGAGAAATCTTCCCCAAACTTAAATTTTTTCAAAATCAATATGTTTTTCTTTGAAATTCTCATTCAACATCTAACCAAATCAGAAACTGCGATCAAGAAGCTGTATAGGGAGGAAAATTAGGCTTAGGGTTTTCGCCATTCCTGTTTTTCAATTTCAGGCAAAAAAATTCAAAAACAAATTCCTCATTCGTACGTTAATGGCGTCAATCACAATTTATTCCGGTATCGATGAAGAATTAATTGATGAGGTCTCATTCCCCGAGAAAAGATATTGTTTCTGGATGTCGTGTATTCATTGCGATCGATTTACATTTTCCGTAGAGCCGAACTGGTGGCTAGGGACCGCAGACGACGGAAAAGTTGACGACAATCGGTGGTGGTCCAAGGGATTATCACAATTTAAGAAGATTAAAGAGTGGTCGGTGCTTGTCGCCGTTCCGAAATTGAAGATGTTTATCCGTCGGTTTAACAAGCAACGACGTCCGCACGCCAAATTCCAGTACGATCGGGCTAGTTATTTGCTCAATTTTGATGAAGGTCTGGGGCATCTGGAAGATGATGATTGGTTGAATCATAATTTCTCAACGAGGTACTCTGTAGTTTCCGGGAAACCTTCGATGGATTTAGGCGAGCATAGGCCGACGTTCACGTGACGATCGATGGCGCATGGCTTCAGATACCGGTGAAATGATGTACCAAGCCTGCGACGATTTTAATATGCGCAGGGCGTCAATGCGTCGTCGTTTGACTTCATGACATGAGTTCCCCATTGATCGAATTTTGTCAAAGTCATAAAGCGTATTAAGTCACAGGTAATTCTACAACATTTATTGCTTCAATGATGCCATTGCACTTAAATCATGTATAATATCGTGCTAGAAATAGATATTGTTAAGTTGTAGGCATTTATTAATGAAATTTATTCGAGTTTATTATGTATATTTTAAAGATTACGTTGCTCCACATGCTGCCATATGCAATTGAATTCCCTTTTTATATAATAAGTATTGAAAATCATTAAACTCGACAATTTATTTTATTTTTAGTAAACATACACTCCCTACATTTCTCATAAACTATTCATTTACCTTAAATGAGATTTGAACCCTCAACCTATGGTTGACATCTTTCGATCAACACATGATGCTTTGGGCTACAAGCCTTTTGACATGGTGTTCTTTGTCCTCCAATCTCTGTGAGGCAACATGGCAAGTTGATCCGTGTTCGATGTACATTTGTGCTAGGATTTTGAGACGCTTAAAATATGCCTTGTGTAGGATAAGAAGAGGTGTTTACAAGACTTTTTCCGGTGACATGGTGTCTCTCATCTTATAATGTTGTTGTGGATAATGTAGCCTAATCATTTATGTCTATCACACACTCGAGATTATGATTTCAAGAATGAGTTTTGTATCTTGCATATGTAATCGAGGGCATCATGCATCATGGTCAAAGTCCATTTTCATAATTCGTCGCTTGTGACTTTCACCAAACCTCAAAATAAGCGGTCTTAGGTCAGTCCCATCGTTGCAATCCAAACAATCAAAGGGGAACACGACCCCATCGCGGGCAAATGATCACTATTTAAACCTACACTAACCATGTAGTCCATGTTGTCGTTGCCAACCAAAGGATCATTTTTGAAACCTACAGGGCGCCACAAACTTGTTATGTTATTAAACAACTTTGTTTCCCACGCTGTCAAGCCAAATGATTAAGAGGACAAGGCCCCGTCCCACATACCGAACCATGAGCACCCCCGATAAAAACAAAAAGGTTGAGGAAACAAGGCCCTAACTCATGAACGACACATGCAAGCCAAACGATCAAATGAACAAGGGATTGACCCATGAACGACACCCGTTTGTATTGTCATTGGCTTGAGTATATTCTAGATCCATTATCAGTGATGTATTGGAGGGCAAGTCGGTAGTTGTTGTAATAACGACACTGAAGTATGATCGGTGGATTTTTCCTTATAAGTATGAGTATGTTGGTTTTAGGACTCTATTAACCGTAGATATGAGTATGTTGGTTTTAGGACTCTATTGACATCTTATGAGAAACCAAAGTATGATCGGTGGATTTTTCCTTATAAGCATAAGTCATCAGCCTTGTTGATCATGTATGTCTCTATAGTTTATGGATTACAACCCAGGTTTTATAATTGTAAGACATTTTATCCATGTTAAATTTGTGCCTATTTGATTTCATTTTAGCGAGATATGTATAATAACGATACCGAGTAAGGCCCTTTATCTATGTTAAATTTGTGCCTATACGATTTCATTTTAGCGAGATATGTATAATAACGACACTGAAGCTTTTTTGGCTCGGCTAACATAAGGCCACGGGTTGTTGAAAAATATTTTTATCTGTGATATTCATCAGAATAAGATGAAATATCTTTAAATAGTCTAACAAATATTATCAGGCGTTTCAGGATACATGAAATCAGAAATATGCAAAAACTTGAAATATTCGAAGACCAAGAAAGTTGTGTTGTTGATAAAATGGTTCAAGTGAAAATAGTCAAAGAACAAATAATTATTTAAGAAACACTACTTACGGACCATCTTACTAAAAATATGTCAAGTAGGGACCAAAATTGCCAAAAATCCAAAGTTTCAGAATTTTTTAGGTCATGAACTAAAATTGTTAAAAACCCAAGCTTGGAGCCAATACCCATCTAAACCGGGCATGAGATGCTTCTAATCGGATTATCATAGAGTTTTCTCAATATTGTTTTAGTTTTTCCAATATCATAAAACGGTTCACCAATGAAAACAACATGTTAGCGACCAAGTTCATTGATGAAATCCAAGTCGTTATTTGCATTTTCTCGATGAAACCAGATTGCAACTAAGAGCACCAAGTGACTAGATCACCTAACCCGATAAAATCTAACCAAAATCATCTCTTGCTAGATAACTCAAAGCATAGCATATTTTCTCAATCATTTTTTTACCTAATAAGTTTGGCTAAGCCTAGACCAGATCACCCAATCGGCCATCCCAATGAAACCAAGACAAAATCACATTTTGCTTGATAACTCGAAATCCGGACACATTTCTTGATCATGAAATGAATTTTACTTGATAAATTGATATATTTGAACAACTTCATTTCAATAAGATTTTGTCAATTCGGAAATACAAGCCTGACTAAATTTAAGCTAGATGGCCCAACTCCGTTAAATCTAGCCAAAATCATATTTTGCTTGAGAACTTGAAATCTATGCACAGTTTCTCGATCTCGAAAGAAATTTTACCTAATAAATCGATAATTTTGAACGACGTTGCTTCACCGAGTTTTTGCCAATTTGAAAACTTAATAAATACTTTCAAAAATATAAATTATTAAAAATACTCAAAGAACCAGTTCTTTATGTTTTTATTATGTAATCTTATAAGAAATTTGTTTCTCTTATGAGTTTGCGGGACATAAGATTTGAATAAAATAGCTTAATGATACCATTAAAATCTTTCTATAAATTCATTTTTTTTATTAATACTTGTATAAATGAAATTATTGAACGAAAAAATAATGTTTGTTTGGATAAAATGTTATATACATAATATTTGAATAAAATGTTGTACACAAAATAATTGTCTTTTTTTTCAAATCCGAATCAATATATAAATGAGATTAAATAACCACATTTTGTTCTTATATTCTAAAAAAACATATTTAAGGATATTCATAAATTTTAACAATATTCATCATTTTATAGCTTAATTCATTAAGTAATTTTAACAGGATTAAATGATAAAAACAGCTATTCATAGTTGGCATTTGAGTTGATCCCAAACATCCTGTTTTCAGTTTTCCAGTTATTGAAATAAAATAAAGAGTAGGAAACAGAAAAAGATAAAGTGCCTTTAAATTCATTTTAATGACAAAAAGCTATATATTCAATCAAACAAACATAAAAAAACTAAAAGGACCAACTTTACTTGGAAGGTAAGCAAAGGAAATAAAATAAACTACTATTTTCTTAGTCGAACGTTTGTACCATTACACACTATCAGTAAATTGTGTCAAGCCTTTTATCTCATTTTAATTATGAAAACAGTTCATAATTATATCTTATGTTCTTCTTTTATCATATCATCATAAACACGACACCAACAAAATACAAATGTTAAATGACCATAAGGCACATGGATAGAAAGAACAATCCACATGCCCCACACCATAGCCAATTTTAGAATTCATGTAAAAAGGATAAAACAGACATTCACAGAAAGAAAGATTCTTCATGCTTCCATAGATTCTACTATTATCACTTCACACACAATGACAACTCTATACATGTTGAGTAAAAAGGATGGCTCAAAAAGCAGCAGTAGAAACAAGCAATGCCATGATGATATAAAGTAAAAGAGAATTTGCAAAAGCGAAAAAGCATAGTTTGCCCCTCCATCACCCTTCTTAAATTATGCTTTTAAAGACTTCATAATCTTAAATTCTTAAACTTGAAGTTACTACACCTTTTTAAGATGCTTCTTTTTCTTGAAAACTTAACAAGAAAGTTTGATCTTTGATTAATTTCACTTCAATTAGATGCAAGCCATTTGACTATAAAGTTACAATGTTTGACACTAGTAAAATACTTTAATGTTCTTGATTGAAACCCATATATAAGAATATGGGATGATAAAAAAAAAATGATAGGGTCTATTTAACAAAGTTGTCTCCTTTTTACTCTTTAAACAAAATAACCTACCATTTTCGCATTAGGTCAAAATAATATTATGAAAGTGTTCATATTTTGAGATTTGATGATATGGTTTCAGAATAAAAAAATCAATTTCTTTGCAACATTTTTGTAAGGGTTATTTATTTATTATTTTGTGTGTGTGTGTTTAAGTTTTTTTGCCTCATTGTGTTGATAAAAGTAACTTTACAATTTACTAAAATTTCCTAGTTGACCAGTTACAAAATAAGTGGTGATTTTGTTAAAAATAAATAAACTAAACTAAAAAAAAGAAAGATGATTAATTTGTTAATGATGCCACCAACTTTGATCATATTTGTGATTATCTCACTAGAAATTCCCAACATAACCAGTTCTCCAACGGTTAAAGAAGCCCAACCGATTGAATTTCAAGAAACACAAAAGATTTGAATCTTTAAGATCGTGTCTAATTTCAAGAAACACACTAAACACTAAACAGGACTGGATTTTCTCATTTAGAGTATATTTAAATTATAAAAAAGACTAGTAATAATAATAAATTATAAATATGATTAATTAACAAGAACTCATTTCGTTTCATGTACCTTGAATTCTGCTCATCCAAGGTAATTCCATATCAACTGAAGATGGGTTATGCATTTGATTCTCTGAAGAACTCACAAACTTCCCCTTTTTAGACCATAACCAGATCTTCGAAACTGAATAACTATCAGTTTTTGCCCCAACGTTAATCTTCTTCCCTTCACTTTCATCGCTAATCGTGATTTTTTCATCTCGATGATCTTTTTTGTGATTTAAAGCCAGCCGGAGGCTCGAATCACCGACAACATACTCATATGAACCCATCGAATAACATCTTCTCGCATCCAAATTACTGCTACTAGTCTCGCCGCCGGCCACCTCACCTCCGTCGATCAATTTCCTGAACTTACCAAGCCTCACCAGAAAAACCCCTTTTTCGGCGATGATATGTTCTTGGACTGTTTTTGAACCGGCGGCTGACGCTAAACCGGTTTCATCTGCTTCCCTCATTTCATCAAATTCAAAAATCGGGTTGTCAATGGAGAACCCAGGGTTAAAAAGTGTGTTTCTGCAAAGAGGACAAGTGGAATTCGATAGGAGCCATGTATCGATGCAGCTTATATGAAAAGCATGACTGCAAGTTGGAAGCAATCTTAATTTGTCCATCTCGGAAAACTCAGACAAACAAACGGCACAATCGAATGAGGAGTTATTAGCACCTACAATTTCCTTGTACATGAAAACTGGTAAGGTGTCGATGAAGGATTGTTCTAAGCCTGAATCATGCAAATGAAAGAGCTGTTGAAGCTGTCTTTGTAGTGTATGATCAGGGGTAGATGGGTATCTGTTAGATCGAAGAGAAGTGATTGAGGTTGAAGAATGGTATTTTGTCAAGAATCTCACTAACAAATGGAGCAAACCAGATATGAAAAACAAGACAGCCATAATTATGATGATGATAAGAATTACTGGACTGATCTTAACACCTGGAGAAGATGAAGGGTTTGATGTTTTATGAATAGTAACACTAAATGGAGGTGAAAAAGATGATATGGTTTGATGGGATTCCAGGAGACCATGTTTCTTGTAGATTTCGTATTCAAACCAAGACATTTTTTTTTATTTGGGTATGCTTAGGAGTTAGGATTTAGGAACCCATGTTTTTTTTTCTCTAAAATCTATCAAAACTCCACTCATATTAAGCTAAAATCCAGAAAGATATAAACTTCGTCCTCATAAATAAGCAGAAGAGGTATCTACCAAGAACTTTGTGTTGAACATGATTCATAATAACAAAATCAATGCCCCCTAACAAGAAGATGTCTTCTAAGGGGAAGTTATGAAATCTTTGAGAAGTAAAACCGGTTTTTACATAACAAAAATTACAGGAGATAAAGAAAGGACAGAAAGGTTTATGATATATTTGGCAAAGTCGTAAAGAGAAGTGAATGTATGGTATGCATTATATATTGGGGAAGCAAAGGAAGATCCAAAGGGTGGCAGTGACACCAAAGGAAAGAACCAATTGATGAAGAAAGTTAAAATTAAAGATTTGAGTGAGAGGTGATGCCACGCGATTTATGGGCACAAGTAGCAACACGGGTTTGAAACTAAAGTGACATTTTTTTAAGCAAGTGTACGTTTTAATTATAAAAAAAGAGAAATTAAATTGCCTCCTACCTTTTATTCCTACAATTATTCCTACCCACTAAAATTATGACAAATCACCATTCAATTTAATTGTATTTGATATATTTCTAATATAGTCTTAATAATTTAGTTTAAAAAATATGGAAAGATGATACTTGTCATAATTTTATTGGGTAGGAACATTTGTAGGTATAAAAAGTAGGAATCAATTTAATTTCTCATAAAAAAAATAACAATTTTAAGGATCATAATCTTGTTATACACTATCATAAAAATGATCACATGTTTTTTTTGAGTAATATAGATAATGGGAAATGATTTGTACGTAATATTTTTTTTGCCACACACAACAATTTATACATTATATAGTTGTACAGTACAACATTTTAAAACACAAATTGTTGTGTACGGAGAAAAAATGTTGTGTACGAATCAGTTCCTATTGATAATTGATCCATTTTTTTGCATTTGTTGAAATTTGTTGAAATGACTAGATGTCCAAACTATGTTCATATTATATATATATATATATATATATATATATATATATATATATATATATATATATGTGTGTGTGTGTGTGTCTCATTTCATTTGTAACTTACACTTTAAAAAAATCTGTATCGATATTGCCTCGTAGATGTTTATTATTGTCATTTTTCAACTAAAAGACACTTTTTTTTTTCATGCCTTTATATCATAATTTATTTCGGCTTTGGTAAATTTTTGAGTTTTTGTGATGTAAATCTCGCATTCTATGAATGTTCTTAGGATGTTGAGCCTGAAATGCTATGTTGTAACATTTCTACTCAAAAAATGACATCATATATTTGTAATGTTTGATATATTTCATGGGGTTTATACCTTACAAAAAAAGTCATTCGTTAGTATGATGCCTCCAAATTGTAGCATTTTGGAAAATTGGTTTTGAAAATGTTTTTTGGATTTCCGAATCTACTTTTTAATATTTATACAATGTTTTGTTTCTCTTCTAGTTATATTTCATGGGGTTACACAAAAAATTCATTCTTGAGCCAGATGTTTCCGAATTGTGGCATTTCCTAGTTTCGTTTTCGGACAAGCCTTGCATATTTTTAATTTTGGGGTTTAAAGTCATATGTTTTATTGTCTATTCTTTCATTGTGTTTGTAAATGTCGGTAATAGTCGAAGAATAATCTACAAAAGCGACGCTGAATACGGGAAAATAATCTAAAAAAATTTCATTGTCATTTGTTAATGGTGCTTTTTACAATTTCTTGAATTTTAGACCTAGTGAGCATAGTAAGAAACCTATGGTGATGCGATAGCCTAGTATAAAATGTGCCCCAATGAAGACATGACACAGTTACATCACACCGGTTAATAACTATTCTACTAGGATTTAGTGTAAAATGTGTGCAAATAATGACTCTTATAAAATGCCTAGCTATTAGTTGGAAGTTTAGGGTTTAGGATTTATATTTAAAATGCAGTGTATTTCGTTTTGGTTAGATTTAGCTTTTATGCTTTATATCGTATTGTATTTCATTATATATAAATGAAAGTTTTTTGTTTTTCGTGTCGTATCATATCGTCTTTAAACTCATAAGCTTGTTTGTGATTTCACAACACAACTTTTCGAAAGACGTTGTTAGTATAACGTATACGGCATATAAGAGGGAACATGGTTTTGTAACATCCAAACTTTCATGTATAATTAATTCAAATTATTTATGAAGTTTTATTGGCCACAACGTGGGATAGACGTCCTCACGACGTCACATGGCTAAGAAAGATCGCAAATGAATTTGTGCCTCACAACGTGACATCTTGTTCGTCACGGCGTGGCAGTCTTCTGAGGGCAAAACCCTAATTTTTCGGGTTTAGGCCTTATATAAGGAAAGTGTGAGCTAGGGTTTGCTCACCCTTAGCCTCCAACACCTTCCTTTCTAACCCTAATCAGATCTAGCCTCCATTGTTGAGTTTTTGAAGAATTTTGTGGTGTTCTTGGCATCTTGAAGGAGAAGGAAGCTCATTTGGTGCATTGTTTCATCTAGCCAGCCTCATCATCATCAACAAGCACATTTTTGGACCTTTGTAAGCGTTCAAGAT
This sequence comes from Lactuca saligna, assembly GCF_052625555.1. NCBI lineage: Eukaryota > Viridiplantae > Streptophyta > Magnoliopsida > Asterales > Asteraceae > Lactuca > Lactuca saligna. Next base: position 154,523,937 of record NC_136418.1, read on the forward strand.
TCAAACTTTAGGTTGAATGCTCTTAGATTGTGGTTCCTTGTCCCTTATTATTCATGTTGTGAGAGTTTGAAGGAAGGGATTCCATAAATTTTGCAACTTTATGGATCCTTGAGGTCCTTCTGGTAGTATATGTTCCAGATCTATGGTTCTTTACGATATTTGGTCTCATACACAAGTTTGAGCTCTCTTTTTCCTTGATTTTGACCTAGTTTGGAAGGGATATGCGTGCACATTAAATGCTGATTTTTATGTTGGTTTAGGAGTAGGAAACCTTTCTGGAAGTTACAGACTTGAGACTTTAAGGATTAAGTTCTTAATGGTTGACTTCATAACTTAAGTTTCCATTAAGAATCTAGGTTTAAAGACCTTGGCTTATTGGGATGTATTAATGGATAAAGTTGGAAACTTTATCCACCAAGACCTTCGAAAGAATTAGATCTGAGCTTTGGAGCTCATGGAATGGATGGAAAATGGATTAATCCATTAAGTTGTTGAGAACCAGTCCTCACGACGTAACATCTTGGCCATCATGACATGTGGTATTTTAGGGAACTCACTAAGCTTTGTGCTTAAGGTTTTATGGTTTGAACATTTTTAGGTAATTCCAGTTCCAAAGGGAAGAGTCCAACTTGACTACACAAGCATTCACCCTGATGATTTTTCGTGTTGATGATTGTTATTTTGCTCTGATGGGTTTTGGAACAAATAGTATTGAATTTCGTGACCAGTAACTTGCATCAAGTATAATTGAAAACAACCCATGGCTCTGATACCACTGATGGGTTTTGGTATAATACAACATCATATGGTGCACATACAACCCTAAATACCTTGGATCTATGTTTTCACTGATTATACATGCAAATGGTTTCCAAGGTATTAAGCTTACAACTAGCATGCATTTAACATAAAAACATAATATACTAGTTAGCATGACATACCTTTTGATGGAGCTTGAAGTCTTGGTGTATTTGGCCTTAAAGAGCTTAGCCCCAATAGCGTGGAAGCCTCCAATGGAATCACAACACACCATGGACAAAGGATGAACTTGAGAGAGAATTCCATGTACACAAAAGACACCATGAACTCTAAAAAGATACAAGTGGTGATTTTGGGCAATGAAGTATCTATTTATATGTGGGATTTCTAGGGTCATGGATATAACCCAAATCCATACCCATGGGTTTTATGATCCATGGTTCATGTGGCACAACTCTTTATGTATCCATACATAAACTTGGTCTAACATGGATCATAAGCCCAACACATATAAATATAACTAATTATCATAATTAGTCCCCATATATTTAATTAGCCTCCAATGGAATCACAACACACCATGGACAAAGGATGAACTTGAGAGAGAATTCCATGTACACAAAAGACACCATGAACTCTAAAAAGATACAAGTGGTGATTTTGGGCAATGAAGTATCTATTTATATGTGGGATTTCTAGGGTCATGGATATAACCCAAATCCATACCCATGGGTTTTATGATCCATGGTTCATGTGGCACAACTCTTTATGTATCCATACATAAACTTGGTCTAACATGGATCATAAGCCCAACACATATAAATATAACTAATTATCATAATTAGTCCCCATATATTTAATTAGTCTCTTTCGACCACTAAATTAATTCGTAATTAATTCTTGATCAATACTAATTAAAAAATATGATTTCATATTAATATATTATTACTTATAATATATTAATAAATCATAAATAACCTTCTCTCAAAATTCCATCCTAACAAATTGTCCTGATGATATGCAACCCAAATGAACCATGCTACTCTTGGGTCGAATATATACCAATAATAGTTATGGGCTTAGACACATAATCCAACATTTTATTACTTTCTTTATTTATGCTTAAATTTTGTCTGGTCATGTATATACATGTTTTTAGTTAATGGTATGACTACTCATTTTCTGTTTGATTCGGGTGCTACCTGATCCTTTATGTCTCTTGCGCTTAACAAGAAGTTTAGCGATGCTCCAAGGACTTTAGATTATTCGTTGGAGGTGGAAATTAACGATGATCGTTCGATGAGTGTTTCAAGAATTCATCAGGGATGTGTTTTGGAGATGTTTAGTGAGAGATATTTGATTGATTTGGTTTTGATTCATCTATGAGGGTCGAAGGTTATTGTGGGTATGGACTGGTTGGGCCCCAATTGGGTTATGATTGATTGTGATCGCTAATTGGTGAGAGTTCGAACCCCAAGTGAGGGAGAACTGGTTATTCGTGGCAAGGGTGCTCAACGTGGACCAACTTTCTGTTCAGTGGTGAGAGCTAGGAGGTATCTTCAGCAAGGGTTCTCCATATTCGTAGCTTATATGGTGGATACACGAGTGGAGGGTAAGAAGTCTATAGATAACATGCCCATTGTTCATGAATTTCCTTATGTGTTTCTAGAGGATTTTCTGGGAGTGCCTCCCAAGAGGCAGGTTAAGTTTCATACTGATTTGATTCTGGGTGCGGTGCCGATAGCCAAGGATCCCTATTGCCTAGCACCTCCGGAGATGCAAGAGCTGTCTATATAATTGCATGAACTGGTAGAAAATAGGTTAATCAAATCGAGCAGCTCATCGTGGGGAGCACCAATCCTGTTTGTGAAAAAGAAGCATTGTTCACACATGATGGTTATTTACTAACAAGAGTTGAACAAGATGATGGTGAAGAACTGTTATCCACTCCTGAGGATTTATGAATGATTTGATCAACTTTAGGGTGCGTCTTGGTTCTCTAAGATTGATTTGAGATCGGTTTATCATCAGATAAGGGTCAGAGTTGAGGATGTGCAGAAAACAACCTTTATGACTCATTATGGTCATTACGAGTTTTGTGGTGATGCCATTCATACTCACCCACACACCAATAACATTCACGGATCCCATGAACCGGGTGTGTAAGCCGATGTTGGACCGATCTATGATTGTGTTTATTGATGATATACTGGTCTATTCTGAGACCAAGGAATAGCATGAGGAGCACCTATAGGATTTTTTGGAGACCTTGAGGAAGGAAAGGCTTTATTCTAAGCTCTCCAAATGTAAGCTCTAGCTGCGTGAGGTACAGTTTTTGGGGTACATCGTTAACCAAAATGGTATATTGGTCTATCCAGCCAAGATCGAGCAGTGATGCGGTGGGAGGTTCCAAGGATGCCATATGAGATTCAGAGTTTCCATGGTCTAGCAGGTTATTATCGGAAGTTCATTCAGGATTTCTCCAAGATTGTTGTTCCCTTGACTTGTTTGACGAATAGGAATTTTTCTTTCTGGTGGGAGCGTGCAGAAAAATTTTTAGACCTTAAGGTAGAAATTGTGTGAGGCTTGGTTTTTGACCCTTACCAAGGGGATAAATGACTTTGTGGTATATTACGATACGTTAATTTTAGGATTGGGTGCAGTGCTTATGTAGAGGGCCATGTGACTGTGTACGCATCAAGGCAGTTAAAGCCTCACGAGGAAAATTACCCTACGTATGATTTGCAGTTGGGGGTCGTGGTTATTGCCCTCAAGATTTAGAGACATTATTTATATGGGGTCAGGTGTACTATTTATACTGATCACAAGAGTCTGATTTATCTGATGAATCAACTGAACTTTAACATGAGACAACGTACGCGGTTGGATGCGGTGAAAGATTATGACTACGAGATTTTGTACCATCCCGGGAAGGCCAATGTTGTAGCTGATGCCTTAAGTCTCAAGGAAAATAATACATCCATCATTGATATGTGTTTGAGGATGGTTATTGTCTCACCACTGTTGGATTTGATCAAGAAAGCTCAAGTAGAGGGGTTGAGAAGGGAAAATTGGATGGAGGATAGGATTAAGGGTCAAATTTCATTATTTGCCATGGATAGTCATGGGTTCTTGACTAAGTGTGGTAGAGTATGGGTTGCGGTTGCTAATGAGGTTAGCCATTTGTTATTGGAAGAAGCTAACAAGTCGAAGTTTTCAATCCATCCGGGGCCACAAACATGTATAGAGACATGAGATTGAGCTACTGGTGGATGTACATGAAGATGGAGATAGCATGGTTTGTGGAGCGGTGTTTGACTTGCCAGAAGTCAAGGTCGAACATTAGAGAACCCACGATAAGATGTTGTCGTTACCCATTCACATGTGGAAATGAAGGAGATTATTGTAGATTTTACCACAAATTTGTCGAGGATGGCCCGTGGGGTTGATTCTATCTGGGTCATTGTTGACAGATTAACCAAAAGTGTTCATTTCATCCCTATCGCTAAGAGCATTTTTGCTGAGAAGTTGGCTTAGATATGTATAAGAGAGGTAGTCGTTTGGAATGGAGTACCATTTTCAGTGGTTTCAGATTGTGATGTTCGCTTCACCTCTAAGTTCTGGAGGAAATTTCATGAGGAGTTGGGTACTCAACTACTTTTTGGCACCACATATCACCTTCAGATTGACGAACAAACTGATCGGACTATTTATACGCCCAAGGATATGCTCAGGGCATGTATGTTAGATTTTGGTGGGAGTTGGGATACTTATCTTCCGTTGGACGAGTTCTCCTACAACAAAAATTATCATGTCAATATTGATCGACCTTCCTTCGAGATGCTTTACAGGAGAAAATGACAAACCCCAATTTTTGGGGCGAGGTCATTGAGTTACTAAGGTAGTACTCAGGACCATTGAGTTGATTCAACAGGTACATGATCGGTTGCAGACGACACAGAGTCGCCAGACGAGCTATGTTGACCAAAGATGTTCAAACCTTGAGTTTTAGGTCGAAGTTTTGTGCTTCTGAAGGTGTCACCTTGGAAAGGTGTCATCCAGTTTCGGAATTGGAGCAAGTTGAGCCCCGTGTATATTGGTCCCTTAAGGATCATTACCTCGGGTGGGTAAGTTGCGTATAAGTTGCATTTACCTAGTGAGCTTAGTCAAATTCATAACACTTTCCATGTCTCTCAATTGCGGAAGTGTTTAACTGATGATTTCGTAGTGGTTTCTTTGGACGACATTCAGGTTGACGAGTGCTTGAATTATGTAGAGAGACCGACAGTGGTTCTTGAGAAGAAGATGAATAGCTTGCACAACAAGATGGTAGGATTGGTGAAGGTGCAATCGCAACACTAGAAGGGTTCAGAGTGGACATAGGAACCCAATGAGAAGATGAAGGAGTATTACCCAGAGCTATTTGTAGCAGCAGACTTTGAGGACGAAGTCTGATTCAAGTGAGGGAGAGTTGTAACATCCGAAATTTCAGGTATAATTAATTCAAACTATTTATGAAGTATTATTTTCCACGACATGGGATGCCCCCCCCTCACGACGTAGCATGGCCAAGAAAGATCATAGATGATTTTTATGCCTCACGACGTGAAATCTTTTCCATCATGTCGTAGCATTCGTCTGAGGGTAAAACCCTAATATTTCGAGCTTTAGGCCCTATATAAGGAAAATGTGAGTTAGGGTTAGCTCACCCTCAACTTCCAACACTTTCCTTTCTAATCCTAATTAGATCTAGCCTCCATTATTGAGTTTTTGAAGAATTTTATGATGTTCGTGGCATCTTGAAGGAGAAGGAAGCTCATTTGGTGCATTGTTTCATCTAGTCAGCCGCATCATCATCAACAAGTACATTTTTGGACCTTTATACGTGTTTAAGATTCAAACTTAAGGTTGCATGCTCTTAGATCTTGGTTCCTTGTCCCTTATTCTTCATGTTGTAAGAGTTTGATGGAAGGGATTACATAAATTTGGCAACTTCATGGATCTTTGAGGTCCTACTGGTGTTATATATTCCAGATCTATGGTTCATTGGGGTATTTGGTCTCTTATACAAGTTTGAGCTCTCTTCGTCCTTGATTTTGACCTAGTTTGGAAGGGACATGCATTGGACATGCATGTCCATAAAGCACTGATTTGTATGGTAGTTTAGGAGTAGGAAACCTTTTTGGAAGTTATGGACTTGAGACTCTAAAGATTAACTGCTTAATGGTTGACTTCATGTATCAAGTTGCCATTAAGAAGCTAGGCTTAGAGACCTTGGCTTATTAGGATATATTAATGGATAAAGTTGGAAACTTTATCCATCAAGACACTAGGAAGAATCAAATCTAATCTTTGGAGCTCATGGAATGGATGGAAAACAGATTAATCCATTAAGTTGTTGAGACCTAGTCCTCATGAGGTGACATCTTGACTGTCATGACATGGCGACCGGGGGGCAAGCCGATTGTTTTGTCTTTATTCTACCATGATGTGGCTAGTAGGAGGCCATGGCATGGTGACTCACTGAAGTTGACTTTGACCATTGACATTTTGACTTGGTTGACTTTTGGTCAATATGCTAGTTCTAGAAGGTGGACTAAGGGTTCACATTGTATGACTTTTTAGGTGGTGTTTAGCATGTGTTTTTCTCTATGAGATTTGGTAGTTGCTGACCTCTTCTGCAAGGTGAGACTTCTCACTATACGATGTAGGATGCTAGTTGTCTTTGTGATACTTTCATTGAAGACCTCGGGGGTAGCCTGTGACATTTGTATGGAAGACCAGGGGGTAGTATTGGGGTATGAAGTCTTGTCCAACATGGAACACTTAGATCAAAATGGAGCACTTGGGATTCATGAAGCATGTGAAAAAGGAATGGATCATCTGAGAAGGGAATGGATTGTTTGACAAAGGAATGGATCAAGTGCCAAAGGAACATATCATATAAATGGGGGTTTGGAGAACCTGGAAAAGGTTTGGAGCACTTAGGAGTGATATGGAGAAACAAGGGGACCTTGTTGCGCCATCTGATAAAGGGATGGGCCAATAAGGGTGTTGTTGCGCTATAAGCATTTCTTTTTGCGCCATCATGCTCCCTCTTGTGCCATGAGGTATCCTTCTTGCGTCTTTGGGTTTCCTCTTGCGCCATGGAGTATACTGTTGCGCCAAGCATGTTCTTGTTGCGCCAAGGTGGTGATGTTGCTCCAACCTAGAAGCTCTTGTGCTACACTTGAAGACTGTTGTTCCCCTTGCACATGTTGCCCCATCATGGTTCAAGATGGGTCATTTTGGTTCTTGGATGAGTCATGGTATCCCTGGTGAGCCAAGTATGTTATGAAGTCCTCTATGGTGTTCAATATCGTTCAAAGATTCTCAGAAGTTGGTATTGCTCAAGGTTTACACCATGTTGTGCCATCATAATGCATGTTGGACCATTGGTGTTCTTGATGCGCCACATGTGCATCATTATGCTCCACTACGGTCAAGGTGGTCCATTTTATGTGTTGCTGATTCTCAAGGATTGTATGACATGAAAGAATGTTCCAGAAGATGCTACTTGATAGAATATGATTGGTTGTCACCATTCACGGGCCTATAGGCCAATGGGGTTGGGCCATTAAGGTTTTCGGTCTAATCCCTCAAGTATAGATATAATCATACCCCATCATTGTAAATTGCTAATTTTCTGTGAGGGCTCAAAGTGAGATACAATTTTGAGTGCTTGTAATAGTTCCAGAACGTTAATACCTCTCTCTCTCTCTCTCTCTCTCTCTCTCTCTCTCTCTCTTTCTCTCTATCGTTCGCTCGTAAATATAGGTTACCTTGACCAAACCACGTTAAATATCGTGTTCTTTTGATTTACGTTTTTTCAGAAGTTTTGTGACTTCACCGAAGTTTGTTTTTGATATTTGTCTAAAGTACTTAACTTGTTTTGTTGTCACCCAACAGGTAGCCCACGTCACTTGTATATAAGACCATGGGGGGGGGGGGGGGGTAGCCCATGGCAGTGCGAAGAAAAACCATAGAGGTAGCCCATGACACTTATATATAAGACCATGGGGGTATCCCAGTAGCCCGTAGCCCATAACACTTATAAGTAAGACAACGGGGGTAGTCATGGCAATGTATGTATGGTATGTGATATTTTGGGAACTCACTAAGTTTTATGTTTACGGCTTTGTAGTTTGAACATTTTCAGATACTTACAGTTCCAAAGGAATGGTCCGACTTGATTGCACAAGCTTTCCCCCTTATGATTTTATGCGTGGATGATTGTTATTTTACTCTGATAATTATTATACATTTTACAATGATGAGTTTTGGAACAAATACTATGTGAAGAGGGTGATTTTAAAAATGAAAATTTTATTCATATTTTTGGGATGTTACATGTTTTCTTTTTGAAAGATAAAGACAATTATTTGATTTGCTTTACAAGAAGCAATAAAAGTAGCAAACCATTGGTACCAAGCTACGAGTTTAGTATATAGGAAGGTGGGTCCTTTGACCCTCCTAAAATTTAAACATTTAGTGGAAATTATATGCCCAAAAAAATTGTACCTACTTTAAAAGAATTAAAGGACTTACCTTGTGCTAGACAAAACAAATTATTAGTTAACAGAAGGGGCATTTTTGAAAAAATAATTTATTTTAGAAGCATATATTTATCCCCTATAGTTAGTCTCACGTGGGCCAACTAAATGAAATATGTGAGATATGATACCTTATAAATAACAAGATGAGATAAAACTTTGAAGTACATTTTTGGTTGACAACTATGACTCGGTCAATGAGTTAAAAGCCGATTTGTTGGACCGTCTTTTTATTCTAAATTGGATTCTGAATTTGTTTTTTTTTAAATGGTAACCTGGCTCATTCCTGATTCAACTGGTCGAATCGCCTGGTTTTCAAAATCATACTTGTATTGGCACGCTTAAGTTAAAGCACGTGAGTAGGGAATTTGTCATCTCGAAATCATGGGAGTCTGTGGATACATATGGTTTCCTGCGAATGACCATGAATAAATTCATCTTTCATGTTGAGTTGATGTAGTTCGTCATATCTATGATAAGGCAATACTGAGAATGAGACAAATTGCAGCCAGTTTAAAAACCAAATTAATTTTCCATATGATCGATGTCAAGTAAAGGGAAGAACCTGCCCAACTATCCCATCTTGTTTTCCCTTTCTGGAGGTTGGTCAATATGGTCGTCAATTCGTTGGGTTCATATATATATATATATATATATATATATATATATATATATATATATATATATATATATATATATATATATATATATATATATATATATATATATATATAATAAAAGACTATTTTAATAAAAAAATGATAATAACAGGGGAGGGGTCAAAGCCAATAAAGAGATCAAAAAAAAAATATATTTCACTAAACCTATCAAAAAGTTACAAACCACATGTACTATTCTTGAGGCTACTAAAACCTCTATTTTGATTTGTTTAAAAAAATACAACTCGTTTTTCTGTGATCTATAGTAGTTGCAAACACAAAATTCTAGAAAATTTAATAACTCTTGCTTTATATCCTATTGGATTTGTTAGTAGACAAACTGAACTGGTTTTTAATATTTTAACAAGCTTTTTTTTGAAGGCTCAAATAAAAATTGAAAAAAATGTATTTTCTTCCATTTCTATTGGATAGTCAAATAATTATTATGAAGGTTTTAAGTGCACAATACACAATAACCTCCACTTATAGTTGGTGGTATGTGGCTTATTTTCTACACTTTAATCATTCATAACCCATCACAAATTGATGCCCTTGTAAATTATATTTCATATAAACCAACCACGGGGATATTAACAAAGAGTAAAGCAATAACAAATAAGCTTTTTTTTTTTTTTTTTTTCTTTTTCTTTTTAAACAACGGATTCATTAAAACAAAAAATCTAGTAAGACGCTAGCAAGAGTTACAAAGTACACACATTAAAAGGAAAGATAAACAATCAAACTAAAAAATCCTTAGCCTAGCGGAAATGAGTAACTCTTTCAAATGAAAGGTCATGCGTTCAAATCTCACAAGAAACATAGGTGGTGTTTAAGATTAGATTAGGAGTAACATAATTGCCGTTTAAACTGATTTATGGCCAAACTAGTATTGATTTGTTTAACTCGATCTAATTCGGTTTTAAAACATATCAAACTTTCCAAAAAATTGGGTTGTGCACATCTAATCTAAAGGGCCTAAATAAAATTAGGGTTTAGGTATATGTTTAGCCCAATCCATTAGCACTGGGTCACAAAACATCAATTTTTTTTTTCTTAAAAATAGATAAAAAATGTGTTAAATGTTATTGTTTTTTAAAAGTTAAAATGAATACATCTTGTGATATGCAAACAATATCTACAGAAGAATAGATGTATCAAATGTTAGTTTGCAAAAAAAAAAGATTTTTTTTTTTTTTAGATTTACAGACTCTTAAAATAAGTTGAAATTATTTTTTAAACTTAAAAAGTTTTCAAGAATTGTTTATGGTATTTTATGGCTCCATGATTTATGAGAAAATCATTTGTAATTATTTTATTTTAGTGAGACAACTTCTATGTACCCTTATTAATTACGCAGGATTAGTTTACACAAATTTTATTTTGGTTTTTTGGTCGCTTGATTTTGAGAATCATCGGAAAATATAAGAAAACTTTGTAAAAAGTTTCATTAATGATAATAAATATGGTTGTAGCCTTTATGTAAAAGTGAAGAAAACAATCAAATAGTCTTTATAAAGGAATCCAACAGAACATTCAATTAATCATTGATAAATTTAGGTGGCCAAGGTTGTTTTTGATTTAATACGATACTACCAAGATAACCGGTTTGTACTATTTATTTATTTATTATGATTTATGATGTAAGATTATGTTTGTATTTTTCATTTACGATTTTTTTTTTTGGAAACAACAAACAAATTAAGCGGAAACCTATTCACAATATTTTAACGAATACTTCGTATTCGAGCTTCATTACAAGGCAAACTCGACCCCATAAAGATTCTTTTATGATTTGTTTGCCAACTATCTTAATCATGATTATTTTGATAAATATTAAGAGTAAAATGGTTTAGTTATATTTAGGATGGAAGATGTGAAAAGACTTTAGTTTTATCTTCCAAAAAGAGGTCGTACATACATTTTTAGGTCCACAGTATTCTAAAAAATAAACAACATGTGAGCACTAATGTATGTGCGTCGTTTGCACGGTGAAAAAAAGACCAATAAGATTTGCATACAAAAACAAACAACACTTTAGTTATGTTAAGGGGTGCAATTAATATTCATAAAAAACAAAAAAATTATCAAATATTCTGAAACACATAATCGGTTTAAAAACTTGTTCGATCAGTTGAGATCAAATATTGAGCTCTCGGTTTTGGAGTAAGAAGTAAAGGAAGCGGTGTATGCTTGTGGTTCTAATAAATCATCAGGTCCTTACGTCTGATGGCCTCACATTTTGTTTTCTTAAGAAATACTGGGATCTTCTCAAGCAGGATATTATGGGTGATCGAGGTCGTTGTCTCGGTAAAAAATAAACCAACTACACCTACTGTAACATCCCAAATTTCGAACCAAAATCTTTAATTTTTCGAACGGATGGAACCATACAATTAAATCATAAAAAGTAACATTCGGTTATTTGATAACATAGATCGAAGTAATAATTTCATAAGTGTGGAACATCTCAAAATTATAATAGCAGATGCGATGTAATCACGTCGTGCTTTTCCCTTTATTGAGAAAAGACATGTAATATTTAAACTTAAAACCTTAATCACAAAGCTTAATGAATTTCCCAATATACCAGATATATCACATAACAATGTGCCCCACCCTAAGTGCGGAAACCTATTCACAATATTTTAACGAATACTTCATATTCGAGCTTCATTACAAGGCAAACTCGACCCCATAAAGATTCTTTTATGATTTGTTTGCCAACTATCTTAATCATGATTATTTTGATAAATATTAAGAGTAAAATGGTTTAGTTATATTTAGGATGGAAGATGTGAAAAGACTTTAGTTTTATCTTCCAAAAAGAGGTCGTACATACATTTTTAGGTCCACAGTATTCTAAAAAATAAACAACATGTGAGCACTAATGTATGTGCGTCGTTTGCACGGTGAAAAAAAGACCAATAAGATTTGCATACAAAAACAAACAACACTTTAGTTATGTTAAGGGGTGCAATTAATATTCATAAAAAAACAAAAAAATTATCAAATATTCTGAAACACATAATCGGTTTAAAAACTTGTTCGATCAGTTGAGATCAAATATTGAGCTCTCGGTTTTGGAGTAAGAAGTAAAGGAAGCGGTGTATGCTTGTGGTTCTAATAAATCATCAGGTCCTTACGTCTGATGGCCTCACATTTTGTTTTCTTAAGAAATACTGGGATCTTCTCAAGCAGGATATTATGGGTGATCGAGGTCGTTGTCTCGGTAAAAAATAAACCAACTACACCTACTGTAACATCCCAAATTTCGAACCAAAATCTTTAATTTTTCGAACGGATGGAACCATACAATTAAATCATAAAAAGTAACATTCGATTATTTGATAACATAGATCGAAGTAATAATTTCATAAGTGTGGAACATCTCAAAATTATAATAGCAGATGCGATGTAATCACGTCGTGCTTTTCCCTTTATTGAGAAAAGACATGTAATATTTAAACTTAAAACCTTAATCACAAAGCTTAATGAATTTCCTAATATACCAGATATATCACATAACAATGTGCCCCACCCTAGGGTATATTCCAACCCATGTGAATGTTATGATTCCCTCATAATCTTACAATCACTTTATTTTCTACAACCTCACTACAATCTTTCCTGCAATGGTCCCACCATAATCTTTCATATAATTGTTATGGTCCCCAATAGTCATGAAAAAGTCATAAAGACAATCTAGTATACTATGACACCTAATATCCTACATAGTTTAATGAGACAACTCACCTGAGCTAAACAACAACATCATCAAGAGAAAAACGAACACAAGCTACCTAATGCCAAACCGAGGGCAACCCTTAGACAAACACTCAATTCTACCAAAGTTTGACCAAAAGTCAAATTTGTCAAAAAGTCATTGATCAAATATCGAAGTCAACAGTCAGCCGATCATCGACCATAATGTTGATGCCAATCCCCTTGGCCGCACTGTGGTCACTAGAGGACAAAACAGACGTGAGATATGTAATACAACTAGGGATGAGCGTAGGCGGGTACCCGCCTCATTTGGCGAGAACCGGAACCGGAACCGGAACCGGCGGTTCCTAGAAAGTTAGAACCGGAACCGGAACCGGTCTAGGCAGTTCTTCAATTTTTGGAACCAGTCCCGGAACCGGCGGTTCCGGTTCCGGGAGCGGGTAACCCGGTTACATCAACTTTATTAAAAAATTTCAATAAAACTATAATTTATTTCGGTCGGAATCGAATAAATTCGGAACAAAAACGGACAAAATCGGACCAATATTTTCTAAATCGATCAAAATAGCGCACACATATATTCATACTAGATACTAATATATATATATATATATATATATATATATATATATATATATATATATATATATATATATATATATATATATATATACCGGTTCCGGCGGGTACCCAGCGGGTAGCGGTTCCTAAAAAATGAGAACCGAAACCGGAACCACTTAAGGCAGTTCCGTAACTTTAGGAACCAGAACCGGAACCGCTTAAGGCGGTTCCAGTTTCGGAACCGGCAGTTCCAAGGCGGTTCCGGTTCCGAAAGTAGGTACCCGGTTCCGATGCTCATCCCTAAATACAACGCGTCATGGCCAACACCCCATCGCGCAACAGTGAACGTCCATAACAACTTATTCCATTAAGCTCTTAATCACTAAGTTTAGAGCCCAAAAACTCACATATAATTCGTCTAATTATTCACATGGACAAAGTTTCCAACTTTATCCATTCCAAAGGCTCAAACCATTAAGATCTCTAATCCTAACTCTGTAAGGGACCAAAAATATCACAAAGACCTTACATAACACTTAGATGAAGATGAAGTCCAAATCTTAGCACCACAATGGGTCAGGAATACTTAAAGGTTCAACCTTTAACCCTGGAGTTGTCTAAAATCTAGATTAAATTCATCCAAATGGACAAAACAAGCATATAAACCAAGATCCATAAAGTTGTAAGCATAAAGGTGTATGCTTGAATAATTATAGAGGTCCAATTGTTAGATTAAGGTGTCTAAGCTCATAACTAAATTGTTATAAACTTGCAAATAGAAGCAACGTCTTTTTTGAAAAAAAAAATTGAAAAACCATTTTTTAAAACTTTTGAAATTCCTTAGTTTGAGACTGGATTTACACGAATACTCATCCAATTATCTCAAACCAAGGCTCTGATACAAATTTATAACATCCCAAAAATCACAATAAATTTCAACTTTTCAAAAACAACCCATAACCATAAATGTTTACAAAATCATTGTTTCCAAAGTGTATTTTAGTAATCAGAGTATCCCAAAATCCAAAAAAACTTAAAAACCAAAGGATGCGCACGATCACGCATTCGCCTTGCCATGGTCATCTGAACTACCTGAAACAATAAACTCAAACAGTAAGCCAAATCTTAGTGCGTTCCGCCAAAGTACCAACACGTTAACATATAACAACATATATTGGGTCCACATCTTACATACCAAATTACCATGAGCCAATATGTAACACTCGGTTTCAGATTTTGCTCCGTTGCTTAGGGTTGCGGCCCAGTCATCAGTTGTCATGATGCTTGGGGCTTCGGGAAAGGAAGTATTTGGCATTTCGGATGTGGGTGTCGTAGTATAAGTGATCCAGGTGGTTGATTGTGTCTTCGAAGACCAAGGGTATAATCGTAATAAGATATCTCGGTCTTTTATAGAGTTTTGGTTTTCTTTGGTAGGTTTTAAGGTTTGGGTGTGTTATTAGGAGCATAGGGCTTTTCGCCACCTTTCCGTGGATATAAGGTTTGTTGGAAACGAACCTAGGGTGAGGGAGTTATGGTATTTTGAAGATATTGGCAGTTTTGGTCCCTAATGGACATACTTGGCAAATCAATCCCATGCATTTAAGGGATGCATCATAAGCTGGTGGTTGATGGACATGGGACTTAAAGCTATACGCCTAGTGTACAAACACTATGCCTAACATAGTGTGTTGAGTTCCAAAACTCTAATTTTTTGGGTTGGATCACTATTTAAGCACCTTAAATCCAGGTGTGCGCCACCCTTTCATCCTCAATTGCCTTAAACCCTAATTTTGAGTTGTAAATTCATCCAAGAGTGTTATGAGCCTTGTATGTGCATTTTTGGTGGATTCTAGTGAATTTTAAGAAGTGGTAGCTTAATGCAAGGTGGTGGTTCAAGGAAAGGCTTGTGGATCTGAACTCTTTGCTACATTTTCAGCTCATTGAACGTAAAAAGTTCTTAGCTTGATCATTAGAAGTTGATATATATGATTATATGAGGTTTTGGTCCCATTTTGACCTCATGGGTGAGATCTAGTGGTTAGACACCACTCCAGGAGCTTTGAGTTGCCACTCTGAGCAGATTTGAGGTTATAAGTTTATAAAAATGCTTGCTTGATGCTTAGATATGGTCCATGCATGTTCTAGATGGATTAAGATGGGTATTATTAAAACATCCCAAAAATCATGACAAAAATTTCATTTTAAATCATTAAATAAACTACAGTTAATAAAATCATCTTATCAAGACAGAAACCATAGTATCTCAAAACATTGTAATGAGTATATCCATAACAAAAGGCATGTTAAATATATCAGAGTAACATCCCAGGCTAAACATCAAGGTGTGTGCAATGTAGTCATCTCGAACCCTTCCTCTTGCTACCGGAAGTACCTAAAACATAATTGAAAACTATAAGCACGAAGCTTAGTGAGTCTCCCAAAATTACCACATACCATACACATAACATGCAACTAGGAGATATGGGCCTCTCCCACACATGGCTAACGGGCCCTGCCCACACTTAGTGAGATACGGGCCTCACCCAAACTCAACTATCTAGGAGATACGAGCCCCACTCACACTCAGCTAACTAGAGATACGGTCCCCACCCACACTCAACTACTAGTGAGATTCAGGCCCCGCCCACACTCGGCTAACTAAGCACACATACAAGTATCACACAGACAACAAGTATAGCCGAATCTACCAATCCATTCCATAACCATACTTAGATAATGCTAAGATACGGGCCCTGCCTACACTTAGCTACTAATCAACACACATAACATACACGGGTCGGCATTAGTGCCTTCGACCCGTTCTACTAGGAGGAAACTCACCTCAAATGTCGGATGATAGTTGAAACGTCTTTGCCCGGAATCAAATCTACTCACTCCCTGAACCAAAGCAACCCCTTAGCTACCATTTCATGCTCATAACCCCTTTAGGGTCAACTATGGTCAAAGTCAAGGTCAAAGTCAACGAAAGTTGTACTGAAGTTAAGACGAGTAAGCATTTCTACAACTGAAGTTAAATTGAGATATAGTGGTTGGACACCACTCCAGGAGCTTTGAGTTGCCACTCTTAGCAGATATGAGGTTATAAGTTTGTAAAAATGCTTGCTTGATGCTTAGATATGGACCATGCATGCTCTAGATGGATTAAGATGGGTATTATTAAAACATCCCAAAAATCATGACCAAAAATTTCATTTTTAAATCATTAAATAAACTATAGTTAATAAAATCATCTTATCAAGATGGAAACCTTAGTATCTCAAAACATCGTAATGAGTATATCCATAACAAAAGGCATGTCAAATATATAAGAGTAACATCCCAGGCTAAACATCATGGTGTGTGCAATGTAGTTATCCCGAGCCCTTCCCCCTGCTACCAGAAGTACCTGAAACAAAACTGAAAACTGTAATCATGAAACTTAGTGAGTCTCCCCAAATTACCACATACCATACACATACCATGCAACTAGGAGATACAGACCTCGCCTATACTCGGCTAACGGGCCATGCCATATGAAATACGGGTCCCGCCTACACTTAGTGAGATTCAGGCCCCAACCACACTTAGCTATCGAGGAGATACATGCCCCACCCATACTTGGCTAACTAGAGATACGGTCCTCGCCCACACTCGAATACTAGTGAGATTCGAGCCCCGCCCTCACTCAGCTTACTAAGCACATATATAAGTATCACACAGACAACATGTATAACCAAATCTACTAATCCATTCCATATCCATACTCAAATAATGCTAAGATATGGGCCCTACCCACACTTAGCTACTAATCAACACACATAACATACACGAATCGGCGTTGGTGCCTTTGACCCGTTCTAATAGGAGGAAACTCACCTCAAACGTCGAATGATAGCTGAAACATCTCTGCCCGGAATCAACTCTACTCACTCCTTGAACCAAAGCAACCCCTTAGATACCATTTTATGCTCATAACCCCTTTAGGGTCAACTATGGTCAAAGTCAAGGTCAAGTCAAAGTCAAAGTCAACGCTCCAAGTTGACTCAACTCGTTGAGTTCCCATGAATCATAGAATCGTGAAATCACGATCCAACTCTTCGAGTTTTCCTCCAACTCGCTGAGTTCTTCCCTTTAATAGAATCGGGACATTTCTACCCAACTCATCGAGTTCCTCTATGAACTCGTCGAGTTCTTCAGTCAGTCAGCCCTTCTTAATGCATTAAGTCACCATTCTTCAAACCAGGGCCCTATCTTCTGGATCTAAGCTGGAAATACGTCTAGAAGGGTAATTTTTTTAACTTTACCCGTGAGATTTGAGCCCCGCCCACACTCAGCTAACTAAGCACATATATAAGTATCACACAAACAACAAGTATAACCAAATCTACTAATCCATTCCATATCCATACTCAAATAATTCTAAGATACAGGCCCTGCCCACACTTAGCTACTAATCAGCACACATAACATACACGGGTCGGCATTGGTGCCTTCGACCCGTTCTAATAAAAGGAAACTCACCTCAAATGTCGGATGATAGCTGAAACATCTCTGCCCGGAATCAGCTCTACTCACTCCTTGAACCAAAGCAACCCCTTAGATACCATTTTATGCTCATAACCCCTTTAGGGTCAACTATGGTCAAAGTCAAAGTCAAAGTCAACGCTCCAAGTTGACTCAACTCGTCGAGCTCCCATGAATCATAGAATCGTGAAATCACGATCCAACTCTTTGAGTTTTCCTCCAACTCGCCGAGTTCTTCCCTTTAATAGAATCGAGACATTTCTACCCAACTCATCGAGTTCCTCTATGAACTCGTCGAGTTCTTCAGTCAGTCAGCCCTTCTTAATGCATTAAGTCACCATTCTTCAAACCAGGGACCTATCTTCTAGATCTAAGCTGGAAATACATCTAGAAGGGTAAAGTTATTAACTTTAACCGTTAAGAACCTCTCCACAATGTAAAAAATCAAACCCTAACCAAAACAATTTAGATCCTAATTCAAAAGCCTTCAAAGCTTCGAGATAGACCATGAGGTCCTAGATTTGGACTTTAGGGACTAAAGGATTATGTAAAGTATTCCTTTTTCCACATGCACGACCATAAAAGCTTCAAAAGACCAAAATGATGCTCTAAAGGTTGCATCGGACTTCCATGGCCATAAAGTTGGCACCTTTATGCCATGAAGCCCCTCAAGACCCTTGATCTTAAGGGTTTACCAAAATAGGACGTCCAAATCCCAACCATAAACATACTTGGACCAAAACATGAATCAAAACATCCTAAGACTAGATCTAAGAATATCATGGACAAGGTTGAAGCTTTATACCTCAGATGAATCAGAAATGAAGCTCAACTTCTGGATCTACAACTTCTTCTTGTGTCCTCAAGCTTTTCCTTCTTCCAATGGCTTTAATGCACACACTAAAACACTTAGAATAGCTCATAAACACTCACAATAGCATTAGGGTTTCGGGATTTAGGATTTGGGACTTGGAGGCTGGAAATGAGGCCAACATGAAAGGTTTAAGGTGCTTAAATAGGGTGCAAACCCTGAAAATTAGGGTTTCATCCCTGCCAGCCTACTCGTCCAGTTGAGGCCTCCCAACTCGTCGAGTAGGTTTCTTAAATTATGCGGCCCTTAATATCTACTCGAAGAGTTTGGGGCTTCCAACTCGTCGAGTTGTACTTATAAATTAAATAATTTAATAAATTAAATACATACCAGGAACCATGCGTTACACTTAGGGCACTAAGCTCTTTAAGGTCCAAGGAATCAAGCTGCAAAAAAAGGTATGTCATCAAACTATATTTCATATTGTATATACTCCATAATATGCTAGTTAGAATGATACCTTGGAAAATTGATATTTGCATGTATAATAGAGAAAACATAGATCCAAGGTATATAGGGTCGCATGTACACCATAAGAGTGTTAGAATGCTCAAAACCCAATAGTTTGGACCTTTAGGCCAATGGGGAATTATTATTGAACTAGGAATTTTTTGGCTTTTGGGTAAGGCCCATATGAGGTTGGGCCTAATTTAGAAAATTAGGCCATTAATGGGCTTTTATGGATCTTATAGTTTTGGGCCTTGTTGGTTTTAGGCTTGGGCCTTTATTGTGATTCTTGATGGGTTAGGGGTAAAAAAGTCATTTTACTCCAAGTTTGGATTATTGATCATGTGATGGAATTCAATTGCTTATTGGATGTTATTTTGGTATTGCTAGCTTGGGAAGTTGTCAGGGCAGTAGCTAGGGTTTCTTGCAGTGAGCTTCAACATTCGAGGTGAGTCTTCTCACTATATCCATGGATCGAAGGCATCAATGCTGGCACATTATGTTTTATGTGGTATGCTAGTTGTTTCTGTGATATGTGGTATGCTAGTTATCTCTGTGATACTTGCATGGAAGACCCCGGGGGGAGCCTGTGATACTTGGATATCTGACCATGTGGAGGATCCCATGGCATTCCAGTTAAAGACCATGGGGGAGCCCATGAGACTTGGTTATCAGACCATGTGGGGGAGCCTATGACATTCCAGGTCAAGACCATGAGGGGAGCCCATGGCAACTCTACGTATGTTGCATGATATTTCATGGTTGTATGCTAATTAGTATTTTGGGGAACTCACTAAGCTTTGTGCTTACGGTTTTCAGTTTCTGTTTTAGGTACTCTAGTTTTCAAATGAAGATTTCGGGATGATCGCAGTGCATATACCCATGTTTTTCGCAATATGTGGTCTTTGGGAATGAACTTTGACAATTGTTTAATTTAAAATGCTTTTCAATGTTTGGATAAGTTTAATTAGTGTTTTGACTAAAACAAAAATGAAAATGTTACCCTGAATTTTTGGGAGGTTACACCATAATACGAGTTTAGCTTGCCCTTCAGGCCTACAACTCATATGTGAGTTTTTCTCCCGAGCCCATAACATAAGTCTGCCTTTCCCTTCAAGCCCACAAATTATGTTTGGTTTGCTCCTGGATTTTTGGCTACTGCACAAAGCAGTACTACCTCATCCCAACCATACTATATAAACATATAGCATATATCCAATAAACATATAAACATATAACTAGTCAACAGACAATTAGGCATATCTAAAGATCACTATCGGATACTACATCCTATATACTTTGACACACATCTACCAGATCACTACATATATACCAGAATAATTGAATAAATAACTAATGGCCTAACATTGGTGCCTTCAGCCTACAAGATCAGGGAGGAAAACTCACATATCAGTTTGAAATGATCGTTGAATAAGACACAACTCTGAATGTCAGCTCAACTGGTCATTTGTACACCAAATAATGAACAGTCTCAAATACCACTCAAAACACCCAAAATACCCTTAGATCAAACTTGGTCAAAGTCAAAAAGTAAAACTTGATCAACAAAACTGAGTACGCTGGGTGTACCTAGCCTATACACAGGGCATACTCAGCTTTTGTGACATCCCTATTTTCACGGCCAAAAAAGACCGATTTTGTTTCTGCTTTATAAAAATCAGAGTACCTCTTTTAATAAAAATGTTGCGGAATTTGTTCCAAGTAAAACATGATAAATACGTTATCAAAGCATTTCCGAGGAAAAGTATTTTTATTCATTTTAAAAAATTTGGGATATCATCGTCAATACAGAAACATAAGCATAAACATAACTTACATTAATTATCGCTAGTGATCTACATCTCTTTAATCTCTCAGTGTAATGTGACTTCATCTCAACACCTGTAATATAAATAAACTGAGTGGGTCAAGTTGGGAAACCTGGTGAGTACATAAGGTTTTCAACCCACAATAATATAATTATTATGTTTAAACAATCAAACAATCGACCCAATTACCCATCCCCATTATCTTATTTACTCTTAAGGATCTATCCTAAGAGTCATATATCTTGCATTCGTTCATTCTGAAGCCCTTTGCTTTCAGAGTTATAGGACTGACACTAAATCCATAGCTGCTAATGCTCGTTCGTAAAGCACTAATTCCATAGCTGCTGGGTACTAAATCCATAGCTACCAATGTTTATCTAATAGGTACTAAGTCCATAGCTACCAATTCCTAACAGGTACTAAGTCCATAGCTACCAGTGTTTATCCAATAGGCACTAAGTCCATAGCTGCCTATGTTTACTCACATCATCTTTTATCTCTCATCATTCATCTACTCATCTTATACCCAACACACTTGTATATTTAAAATACGTATACAGTTCAAATCATTTAAAACATGTATAAAAAATGTTCATCCAACATAGACAACAAATATTCAGATAATATGCACACATATCATGTAGTTTATATACAATACTTCATATCTATGTGTAAGATGAAAGTAACTATGCACTCACCTGAGAAGGTGGTGACTCGGTATTCAGACAACGCTTCGTTTACTTTAAAATAATTTCCTTCAACGAAACCTAGTATTATTACCATTAGATTTTAGTCTAATATTTACCATGACTAATTATTAGTCTTATTATTATTATTATATAAGCGTTTAAACAATACTTTCCAACCACTATGTACAGACAAGGGCCAGACATAAAACACTGGAGGGCAGGACCATTTTGGCGTATAGCACATCTGAAATCTAACAACCCTATGCGGCACTTTAAACCAGATTCCCCATACCGCGAGTAGTTAAAAAGATACTATAACGACACTTATATAAGTCATAATAATAGCTCAAATATTTATTATAAGTTCATAATAATAATATTAATTTTAAATATAAACTATATTTAAAATAGGGTAAGCATAACTTACTTACAAATGGATTTTAGCTAGGAGTCGGGTTCTGCAGGGGCAGAACTTCGTCGCTGGATCTTTCTAAGAAATATTCATGCAACGCTTCAACGCTCACCTTACTATACTAAAACTACAGAAAGAGAAGTCGAATCACAAGGGACCGAAATGCTCGGGGGATAAGGAGAGAAAGACTCTTGAATCAAGAGAATGGTGCAAGAAATATGAGAGCCCAAGGCTCTTATTTATACTAATTAAAATTTCAAAAACTACCTTCCATAATTACTTAATGACCTTTTAGTTATATCAACAACTAAACACCCATTTATAATACTATTTTAAATAGATTTAACGATATTTGTACTAAACTAATGTCGAAAGAACTCAATATTAGTCTTATAATGACCGTATCGTCGATACATTTCTAATGATATATGCATATGTATATATATGTGTACGTATATATGATTTATACTTTATTTTAATACGTAAATATGCTATTATAATTTGTAACTCGTTCATACAAACTCCATTTTTGACGTTATTTATATCCACGCATAGGTGGAGACGTACTTTACAACTTTCGTTTAGACACCGTTGGTTAATTTTGACTTTATTTTTAAAGTTATATTTTTAATAGGTCGGGACAGGATTGGTCCGTTAAAATCTCATAACTTCTTCATCTGATGTCCATTTTCGTCTGTCTTTTTTATTGTTACGCTACTAATAACGAGATCTTCGATTCTCGTTTAGGTTGTGTCAGCTAAAAACCGCTCGATCTAATATGCGAATTTCGGGTTGTACACTGCTAATTCGAAACTTCGAAAAATCATAACTTGCTCATACGAAGTCAGATTTGGGCATTCTTTTTATGGACGCTTTCAGTTTAACGTATTCTATGGCTTTCGTTTTGATCGCTAAGGCTAAATCTCGCTCTATCGTAAATTCACTATTTACGTTTCCCGGTATCGTGCCGGTTTCATCGCGAAACTTCGACGGGTCATAACTTCTTCGTTATAACTCGGATTTCGGCGGTCTTTATATTTTGCCGAAAATTCATTTTCGACACTTATTGCCTCTAAATTGACTAGCCCGGATCTACGGGCGTTACAACTTTTGACTAAAATTGTGAAGCTGACCTAGTACGCTCATCTTATGAATCTATATGCCCATCGTACGTAGACCTCCTTCAATCCTTCTATTAAGAGCTTATTCCTTTAATCTCTTTCGTCTAATTCTTAGATTTGACCCTAAACTAATGTCCTTTACCATAAAGTTTCCAACTTTATGGTATTGCATGGCTAACAAGTGCCCAAAAGCTAAAACTCCAACCTCTTAATCCATTAAGACACCTCAACACTTGCATGGAGTGGAATGAAGGTCCAAGATCACATTTTTATCACTCAAACTACCCTAAAACGTCCAAAAGGACATCTTATTTGGTCTAGGGTAGATCATTCCCAAAAGGACCAAGAATATGGGGATAATAAGCATAAAATTCTAATGTAAACAAGATCTAGATATATAATCATCTAGTTCAGAACTTTATATCTCAAAATGAAGCTTGGATGTGAGCTGTTTGTGGATCTATGTGGTCTTGATCTTCTAAGTTGGTGCTTCTCTCTTCTCTTTGCTTCAAGGACACCACACGCACACACTTTCAAGCTCAAAGGAACACATATAAGATATTAGAGTTGCAATGGAAGAAATGTAGGTTAGAGTCTTGTGAGGGAATGATCATTGGAGAGTTAATGATGCTTATATAGGGTCCAAACCCTAAAAATTAGGGTTTGAGGTCCTGGAACGCACGCCCAACGTATGTGAGCTCTGCCTATAATTTACAAAAATGGCACTATGGGCCATTTTGCAACATTTCTCATACATAAGGGCTAAATTGCAATAATCTTCATACTTAGGGTTATAATTTAGAATTACCTTAACATCAGGATGTTACATTTTTGTTGCGTATTAGTAAAATATATAGGAGGTAAAATCATATATATATATATATATATATATATATATATATATATATATATAGAGAGAGAGAGAGAGAGAGAGAGAGAGAAATTAAATTGCTTCCTACTTTTTATGCCTACAAATGTTCCTACCCAATAAAATTATGACAAGTGTAATCATTCCATATTTTTTTAACTAAGTCATTAAGGTTATATTAGGAATATATCAATTACAATTAAATTGAATGGTGATTTGTTATAATTTTAGTGAGTAAGAATAATTGTAGGTATAAAAGGTAGGAGGTAATTTAATTTCTCATATATATATATATATATATATATATATATATATATATATATATATATATATATATAAACATTACGAGAGTGGTGGATAAACACAAAAGTTTAGAAAACAAATAGGTAAAAATTACAATTTACAAAGTTAAAGATGGAGGGGTGAAAGTGATATTTTAAAAAGTAAAAGAATGGAAATTATCATTTTACAAACTAGAAGGGTTGCAAGTAACGGGTAAAATTGACAATTTACAATGTTAAAGGTGGAGGGGTGAAAATGATATTTTAAAAAGTAAATAGATGAAAAATATCATTTTACAAAATAGAAGGGTTGCAAGTGACAGATCATCAAATATGAGAGATTAAAGTTGCAACTTAGGTATAGCTATAGTTGTGCATTATGTATTAAGAGCTACGGTACCACCCACTCAGAAAGAAAAAATTGCTTTTTGTTTATATTTATAATATGAAACTTTAGGTGATGTTTGTTTGGCCTCTTAATAATCCTATAAAGAGAATGGCTCTTGATCGTTCATATTCAGAGCATTTGGTGGAAGCTATTTTAACCTCTTAACAGACTGGTATTTTCCCTTAAAAAAGGCTCTTATTTGGTGAGATAGAATATGGAGTCCGGATGAAAAAATTTCTTTTGATGCCCTTACCCTAAAAAACAGATATCATGTCTGCCTCTTTTTTCTCCCCCCTTTTACTTCCAGCAAGCACTCATCCTTCTCAGCTACACCGTCGATTTCAAGTTGCAGTCTGGTTACCTACAGCGCCGGTCCACCTCCGCCGTTGCCGCCTCCCTCCTCGTCGCCTCCACCTTTGTTGGTATGTTTTTCTACTTTCCTCCATCGACTGATTTTTCAAGCATACCTCCCATAATTCTATTTCTGAACACAAAATCAATAAATTGCTGTGTTCTTGTGTTTAGCTGATCGATTTTTTCAAGCCTAAAACTTGTTATCTTGTGTTTGAACTCCAAAAATATTTGTTCACTTTGTTTTTGTTGCTGAGTTCTGTTGATTTTGTTGATGTATCTTGTGATTGAACTCCCAAATCTACTATGTTCTTACTCGATTTTTGCTGCTCTGTTGTTGTTGGATTTTGTTGCTATGAATAAAAAGTTCAAAATTGATGAAACCTCTTCAAAATTGCTGAAATATGTTCTTGTTGAATTGTGAATACTAGACATGGAAAATATGAAAATATGTGTCCGTGAATTGCTTGAAAATATGTGTTTGTGATTGCTTTAAAATATTGAAATGTTTTTTTGAAAATATTTGTTCAGGAAGTTGCTAGTGATGGAAGATATCCACCAATAAAACAAGTCCATCATTGTTTTGGAAGCACAATTGCAAGAAGCCTAATGATCCAAAAACGGATTCAAAACGAGCCCTCTTCAAAGAGATTGTTGATGAAGAAACACATGAATCCGAATATCATAATCCAATTTGTTTGAACTGATTTATTGGATGTTGTATGATTTTTATTATGTATTTAGAAAATAATTTAGAGGGTTAAAATGGTTATTTTTCTCATTAAGATGCAGAAATTCAGATGCCTAACCAAACATCAATTTATGTTTAGATATAAATTCTTAAAGAGCCTCTGCACCATCCAAATATCTATATCATTCGGATATAATTCATCCCGATGCTACCAAACAACTCCTTAAACTAATAAAAGAAAAAATATCTATTAATTTACTTTTGGATTAGTTAAAACAATGCTAACTCTAAAACACCATTTTATAAAAAAGAACATGTGTAATATATGTTTAGATTTTAGAAATTCATTACTTTGAAGATGATAAGAATTATAATTAAGGTGATAGCAATGATAGTTATCATTCCATCGACTTTGATTCTATTAAGATACAAATGAACAAATGTTAAATCTGAATTTATAATTTAGTTGTCAGTAACTTTTTAGCGTTCATCAACATTTCTTCAAGAAAAAAAAAGAAAAACATTAATTTAGCATCGAATTAACGAAAACAACCTTAGACAGAAAACATCATTTTATAAAAAAACATCTATAAGATACTTTTAGATTTTGCAAAGTTGTTACATCGAAGATGTTAATGAATGTAATTTTGTGATGGACATGATCATTATTTTATTGACTTTGATTCTAGAAAGATAAAAATATTTGGGTTGCAAATACTAATTACTATATGATATATATATATATATATATATATATATATATATATATATATATATATATATATATATATATATATATATATATATATATATATATATATATATCATTTGTTAGAAATTTAAGTGAAAGAATCTTTTTTGAGTTATAGTGTTTAATATTAAATTTTAATAAACTAATTATGTATCATAAGTGAAAGAGATTTTGTATTAATAGTAATTAAATATTATAAGTTTAAGAGTTGTGGTAGTTTCAAATGAAGATGGTTCAAGATAAAAGGGTTATATTGAACCATATTCATTTGAATGATCTGTATTACAAGTGTTATAAAGATAACGATTTTTCTCATGACAGTTATGCACGATTACAAGTAATAACATTTTTAGTTATTATAAGTAATAACAATATTTTAGAGTAAATTGTAAAAGTGTTCTTGTGTTTGTTACATAATTGCACTTCCGGTCCAATTTTTTTCTCACTATCCAAAACCCCATGGTTGAATTTGTTACACGGAAGGTCCCTTTGTCTAATTTCATTTGTTTGTAGTCAATAAGTGAGACCATGTGTTTGTTACATGAGTATCGGATGATGTTTGATTGTTTTCCTTCTTACTCTTTCCATTTCCGCCACCTCAAACATAAGGTCATAATTAAGATTATCAAGCTTAAGTGAAATTTATTTGTGACATCCCCAATTTCACGATCAGAAAAAACCGATTTTCATTTATGCTTTTAAAATAATTTCAGAGTAAATCCTTTTGATTTGAAAGAGTTGCGGAATTTGTTCCCAAAACAAAATATGATAACCATTTATCAAAACATTTCTCAAAGAGAACGTATTTTCATTAAATAATAAAAACCTCGGGATGTCATGTTCCGATACAAACCAAAAGCATAAACAATATAAAATAGACCTTACAACAGTTATTTATAACTACTGATCTATAATCCAAAACCTCTCGTCAAGTCCACCAACTTATACTCTTGTGCCATTACCTGTAATGCAAAGAAAACTGAGTGGGTCAGGCTTGGGAGCCTGGTGAGCATATAGGGTTTTCAACCCACAACAAATAATTAATTTAATTTCATCAACCAATAATAACCCAATTATCCATTCTCGTTATTCTCACTTTACGTCCCTAAGACAACTAACACAAGGGACCTAGTCTAAGAATATTTCATCGGGGCGACAACACATGCTTCGGGGGTTCCTCAACAATATAAGTCAAATAAGGCAACCATGAGGGGGATGGAATACAGTGAATGAACACCCAAGTTCATTAACATCTACAGGTTATGAGCCTGCTAGCGTTCCACTGGACTGTCTAGAAAAGTCCGTGGTTGTCGTCTAAATTCCGCTAGATGACTGGATTACAATAAAATCGAGGCCTCTCATCTGTTTATCACACATTACCTATCTACCCATGTTCTACCCAACATATTAGTAGATAAAAATATATATTTTACATAGTTTAAAACATGTATAGCATGTTCAATCAATACATATTCCACATAACAAACGAGACACACACACATAACACACATTTCATAGGGAATAAATCAGATCTATGAGATAAAAGAAAGTGAATATACATTCACACATATAACAACAAAATATACACATAACACGTATATCGTATAAAATACTTCATAGTTATGCGTTAGAAGAAAGTAACTACACACTCACACCAAACATATACTTAATACATTCAAACAATACTTGTATTAAAATCGTGTTCATGAAAGGGACTAAACACTCACTTGATCAGAAGATGATCAGACAGAACTACGGCTCTTCAAGTAGATATTCTTCGGTGAAACCGGGATCACTTCACGCACCAGGTTTCTCGCGGGCAGAGCTTCGGCTCGAAAACTCTTTTCTTCTCGGGATCTTCAGACTTCGGGACTTGCTTCGGGTCTTGGGGTGATACCGGGGCTTCGGGGGGTTAAAATTGCACGTAAAACGATGTAATATGGGAGAGAGATGAGAAAATGAGCAACCAAACTCGGCTGGCCCTTCAAACCTATTTATAGGGCAAAACTGGCCCTTTCCACGTCGTGGGCTTGGTCGTCACTGCATGCGTCATCTCAAGTTGCATCTGGGGGACTCTCGGAGGTGTCAGAAGACTTGCCACGTCGTGGTCTCTGACACAACTTTGGGGTTCGTGCCCCAAACTTCAGAAATTCATAACTTTTGCATACGAACTCCATTTTCGACGTTCTTCATATCGACGTGAAGGTGAGATTATGCTCTACAACTCTCGTTTAAACTCCATTGACTAGTTTTGACTTTATTTTTAATATATTATAATTATATTACTTATATATTATTTTTAGTAGGCTGGGCCAGGAAAACTCCGTTATAAACTCATAACTCCTTCGTCTGACATCCGTTTTCGTCTGTCTTTCCGTCGTTGCACTACTATCGATGAGATCTTCAATTCTCATTTAGATTGTTTTGGATAAATATCACTCTAACGTAAATTCATGATTTACGTCGCGCTGTGTCGTGCCGGTTCTGTCGCGAAACTTCGACAGGTCATAACTTCTTCGTTATAACTCGGATTTCGGCGTTCTTTATATTTTCGGAAACCTTGAGACATATACTACAACTTGGTTAAGATTAATCCTTCTAAATAACCTTCCATCAAAAAGTCATTTTTGATGCTTATTGTCTCTAAATTAACTAGCCCTAATATATGGACGTTACATTATTCCCCAAGTTAATTCAACTATTCATCTTTCTCTAAATTAAGAGCATTCGTTATATCTACTTTCAACTATCATTTGGTGGTGAAGTATGGTGTAGTATTTAATAGACGATGACAATGGTGATTACAATATGGAAAATTAGACGTGATTGTACACATTACACAAGAGAAAGTTAAGATTATCAATGGTATGTCTACTGTTGTACACAATCTCGATTGCTTTGTGTTTACTGTTAATCAACTTGTCTTACAAAGCACTTAGTATTTTAAAACTATGTTGATGGTCCTTTTATATTTCTAAACGTATTCTACTTTTTGTTGTTTTAATGCCACTATGGCAGATTTCTTTGATGTAGACATTTTATAAGTTATAGCTATAAGTAAGTGCATTTATGCACGGATCAAGTTACTTAGAAGAGATACATATTTACTTTCATTTTCAAAAAACACAATGTATTGATTTAGATTATGAGCCGGTGGTACCCGGTAATGATGCAAATATATAACAAGTTATGAAATTTGTGGCTAAGCATAAAGCTTTTTGAAGTATACACTGATTATGAGTATCTGATTTGTTGGCTTAATTTAACTTATTTTTGATAATCCCTCAAACAACCTGTTTTTTTTTTTCCAAAAAAAAAAACAATATTAGTTAAAAACAGAAGACTATTACAAAAATAATTCATGATTTTTGAACTATTTCTAGGTTTTTAAACATATGATCATTATGATTTTTGAGCTAGTTCAAGATTTTCAAAGAAATAATAACGTATTTATGTTTGTGCAAAAAAACTTCGAATAATGAATTTCTTCATAGCTTTTTGAAGATATTTATTTTAATTTTCGAACATGTTCTTTAGGTAAACAAAACATAATGATTTTGAAAAATAAATTTATGAATCCATGAAAAAGTCGAGAAAAAAACATCATCCTAAATATAAGGAACTACTTTGAACAAAACCTATCTTCAAAAATTTGTACTTCGCAAATATTGGACATTATAGGAGATTAAAAAATTAGAAGTGATATTTCCACTTATGTTTATTATTCATTTACTTAAAAAACATGATTGAATTTTATATCCCTTGAAATTAAAGAATAAAATATCAATGATATAAAATAGAAAAATCAAAAACATTTTCTTTAATGAATAAATAGAGAGCATATTTATCACCCTTTAAAACTATAGAAACCGGTGGGGGAGAGTTTATTAATCATATATTTTAAACACTTTTCTATAATGCTTTTTTACTAATCCTATATTTTAGACATAACTTAGACATAATTTATGTAATATTTGTTACACATTGATAATTTCTATAATTTCATTAGTATGCATGGTACATGAGTGTAGTTTTTTCTTACACATGAACCGTTTTGTAAATTTGGTGTTACATAGTGGCCATTTCTATAGTTCTGATATTATAGATCAATTTATGTAATGTTGCTATTATACAGTGACCACTTATGTAATATCGGGGCCTCTTTTCATTTATAATGTGTCGTATTATACAATACGTGACTATTTTTGTAATTTTGATATTACATGACCTATTTCTGAAATCTTGCAGTTATACACGGGGACCATTTTTGTAATATC
Organism: Lactuca saligna; assembly: GCF_052625555.1. Classification (NCBI taxonomy): domain Eukaryota; kingdom Viridiplantae; phylum Streptophyta; class Magnoliopsida; order Asterales; family Asteraceae; genus Lactuca; species Lactuca saligna. The sequence continues at coordinate 154,554,731 of NC_136418.1, forward strand.
ATTATTACATAGGACTATTTATGTATGTACTTCTTACAAAGACCATTTTGTAACTATTTCTTACCAGGACTATTTTTGTAACTCTTAATTTTTTTCCAGGGACCATTTATGTAACTTTCTAAATAATAAGGACCAGATCTGTAGCTAATTTTTACAGGGTCTGTTTCTATAAATATTACAATTTACTATTTCTGTTACTTTGTGAGGTATTTTTGTATTTTGTTTTTAGAAAAAGCTCTATATCATATTTTTCCTCGTAATTAATAGGGTTGTATAATATCCAAAAATTCAAAATTTCCAATATCATCGACATATTATGATATTTTTTAGAGAAAAAAAATTCGATATCTCATTTATTTATTTCCGTAGGTAGTGTTCATTTATGATTTATATCTATTTTTGTATGCAGTGTTTATTAGTCTACTGTCTATTCATGACTAGTTTGGTGAGGATATAGACTGAAAACAGGAGTCGCACTTGATACGCTGGCTGTTCCAACTTTTTCAAAGGTAATCCGTTGAATCGTCTCTTCGTGATTATCCTGATGCTGCATCAGCTTTCATGATTTCTCAACTAAACAAACCTTTTCGGAGCGTACTTAGTTTGATCTCTTAACGTTTACATATACATATCATTGCTAGCGCTGATCTTTACTTTTTGCAGAAATGGCTGCTCGGAGAATGTCGTCGCTGCTTTCTTCTTCTTACGCTCCTGCTCTCTTACGATCGTTAGGTAAAACGAAATGTTTCTAGATTTTGCTCATAAATTCTTACTCAATTATGCTTTTTTCCTTGAGATCGTGCCATTATTTTAAGTTTCTCTAATAGTTACTCTTCAAAACTGTTATAATCGAAGATTTTGTTCGATTTCATATTTTTTTTGGACTGATATATGGATTCATTTCAACAATTTCTTAATAAACAGATTTACTTTGCACTTGATAATAAAAGTAAACCTAAAGGTTGGTGTGAATGTGCTTTTGAACTGTTAACTTGAACAAAAAGTTGGTATCGTTGCCTTTTTGATTTCTAGTCAAAACAAGTACCTCAGTGGGTTGACTATTCTTATCATTTTCATATTGTTACTGAGGCTAACTCTTTTTGATGATCAATCTGATGAATCAGACCGCGTCTCTGGAAGAGGCATCAGTAGGTTTACTACAGCTGCTGCTTTAGAAGAACCAATAATTCCACCTGTCAAGGTTGAATACACCAAGCTCCTCATCAATGGACAATTTGTGGATGCAGCATCAGGTAAGCTCTTCAATACAGTATGTCTTTTTGTTACTGTGCACAACTCAACTATGCTGAAGAACTAATATCAACCCATCTGTGGATCAGGGAAGACTTTTCCAACCTTAGACCCCAGAACAGGGCAATTGATTGCCAATGTTGCTGAAGGCGATATAGAAGATGTTAATCGTGCAGTGTCTGCAGCAAGGAAAGCATTTGATGAAGGTCCCTGGCCTCGAATGACAGCTTATGTAAGCTTTCTATTTAACTATTTCTTCATTCTTTTTCATCATTTTTACAATAAATAACCAATGAATATTGTATATATGTGTTACCAGGAAAGATCTAGAATCTTGTTGCGTTTTGCTGATTTGGTTGAGCAACATGCTGATGAAATAACAGCTCTTGAAGTTTGGGACAACGGGAAGCCATATGAACAGGCAGCTGGAGATGAAATACCATTATTCATTCGTCTTTTCCGGTATTATGCTGGTAAGCAGTGGCTGATTCAAAACAGAATCTAATTACATAAACCCTCTTCAAAATTCTAAAAGTTATCATCTTTCTTGGTTTCTGTTGTGATATTTCATAGGTTGGGCTGATAAAATCCATGGCCTCACAATTCAAGCTGATGGACCCTATCATGTCCAGACTCTACATGAACCTATCGGTGTTGCAGGGCAGATTATACCATGGAACTTCCCTCTTCTTATGTATGCCTGGAAAGTTGGGCCCGCACTTGCATGTGGGAACACTATAGTACTTAAAACTGCAGAACAGACACCATTATCTGCCCTCTATGTTTCAAAGCTTTTCCATGAGGTAATATTATTGTTTTTAAGGGTAAATGGTATGATATAGCAACATATAAATATGAATGTGTAAATGATAAAATACATTGCCCATATTGTTAGTGAGAGTAAAGTATGTTGCTATTCTTTGTTGATTGCAAATGACAGGCAGGTCTTCCTCCTGGTGTGTTGAATATTGTGTCTGGTTATGGTCCTAGTGCTGGTGCTGCTCTTGCTAGCCATATGGATGTGGATAAGGTCTGTATACCATCTTTTAAATCAAATCATATTAGTAAATTACATTTTTGGTCCATTAGTATAGGTTATTTTCAGTTTTGATCCCCAGAAGTTTTCCCTTATCCTTTTTTGAGGTTTTTGTTCCCAAGGACCAAAAATGTAACATGAATGTTAACTTCAAAGCTTTTTATGCAGCTGGCTTTCACAGGATCCACTGAAACTGGTAAAATTGTACTTGGATTGGCTGCAAAGAGCAATCTTAAACCAGTGACTTTAGAACTTGGTGGGAAATCTCCTTTCATTGTGTGTGAAGATGCCAATGTTGATGAAGCTGTTGACCTGGCACACAATGCTCTTTTCTACAATCAGGTTTTTTCATTCCCTCAAATGGCAACTTCACTTTCCTCTGTATAATAATATAAATAAATAAAAACATTAAACACAGTTTAATTACTGACATTTACAGGGCCAATGTTGTTGTGCTGGATCACGTACATATGTACATGAACATGTTTATGATGAGTTTCTAGAAAAGGCAAAAGCTCGTGCTTTTCAACGTGTGGTTGGTGATCCTTTTAAGAAAGGCGTTGAACAAGGTCCTCAGGTATATTATATATATATATATATATATATATATATATATATATATATATATATATATATTGCCTCTTATAATTATTTAAACATTTTATTTTTTTCATTTCAAGTTGGAAGCTTGAGTTTTATTCATACTTTAGGTTGACTCTGATCAATTTGAGAAGATCTTGAAGTACATAAGATCTGGTGTTGACAATGGTGCTACCCTTGAAACTGGAGGTGAAAGGTTTGGGTCTAAAGGATATTATATCCAACCCACTGTTTTCTCAAATGTCCAGGATGACATGCTGATTGCAAAAGATGAGATCTTTGGACCAGTGCAATCGATTCTAAAATTCAAGTAAGCTATCTATCATTCATCAAAATATATTCAATTGCATTCGTATTTGCTTATTGTTTTATTATAAAACAGGGGGATCAAAGAGGTTATTCGAAGGTCAAATGATACTCAATTTGGACTAGCTGCTGGTGTTTTTACACAGAATCTTGATACTGCTAATACATTATCGCGTGCATTGAAAGCGGGAACTGTGTGGATTAACTGTTTTGATGTTTTTGATGCTGCAATTCCTTTTGGTGGGTATAAGATGAGTGGACATGGGAGAGAAAAGGGAGTTTATAGTCTCAGTAACTACCTACAAGTCAAGGCTGTTGTTACTCATCTCAAGAATCCAGCATGGTTGTAGTTCAATGTCTCTCTCTTCTTTCTTTCTGTATATCATATGCTTTGTGCATAGACATGGTATTGTTGTTTCTTTATGACATTTAAAAAAATATATATATATATTTATATGGTATGGACCTGTTTACATTATGATGTGCAAAAATTACATCATTCACTTGGAGTTTGATCTAACGGTCTGCAACTCATCTATGAGCTCATTCAATGTCCGCCAAGATGATCCGCCTTCTGCCATTGCAACCTTTGCAGCCTCACCAATATCTTTCACCTTTTTCCTTACTTCCTTCCCCTTTTCACTCTCCATGAGCTCCTTCACCATTTTCTTTAACCCTTCTGATGTTACAAACCCTTTCACTGATCCATCACATGTCTCAACCCGTAAACCGATCTTAATCTCCTCCACCACCATTCTTGCATTCAGAGGTTGCTCAGCCATCATTGGCCACGCTAGTATTGGAACCTCTGAACATATGCTCTCCAACACCGAGTTCCAACCACAGTGGCTTACAAACCCTTTCACACTCTCGTGCTTTAAAATCTCCCTTTGGTCAACCCATTCTCTTACAATCATCCCTCTTTCCCCCACTCTTTCTTGTAGCTCGTCGTAAACACTCGTCTCACACTTCCTCACCACCCACAAGAAATTCACTTGGGATTCTTCCAAACCCTTTGATATCTCTTCCAACTGTTTCGATGATATCTCTGCTTGAGAACCAAATGCTACGTATAAAACCGAGCATCCCTTAGCTAGCTTTTGATCTAGCCACTGAATCCATTCAGGTTTCCGGTCAACCATTGGTGGTCCGGGTGACTCAGTCACAGCCAAGCAAAGGGGTCCGACACACCAAGCTTTGGGCTTAGACTCGCGGTTCAAAACGTCTAAAAACAGTGGCTCAAGCTCGTAGAAGCTGTTTGTAATCAAGCCATAGCTATTAGCCGATGCAATGACAGTTTCTGTTATAAAGTCCATGTAAGGACCCGTTGGGTTCCTCTGGTTAAACGGCTCATCAAAGTCATTCCTAGTGACTTTGATCCATGGGAACCTCGGGACCATGATCAGCTCGTCATCTGATTCAGGCCCTGAAAAGAGCCTGTTTGAAACCACCTCCCGAGTCACAGCACCTACATAGTTGTTCATACCATAAAACGAGAGGCGAGGGATTCCAAATTTTTTAGCCGATGCAAGCGTCCAACTTAAAAACCCATCAGAAACGATACATGTGACATGGGAGAGATTCTTGAGTGCTTGTTCAAAGTAAGGTTGCATGAGCTTGGTAGCAGTGACAAATGGTCTGAAGAGAGACATAGAAGGGAGCTTATCCGTGCTCTCTATGTCTTTATCTATTCCTTCAACATCACTAGGGAATGGCAGGTCAATGATTGAAGCATCCGGGCATCTATCAAGAAACTGAGCGATGAAAGGTCGGTTGGCTTTGGTGGTGAAAACAGTGACTGTAATGCCACGGTTTGTGAGAAGTTGGGTTAGGTGGAGTAACGGGATGGTGTGGCCTTTGGACATGAAGGGAAACAAAACGAAATGGGGGAGGTGTGTTACTGTTGAATTAACAGGAAGTTGTAATGAAGCCATTTGCGTTGTGCATGTGTTGTGGGAAGCTGTGAACGATGGTTACTTATAAAAAGGAGCGAAGAGAGACGTGGTAAATACTAAATACTGAATTTGATGGAGACATTTGTGGGTGCGTGTATTTCATGAGATAAAGCAAAATAGAGACTGCTTCATGAACATTTAGTAAGGCGCGTTACATGTGATATAGTGATGTCGTCTACTTGTATGACTTTTCCTACCACTATCTGTGGCATTCGTTCTTTCGGGCACGACTGTAACATCTTAGGGTTAACCAGCTGACGGATACTTACTAATAATTATTAAATAAGTAAACTTTTCTATATATAGGATATAAAGTAAATCACATCGATGGGAGGCAATAAAGCAAAATGGACTAGCTTTTTAGATGTTAGGAAAACATGCATATCACTCGTTCACTACTTTATCTCACAATATTTTGATCCTGAAACATGTCACTTGTTTAACAGAAATTGTTGGTTACTAGTCATGCATGCCAAAGACACTTTTTCTTAGAAGTTTTACGAAAAGCTATTTAATTAATAAGTACCAAAATAAAAATAAAAATTAAAGTGGTCCGTCTGCATCTAAATATGCAATAAGACTCATGGTGTTAGAGGCATGAATATGTAGGTTGTGACTAAAATGCTATAATTTACACTTTTAAAGTGCCAAATGGGTCAGAGCATCATGTTGATAATAGAGTCATATGATTAATGAAAGAGAGATTACAAGGTTTTTGAAAAACATGGAAACAAAGAACAACATGATGGGGAATATATAGGCAAGCTAAACTAACTCTAACCGTAATGGGCTAAAGATAAAATGAGCCAAAAAAGTGGGCTTATAATAAACATATATATGCGAACATCCCCTCAAACTCACAATGTCACAGTAATAAGTATTGAGAGTTTGTCACACAAGAACCGAAATCGAGACGCTGACAACGTCTTCGTAACAATATCAACAAGCTGCAAGGTGGATGGAACAAACGAAAGCGATATGGTCCCGAGTTGTACGTTATGACAGGTGGAGTGAAAATCAATCTCAATGTGCTTCGTCCGCTCATGGAAAACAAAATTATTTGCAATCTGTATCGCACTTTTGCTATCACAATGCAAGGGAGTAGGTGAAGAAAAATGAACCCCCATATCTGCAAGAAGCCACCATAACCAGATAATCTCACATGTAGTCACAACCATAACACGATACTCAGCCTCCGTGGAAGATCTAGAAACAACGTCTTGTTTCTTGGTCTTCCAGGAAATGAGAGACTCCAAGAAACACACAAAATCCCATATAGGCATGCAACTCAAGAGATGACGTCGATGGAAACAAGAGGGTTTGAAACCGAGTACCACGAAGATATCTTAGAATACGGAGTATAACACCCCAATGAACAGAAGTAGGAGCAGTAACAAACTGACTGACAACATGAACAACATGAGCAATGTCTGGACGAGTAACGGTGAGATAAACAAAACTTCCCACAATAGTCCGATAAAGATTCAGATCGGATAAAGGAACACCATCAGTAGAAGAGTACCATGCATTGGTTTTAAGATGAGTATCTACAGTCGAATTGTCAGAGAGGCCCGCCCGTGTAAACAAGTCAGATATTTATATTTAGTCTGAGAAAGAAGATACCCTTTCTTAGACTAAGCTACCTCAATACCCAAGAAATAATGCAGCAAGCCCAAATCCTTCATAGCGAATCGACGAGCTAGATCATGCTTTAAAGACTCAATACCACCATGGTCATCACCAGTAATAATCATGTCATCCACAAAGGGCAAAAGAATCCATCCTACACTTGAGCATCTGATAAACAAAGCTGAATCATGATTACTCTGAACAAATCCAAGAGAGGTAATCACCGTGGAGAATTTCTCAAACCAAGCACAACGTGCTTGCTTGAGACCATATAATGCTTTGTGAAGCCGACAGACCTTGCCCAACTGGTGTTGAATTCCTGGGAGAGGAGACATATAAACCTCTTCATGGAGGTCACCATTCAAAAAGATATTTTTGACATCCATTTGAAAGATCTTCCATTGTCAAACAGATGCAACCACAATCATAGTACGTACTGTCATCATCTTTGCCACTGGGGCTAAAGTCTCCTCATAGTCAAAACCATAATGTTGGGAATATCTTTTTGCTACAAGTTTGGCCTTGTACTAGCTTGGGTCATACCCATCAGATTCTGTTTTTATCTTGTACACCCAATGGCAACCAATCGTATGTTTCCTAGGAGGAAGGGAAACCAAATCCCATGAATGAGTTTGATGAAGAGCAGTGAGTTCCTCAGCCATCGCATTATGCTAAAGAGGATCTACTATAACTTCTCCATACGATTCAAGTTCAGAAGATGGTGGATGCTCGCTATAAATGAAGCAAATGATCCTGAGTATGTAGAGTAGGAAAAATTTGGAAGCTTCATGGACTAAATAGGACGAGTAGACCTCCTGAGGGGTGGAGGAGGTGGGTCTTCAATCTCAACAGTCGAAGGTGCGGACTCAGGAGAAGTCGAGGAACTCTTGGAAGACGGGGGTGTGTCCTTAGCTGGAGGATTAGAAGGCATAGATGAATCACGAGCCTCTGTATCCTCATCAAAAAGATCAATATACAGAAGATCTGACTTCGTTACATTATGGGTTGTAGCAGGATTCGAGTAGAAAAGAATTTGTTCCAAAAAGGTGACATGCCGGGAAACATATAACTTCTGACTCAAAGGATCATAACAACGATATCCATTCTATCCAACACCATACATAATAGTTTTATTTTATTACTTCTTTTTATAGTTTATTTTAGCATATTTTATTTTATTTTTAGTTAATCTTCATACATATTTTTCCTTTTGTTATTTTATATCTATATCGGGTACTTTCAAGTTTTTGCGCTTTATTGCAAATATTTGGAGAAATGGAGCGGAGCATGGAAGGAGATTTGGAAGACAAATGAATTTCGAGCGGATAATCGGGATTGTTGGAGCTTATAAAATAGAGTTGCATTAAAGATTGATGTAGTTCAAGCTTACTTTGAAGATTGTATAGAAGAAACTTGAGCTTGACGGATTGGAAGATGGGATTTATGGGCTAAGAAATTGATGGGAATTTGAATGATTTTTGGGTTATGAACTCTTGGGCTTATATTTATGTGTTTTGGGCTCCTTGGTATCTACATTTGGACCTTTTGGATCAGTCAACAAAGTCTATGCAAGAGGACAAAATTTGATTAAAGAGTAAAGGGAGACAAGCAAACTTTTCTCGTTCAGCACATCTCACGAGGCCGCGTTAGATTTTACTCTTCAGCTCACGCAGCCATGTGGCTCATGCAGGGGCCATTCCAGGTTTTCAACTTTTATGGCTATTTAAGGATGGTTGGTGGGGCATTCTTGGGAAAACTTTTGGGACCGATATTTGGGGTATATTTGTTGCAATTTGGAGAGAAAAGAGGAGAGAAAATCTTTGAAGAATACACTCTTTCCATCATACTTCGTGTTAGGTATTTCTAACTTTCACCTTGTTCTTATGAGTTTAGCCATGCTAGGTTAAACTATCTTGGTTGATATTGGAAGAAATCTTTGAGTGTTTGGTTTATTTTGAAGAACTTCAAGAACTTATGATGAATCTCTATTGAAGTATTTTCTATTACAACATCCTTATGTGTTCATGTATCTTTAATCATGAGTTTAGATGTGTGAATGGTTTGTTAGTTGGTTAATTTCTTGATTATGTAATAGATCTTCAAATTAACAAACAAAAATTGATTTAAGTGTTTGTGCTCATTTCATTTGAGTCAAGAAAGTATTTTCTCCATAAAGTTATGGAAAGCATATAGATTATCTTTTGGATTTGGTGACTCTTAAACCTTAATGCTAGTTGATTTTCTCAAATTATATGCTTCATAGATTTGCGACTTTAACTAATAAAATGTATTATGAGCTTCTCTAGTCATTGTATTAACAAAAAAGAGTCTAGGTAATTACAAGCTTTTTAGATTACTATAGCCAAATTAGAAATTCACTACAAGTATTGCAGCTTGAGTTCTAATGATTTATTAACCAAATGTTCAAGTGATGAAATTCTAATGTCAACCATCTTTTTCTCATTGATTTGAATCGAACTCTTTACTAGTTTTCTTGCATTTCTACATTCTAAAATAATTTTAATTTTCTCAAAACAACCTAAAACATTTAAACCCCCCTTTTTACTTTTGTTTTTGTTTCATAAGTGCTTGAACAAAGAGACTTTCATAGAGTTATAAAATTGAACCAATCTCCATGGATACGATCCCTTTGCTATTAGACGCTATTTTTGTGTACAATATTAAGGGTATTTATTTTGTTGGCCTCGATAACCATCAAATTTTGGCGCCGTTGCTGGGGATTGGTTTATTTTCAATGAATTTGTTTCTTTATGCCCAGATCTCAACGTACAGGTACTTTGACCTATAATCCGAAAATTGAAAAAGAAGCAAGGCGTTTGGCAAAGGAGAGGAGAATAGAACGTGGTCATACTTCAAACCCTAACGGGGACCAGGAGGTTGAAACTGCTTCCTCTAGTGACACCAAAACCAAAGTAGAACTCGATTCTTGCCCCGAACCTCGCCAAGAAATTCCCAAAACACCACCCTTACAAAAAATCCACCCATCCTAAACCGAAATCCAATGGCAGAAGGAGAAAAAGATCCTGAAAGAACCTTAACACAAATGATGGAAACCAATGTCACAGAAACTTTAACCGGTATCAATTACCCCGATTTGGAAGGAGGTTTGGAATTGAGTTTTAGCCTAGTTCATCACCTTCCAACTTTTCGTGGATTGGAAAATGAAGACCCCCACAAGCACTTGAAGATGTTCCGCATAATTTGCACTAGCATGAAGCCACAATGGTTAACCGATGACCAAATCAAATTAAAGGCATTCCCCTATTCATTGGCTGATAGAGAAAAAGATTGGTTATTTTATCTTCCACCGGGGTTAATCAAATCATGGATCGTTTTGGAAAGAACTTTCCCTGATAAGTTCTATCCCAACTCAAAAGTTTCAAGTCTTAGAAATGAGATTTGTGGAATCCGCCAAGGTCAAAATGATACTTTCCATGACTATTGGGAGAGGTTCAATAACTTGTGTTATAGTTGCCCACAACACAAAATTCAGGAACAACTTTTCATTCAACACTTTTATGAAGGATTGTTACCAAAGGAGAGAAGACTAGTTGATGCCTCAAGTGGTGGGGATGTATTTAGAAAAACTCCTCAACAAACAAGACAACTCTAAAACACCATATCCGCCAATTCCCAACACTTTGGCCCCTTCCAAGACATGAAGAGAGACACACATCAAAAAGTCAATGAAGTGGTGACATCAACCCTCGAATCTAAACTTAAAGACTTGGCATCTATTGTTCAAAAAATAGCCATGGGACAAACTTCTCAAGTGTTGGTTTGTGGAATATGTGCAACAATAGGACATCCCATGGATATGTGTCCTATTCTTCAAGAAATGTGGAACATGTAAATGCCACGAGAGAATTCCAAAACTAGCATAACAAACCATCCGGTTACCAAAATGCCTACAGTTCAAGTTGGAAGCCCAATCCCAACATGAGCTACAACCCAAGACCATTGCCTCAAAATGCATTGGTTAAACATTCTTACCCACCACAACAACCCCATTACCAACATCCACAACCCCACTATCAACCCAAACCACACCCACATCATCACCAACAACCTCCTCAATCCTAACCAAGTAACTTCAGAATGTCTCTTAAAGACATTGTCAAGTTTCTTGCCACTAGCACCCAATAATTACAAAAAGAGACAAGAACTGGTATTTCCAACCTTAAATCACAAGTAGGAGATATAGCTACATCCTTAATCAAGTTGGAGTCCCGTGGCAAATTACCATCTCAAATCGAAAAGAACCCAAATGTCAATGTGGTAACCTTGAGAAGTGGTAAACAAACTGGTGAGTGTAGCTCAAAGAATAAGTTAAGGGAAGATGAGGAAGAAATAGAGATCACCCTCATTGAAGATCCTAATGTCAAAAATCATGCACAAACCGAAGTTCAAAAGAAGGTTACCCCTCTAGTGACTCCAATAGCTACTCAACCACCATTTCCCTCTTGACTTGCAACTTCAAAGAAGAATGCAGAGGAGAAAAGGATCTTGGATACCATCTGAAAGGTGGAGGTAAACATTACATTACTTATTGCAACAAATAAATCCCTAGATATGCAAATTTTTTTAAAGAACTTTGCACAAACAAAAGAAAACTGAAAGGGAATGAAAATATTTCAATGAACGAAAATGCATCCGCGGTTTTACAAAGAAAACTTCCACCTAAATGTAATGACCCCAGAATGTTTACGATTCCTTGCAAAATAAGGGATGTTACTTTTAGTAGTTTCATGATTGATCTTGGTTCTTCTATTAATGCCATGCCCTATTCGGTATACGAATCGCTAAATGTTGGTCCTTTAAATGAAACGGGTTTCATAATTTCACTTGCAGATAAATCATATGTTTTTCCTAGAGGTGTTTTAGAAGATGTTTTGGTGCAAGTGAACTAATTGGTCTTCCCAATGGACTTCTATGTGATTAATTTAGAGGAACAAGTTTCCTCCAAATCGGCTCTAATATTGCTTGGAATACTATTTTTGAAAACAGCTAGGAAAAAAATTGATGTGTATGCATGTAGTTTTACAACGAAATTTGATGGTGAAACAATAAGTTTTAATATTTATGATGCTATGAGATATCCTAGTGATGTTTCATCTTTATATTTTGTTGATGTTATTGAACCACTAACCCAAGAATTGTTTGAGTTAACTAATGATGACATGTTGGAGATGATTCTAAGCAAAAGGTTTGATTGTGGGAAGCTAGCCAAGAAATTGAAGCTATATTCTCTAGATCCAAAATTTGAAAAGTTGATTAACAATTTGGAGGTCAAGAAAACTACACAATTCAATGTCAAGCAAGTTAAGTTGCCTCAAATTCACAAAAAGTTGCCACCTTCCCTCGTTCAACCACTGGAATTGGAATTGAAAGTCCTACCTCAACACTTGAAGTATGCCTATTTGGAAAAGAACGAGACTCTTCTGGTTATCATTTCCACTCAATTAATCGAATTCGAAGAAGAACAACTCATCATCGTCTTAAAGGAATACAAAGAAGACATGGGTTGGATGATTGCAGATATCAAGGGATTGAGCCCCTCCACTTGTATGCATAAAAGTTTGATGGATGATGAATGCAAGCCAAGTCAGGATGCACAAAGAAGATTGAATCTGCTATGATGGAAATTATGAAGAAAGAAATATTTAAGCTTCTTGATGCGAAGATGATCTATCCAATCTCGGATAGCAAGTAGGTGAGCCCGGTGCAAGTGGTACAAAAGAAGATGGGAATCACGGTGGTTGAGAACAACAAAGGTATCATGGTCCCCACATGTATGCAAAACGGGTAGATAAAGAAAGGAATTGAGGTAGATAAAGCTAAAATTGATGTTATTCAAAGCTTACCTTACCTGACTTATGTTCGGGAAGTTCGTTCTTTTTTAGGTTATGCAGGTTTCTACCGAAGATTCATCAAAGACTTTTCAAAGATAACAAGATCAACGTGCCAACTCTTGTAAATGGAAGTTGATTTCGACTTCAATGAGGCATGAAAAAAAGGCTTTTGACAAGCTCAAGGAGTTGCTTACATCCGCCCCTATCATACAAACACCAAATTGGGATCTCCCCTTTGAGATCATGTGTGATGCACTCAATTATGTTATAGGCGCCGTTTTGGGTCAAAAGAATGGAAGAGCTTCTCATATGATCTACTATGCATAAAGAACACTAGACAATGCTCAAAGTAACTACTCTACCACAGAGAAGTAGCTATTAGCCATAATGTTCACTTTGGAGAAGTTTAGGCAATATCTACTTGGCACCAAAGTCCTTGTGTATTTGGATCATGTGGCTATCAACTACTTGATGACAAAAAAGGATGCAAAGCCAAGACTCATTAGATGAATCTTACTATTGAAAGAATTTTATTTGGATATTTGGGACAAGAGTGGGTATGAAAACCTTGTTGTCGACCACCTAAGCTGGATCATTTCAAATGAAACTCCTCTTCCGTTGCGGGATGAGTTTCCGGATAAGCATCTCTTTTCCCTTACTCAATCCATTCCTTGGTATGTCGATATCATTAACATTTTGATCACAAAAGGGTATCTCGACACATGCACACGTGCTCAAAAAGATAAATTGAACAACAATGCAAATACTATGTCTGGGATGAACCTAATTTGTGGAAATATTATCCCGATCAAATAATTAGGAGATGTGTACCACAACAAGAGTATCAATCCATTTTGCAATTTTCTCATGAACTTTCTTGTGGGGGACACGTCAGACTTAATCGAACTTTAAGAAAAGTTCTTGAATGTGGTTTATTTTGGACAACCATGACACAATTGTTATATGTTTTGTAAAAGTTGTGAATGATGCCAAAGGACAGGGAATATTTATCAAAAGAACCAAATGCCACAAAATCTAATCCTTGTTTATGAAGCTTTTGACATATGGTGGATTGAATTTATGGGCCCATTTCCCATTTCATTTGGTAATGTTTACATCTTACTCGCGATCGTTTATGTTTCTAAATGGGTTGAGGCCAAAGCCACTAGATCGGATGATGCCAAAACGGTTATCGAGTTTTTAAAGTCTAATATTTTTGTGCAATTTGGTGTTCCTAGGGCCTTCATTAGTGATAGAGAGACACATTTTTGTAATTAAATGATGGAGGATTTATTGAAGAAACACAATGTAACTCATCGTGTCTCTATCGCCTATCACCCACAAACGAACGGACAAGCGGATGTTTCAAATCGGAAAACCAAGTCCATCCTTGAGAAAATGGTGAATCCGATGAGAATGGATTGGATTTTAAGGCTTGATGATGCCTTGTGGGTCTACCGAACCGCTTACAAGACCCCCATAGACATGTCCCTATTTAGATTGGTTTTTGGAAAGTCATGTCATCTTCCCGTGGAACTAGAGCACCGTGCATTTTGGGCATATAAAGCTTCAAATCCAAGAGTTAGAAGATTTAAGGAGTGAATCTTATGAGAATACAAGGATATACAACCAAGGCCATCCACGATAAGTCCATCGCCCGAAAACACTTCAAGTTGGGACACAAAGTCTTACTCTATCATTCTTGTTTAAAGTTATTTCTCGGGACATTGAGGTCAAGATGGATAGGTCCATTCATTGTGCTAAAAGTCTTTGAACACGGAGAGGTGGAGATCCAAAGTGAAGAAACATGATAAATTTTCAAAGTCAACGGGCATCGGTTAACGTTTTTCTATGAAGATTTTGACGCAAATGTCCTAGGCATCATCCATTTGGATGTCCTGGGATACTAAAGCAAAAGTTGGACGTCGTTTTGCCAAAGACTTTAAAGAATGACTTTTTTAGAAAGAATTGTGCTTTCGTGTCTTTTAAAACCAAATAAAAAAATGAATTTTTAAAAATATTTTTGAAGATTTTGAAAGTATTTGTTTATAAAAAATCAAGTTTTTCGTGTGTTTGGGTCCCCTTTTTGTTGAAAAATTTCAAACTACAACTTGTCAGGATTCATCCCAAGTTTAAAATAATTTGAAAATCCAATTTTTGAGTTTGAGTGTTCAGCTCATGAGGTCGTGCCTCACTTTTGACTTGAACCCACATGAAGTATACAAGGAGTCAGAGAAGAAATACATATCAACTATCGATCTGTAACGCCCGCAGATCCGGGCTAGTCAATTTAGAGGCAATAGGGGTCAAAAATGTCTTTTCGACAAAAGATTATTTAGAATGAATAGTCTTAACCAAGTTTTAGAATATGTCACAAGGTTTCCGTACATATAAAGAACGCCGAAATCCGAGTTATAACGAAGAAGTTATGGCCCGCCGAAGTTTTACGGCAAAACCGGCACAGCACCGGAAGACGTAAATAGTGAATTTACGATAGAAGACTTTTTAGCCTTATCAATCTAAACAAAAGTCGTAGAATATGTTAAACTAAGAGCGTCGATAAAAAGAACGCCCAAATCTGACTTCGTATGAGAAAGTTATGATTTTTCTAAGATTCGGCTTAGCAGTGTACAACCCGAAACTTGAATTTTAGTTCGAGCGGTTTTTGGCTTACGTGAAATAAATGAGAGTTGAAGATCTCATTAATAGGAACTCAACGGTAAAAAGACAGACGAAAACGGAGTCCGTATGAAGGAGTTACGAATTCTTTGCGGTCATTTAACAGTCTAAACGCCTCGTACTGTTAAATTTAAGATCGGTCGAAAATTAGCCGACGGAGTCAAAATGAAAGTTGTAGATATTATTTTTACCTACGCGTGGATATAAAGAACGTCAAAAACGGAGGTCGTATGTGAAAGTTACGGATTTTAGAAGTCGGAAGTGTGTTGTGCGAAAATGGGTGATGTGGCACAATCTTGGCCATTTCTTTCTCCTCAAGTCTTGCCACTAGATGGTGACATGTGGCACCAAGTTCAGCCATTTTCACCCTATAAATACCACCTCTCACACCCTCATTTTCTTCACACCTTTCCCATTCTTTCTTCTCTTTACTCTCTCTCTAGAACCTCTCTCTAGCCCCGAAATCCCCCGAAAAGCCTAGGGAACCTCCCTAGCACGAGGCGGAAGCCCCGGAGTGCTCGACGGCTCCGAGAAGAAGAGCTTTTCGGCTCGGAAACGCTGCTCCAAGCAAAGCCTGGTTTTCTATAAAACCCGCTGTAAGTGAGCTACGCCTACGCTATTTTTAATATAGTTTTTATTTAATTATATTAACGTTATTAAGAACATATAATAAATATTTGGGCTATTATTATGGGTTATATAAGTATTTTTTTAATGCTTATATAATAGTAATAATAGCTAGACTATTAATTAGTCTCGGCGAATAATAGACTAAAATCTATTGGTGATAATACTAGGTTTCGTTGAAGGAAATTATTTTAAAGTAAACGAAGCGCTGTCCGAGTACCGAGTCACCACCTTCTCAGGTGAGTGCATAGTCCCTTTCATGAACATGATTTTAATACAAGTATTGATTGAAGTATTAATTATATGTTTATGTGCGAGTTAATTGATGTTGCTTGAAATTCGTGTTAAAGAACATACCTGATTATATTTGATAATTTAGGATAAAGAGTAGACCTAAATTAAATATGAGGAATATTGGGTAGTATATTCTTACGAGTACAAGTGAGTTAAACTCAGAGAATAGAAGTTAGTATATGTCACTTATCCGGGAGTATGGATTAGACATAGTCATTGTCCATAGTCCGAGAATATGGATTAGGCATAATCATTCGTCGTTAATCCGAGAGTATGGATTAGCTATTGTCCCTAGTCCGAGAGTATGGATTAGGCATAATCATTCATCTTTAATCCGAGAGTATGGATTAGTCATTCGTCCCTAGTCCGAGAGTATGGATTTGGTAAATTCGTTCATTTCTGATCCGAGAGTATGGAGTAGGTAAAACGACTAATCTTAGGTCCGAGAGTATGGATAGCCTCGTTGCGAGGATCGACGGGGTGGGATAAGAGTTGTTTATATATATGTATGGTGAAATTGTATATTTTGTGAATTTTAAACTATATATATGGTATAACATTGTGGGATTGAAATCCCTATGTGCTCACCAGGTTTCCCAACCTGACCCACTCAGTTTATTTATATCACAGGTGTTGATATGAAGTGACATTACACTGAGAGATTTAAAGAGATGTAGACCACTAGTGTGAATAATTGTAAGTTCTGTTTATGCTTATGTTCCTGTATTAACGATGACATCCCAAACGTTTTAAAATGAAATAAATACGTTTCTTCGAAAATGTTTTAATAACGTATTTACCATGTTTTTCTGGGAACAAATTCCGCAACCTTTTTATAAAATGAAGTACTCTGATTTTTATAAAGCATAAACAAAATCGGTCTTTTCTGGCCGTGATTTTGGGGATGTCACACGATCCCTCGTCAAAAATCATCGAGTCTGCATGGTGTCGCAACAAGGCTGCACCCAAGTTCTTCTTCAGCCTACACAGATCAATCAGAGACCTAAACAAATCTTCAACCGAGTTCACGAGGTCGCGTATCTTTCCAAGGCAAATTCCAACTTCGGCCACTATTTCCAATTCCGAGACCGGCGTTGTTCTCCACTCACCTTTCTCTACAAGCCTCACTGAAAAGTTCTCAAAAAAATCACCGAAAATTTTACCAGAAAATGAAACCAACATCATAAATCTCATCTCTTAACGGAGAACTCTTTGTGTTGTGCCCTTAGGCAAGATTCAATCTTGGTGTTGTTGATTTTAGAGAATTTTTCAGATTTCGAGGGACCCGATAGTTTTCGCCATTTCCAATTCTGAATTTGAGCTCACAATGGATTTGGTATATTCATTTTTTTTCATGCTCTTATCTTGAATCTGCGTTTAGTTGTTCAAACACTTGGGAATTTGGTGTGCCTTGTCTATTGCATTGGTGGTTTGTGAATTGTTTGTCTTGAATTATGTATAAGCTTGTTTTGGTTGGTATAAATCTCTTGTAGACACCCTTTGCACATGTCAACATCACGCAACTGCCTCATACCTAACACGAACAAAGGTTCGGGAAAAGAACCTAGTGGCACAAAATTCTTTGATAAGCAACATCATGAAGCTTATGAACCCTTTTCAGAAAAAAAGATCAAACCATCTAGATTCATTTGCCACGACACGTTTACGTCATTGGCGGTGTTGAATAGCATCACCACTTTGTTTGAAAAAATTGGTTGGGTAAACTTCATGTTTCTCTATGCCAAGACCTTTAAGTGTCCTACTCATGGGTTCCTTACTTCCATGAGTCGTGACAACAATAAGAAAATAGCCCAATTTTAGATTCTTGGCCAATTATTTAATGTCTCTTTTGAAAACGTGAACACCATCATGAGAACTCCTAGTGATGGTACTCACTTTTGCACCATGCCATACATACACAAGTTTGAAAAGGATGTATTTTGGGGTGAAATAATGAGTGAGTCATCTTTCACATTGGGTTGGGATTGAGTCAGCCATATCATTCATCCCTACCTCCGGCTCGCTCATTGCATTTTAGCTTGCTCGATTTTTTCCCGAAAGGAGGTCAACCAAATTACAAAAGCCGAACTTTTTTTCCTTTGGTGTATGACCAAGAGAGATGGTCCCCGCCTTGAATTCTCGTCCTATTTCTTCCAAAAATGCTTCGAGACCAGGGCACGACCCACTGGTGACGTCTATATCGGTGGTTTGATCACCATTATAGCAAGCGGTCTCAATCGTGGCATCACTTCTCCACCCCACTCTCCGCTCCGCGACTCTGGTTTGTTAGACATACATTGTTTAATCAACATGTGTCAAATTAGTCCACATTCCCCAAACCGTTACTACTGGGCCACCACCAAATCCAAAACACACCGTGTGCTTCTGAAGCCTCTTATGGATGCTTTTGACATTCATGATAGTGACTTATGACTACCCGATCATGACACGACTTGCAATCCACCCATCTCCACTCTAGATGCCTTCACCAATGATGAACGTGTACCCATGGACGCCAAACCTTCATCCTTGTGGCTTCCACAATCCTTCCCATCCAATTTTTTTTTTGAAAACTTCAATTGGCTTTGCCTTCAAAACCGCCAGATATAGGACTGACACAACAGGGAGAGGCACTTTGATCACCATCCCCCTCCTCCCGACTCTATGATATAGGTTATTTCTACCCTTACCTTAAGCATTGAGGATACTGCTTGTTCTTAAGCTTGTGGTGAGGTATTCCCTTTTCTTTTTTCATTATCATGCATTTTACCTAGGTTGCCTAGCATTTTAGCATTTAATTTGCATTCATTTTTTTATTTCATAAAAACTCCAAAAAGATTTTATTTATTTATTTTTTTGCATAACATTTAGTTTAGGACATTATCATGCATGCATTTTTGTTATCTTTTTATTCTCATCCCCAAACATCTTTACCTGAAAGATGCGACACACCTTAACTACAATTATTTTGGAAACTCACATAACAAACAAGAATCGCCCATAGGGACTTTCAGTTGTCACATATTCTTTTGTATATACATAGTGAGAGAGTGCAAGTTGTTATGCTAATGAATCTACTTATGGAAAGTGTGGCATAAGTAGAAGGACAACTTAGCCTCTAGCTGACTAGATCCCCACTTGTGCATTCCTTACAAGCCACAATCAAACCCCAAAGAAAGGAATAAGAACTAGATTTTTTATTTTGATATCCTTAGTGTCTATCCGCTACATTTCATATCATATCTCATCATCTTATGATTTAGACACATTTTCCCATTTGATCTCAAATTAGCCTTAGTTTAGTTATGCTTATCTTTTGCGCTTAGCTTTGCTGGATTTGGTTGTTTAGCTTTTTATTTGCGTTTGATTTAGATTATGCTTATAGTTTGTATATGCTTGTGCTCTATAGTTTTCTTCACGTGATGCAACCTATATAAAACTCCTGTGGTAAACCAAAAAAGTTAGCCAAAAAAAAAGATGAAAAAAAAAATAAAAAATAAAAGAAGGTACCCCTTTCTAGTATTGTCCTTTTATAGCTATTTGGTGTCTCTTAGATCATAGGCTTTTTGTTTAAAACGTCGTTCGGAAAGTTTTGCACAAATTTTCAACAATTCTTGGTAAAAGCCTAAATTTTGTTATGAGTTATGTAAAGTGTCACTTGTTCTTTTATGTTAGAAGAGTCAAAATTTTGATCATTTGAAAAGTTGAAGTTTTATTTTTGTTGATTTTGGTTTATAAAAGCCTTTAAAATTCCTTAAAAAGGTATGATATTATCACAATCATAAAATGAGAATATACTTAGAAGTTTTTAGTATTTTTCTTATTTTATATTTAAAGGTTTTTATGACAATACTTTTTGTTTTCGTTTGTGTAATTGTAATTGTATCTTGGGGTTTCAAAAAAACATGTCGGACCACGGAGTTGCATCCGTTTTTCATTCGTTAGATGTTTAGAATATTTTGGATTCTATTTTATGTAGCTCGTTTCTATTTTGATGTATTTGTAGTTTAGATTTCATCTTTCGTTGGCAATTACAATGGTGCTCATTACTCATCACGTGCTCGATTCTCCACTCTACATGAATCTCATTTTGGTAGGAGCACTTATACTTCTATATGATTGTAGTTTGCCAACCTTTGTGCATAGGTCGTTCCTTGCCATTTTTGTCCCGAGTTATATTTTTCTTGCTTTTATTCCTTGGCGTCGGGTGGAAATTGTGGGGAGTAAGGAACATTCTAACCTAAGAACACTTTCTTGTGCCTTGTAGGCTACATCGGACCGTGAAACAATGTCACGTAACCCATATTAGTGAAGTATGAATGCTCGTTTTGTAACAAAGGCTCATCCCTTAAAGCGATTCCTATCTCTAAAAATCTATTATATGTTTTTATTTTAAAGGAGTTGTCGTGAATTTCTGCCTAAGATGTTCATTCTTTTCCTTTTTAGGTTTGTTCATCGCAAGCTCATTTTAGTCTTGTCTTACTTGAGGACAAGTAAGGTTTAATCTTGGGTTGATTTGATAGTTTCATTTTATTTATTTCTTTTTATAGTTTATTTTAGCATATTTTATTTTATTTTTAGTTAATCTTTATCCGTATTTTTTCTTTTTGTTATTTTATATCTAAACCGAATACTTTCGAGTTTTTGAGCTTTATTGTAGATATTTGGAGAAATGGAGCGGAGCATGGAAGGAGATTCGAAAGACAAATGAAGTTTGAGCGGATAATCGGGATTATTGGAGCTTATCGAATAGAGTTGGATTAAATATTGATGTCGTTAGAGCTTACTTTGAAGATTGTATAGAAGAAACTTGAGCTTGATGGGTTGGAAGATGAGATTTATGGGC
Source organism: Lactuca saligna (assembly GCF_052625555.1). Classification (NCBI taxonomy): domain Eukaryota; kingdom Viridiplantae; phylum Streptophyta; class Magnoliopsida; order Asterales; family Asteraceae; genus Lactuca; species Lactuca saligna. Next base: position 154,575,827 of record NC_136418.1, read on the forward strand.
TAAGAAATTGATGTGTCATTGCATGATTTTTGGGTTATGAACTCTTGGGCTTATATTTATGTGTTTTGGGATCCTTGGTATCTACATTTGGATCTTTTGGATCAGTCAACAAAGTCAATGCAAGAGAAAAAATTTGATTAAAGAGTAAAGGGAGACAAGCAAACTTTCTCGTTCAACACATCTCACGAGGCCGCATGAGATTTTACTCTGCAGCTAACGCGGCCATGTGGCTCCTGCTGGGGCCATTCTAGGTTTTCAAAATTTATAGCTATTTGAGGATGGTTGATGAGGCACTTTTGGGGCAACTTTTGGGTCCTATTCTTGGTGTATATTTGCTACAATCTGGAAAGAAAAGAGCAGAGAAAATCTTTGAAGAACACACTTTTGCTCTCAAGAAGAACTTAAAGCTTGAAGATTTCCATCTTTCCATATTACTTCATGTTTGGTATTTCTAACATTCACCTTGTTCTTATGAGTTTAGCCATGCTAGGCTAAACTATCTTTATTGATATTGGAAGAAATCTTTGAATGTTTGGTTTATTTTGAAGAAATTCAAGAACTTATGATGAATCTCTATGGGGGTATTTTCTATTACAACATCCTTATGTGTTTATGTATCTTTAATCATGAGTTTAGATGTGTGAATGTGTTGTTAGTTGGTTAATTTCTTGATTAAGTAATATACATTCAAATTAACAAGCAACAATTGGTTTAAGTGTTTGTGTTCATTTCACTTGAATCAAGAAAGTGTTTCATCCATAATGTTAACACAAGCATATAGATTATCTTTTGGATTTGGTGACTCTTAAACCTTAATGCTAGTTGATTTTCTCAAAATATATGCTTCATTAATTTGTGACTTTAACTAAGAAAATGTATTAAGAGCTTCTCTAGCCATTGTATTAACAAAGAAGAGTCTAAGTAATTACAATCTTCTTGGATTACTATAGCCAGATTAGAAATTAACTACAAGTATTGAGTTCTAATGATTAATTAACCAAATGTTCAAGTGATAAAATTCCAATGTCAACCATCTTGTTCTCATTGATTTGAATCAAACTCTTTACTTGTTTTCTTGTAATTTCTACATTCTAGCATAATTTTAATTTTCTCAAAAAAACTAAAACATTTAAAACCCCATTTTTACATTTATTTTTCTTTCATAAGTGCTTGAACAAAGAGACTTTCATAGAGTTATCAATATGAACCAATCTCCGAAGATACAGTCCCTTTGCCATTATACACTATTTTTATGTATAATATTACGAGTATTTATTTTGTTGGCCTCAACAACCACCAATACCCAAAGAATACACAAATATAAAAATTTGGTCCTAACTTGTTTCTCTCAACATGAGGACGAAGAGCAAAACAAGTACATCCAAAAACTCGTAGAGCAGAGTAGTCTGTTAAGTGGCCATAGAGCTTCTCAAAAGGTGAAATTATTGAATTCAATGCAGTAGGAATATGATTAGTCACATAAACAATAGTTAAGGTTGCTTCTCCCCAAAAGGCTCTAGGAACCTGCGCAAACAAGAGCAACGAGTGAGCTATCTCAACAATATGACGGTGTTTCCGTTCTACCACACCATTTGGCTGAGGAGTATCAGTACACGAAGACTGATGTATGGTACCATTAGAAGCAAGTAAGTGAGTAGACTCATTAGAGGTATATTCACCCCTAAGTCACACCTAAAGCACTTTATCACAGTTGAATGTTGAGTATTAAAAAGAGATCTAAAATTGTTGTAAATACCAAGGAAATCAGATATGCGCTTCATAAGATAAACCTAGGTATAACGAGTATAATCATCTATAAAAGATACATAATAGGCCGACTCACCCTTTGTGGATACTGATGCAGGACCGTACACATCATAATGAATAATATCAAAAGGAGCAATAGAGCAAGACATACTTTTACTAAAAGGTAAAGCATATAATTTTCATAAGTTTACAACCACTACGATAAAAAATATCACAAGTGTTCAAATCACCCAAAATACCACTAGAAGCTAGAAAAATTAAAAGTGATACATGTACATGTCCCAAAGGAGAATGCACAAGATAAAACTGAGACGACAAATGACTTAAACAAAAAGAAGACAAATCAATGATGGAGGCAACAACAATAGACATTATGAGAACCTCCAAGACATAAAGTTCTCCCACGCTACGGACGATCCCAATAACCTTATGAGTGTGTTAATATAAACAGAATCAGAAAAAAAAACACCCAATTACCGGACCTACACAACTGGCTCACTGAAACAAGATTCAAAGTGAGTTTGGGAATGTTACAAACATCAAGAAGAGACATATGAGGGATAGAAACATATCCAACACCATCGAATGTCATAGCTATATCATTAGCATACATAAAAGAGATAGATGACATGCGTGACAAAGAAGTAATCGACGAAAAATAAAGAGACATGTGATGGGTTGCACTAGAATCTAAAATCCACAAAGATGAAGGTATACCTAAGGTACCGGATGAAGTAGGACCAGAATGAGACATAGATGCAGAGATGGTAGTATGATTGGAGGCCAAATACTATCTGAATCTCTCAATAACCTTGGGATCCAATGGTAGTATGATTGGAGGCCAAATGCAGAAGGGGGCATATTGCAACCTGACTTAGTGTCAACTGATGGAGCAGCAACAACAACAAACTGTGGAGGGCGAGGTGTCCATGGAGATGCACCAGAAGAACATGACTAAAACTTCTGCTGACAAGACCTATGTTGTTTTTCCCGATTGAGACTGACCAGATTTACCATTTTTAACTAATAATGGACACTAAGCTTTCTAATGATTTTTCTGTTTACGAAAGGCACATTCATTATAAGCAACCCTTGTATTTTGATGAGACTGATTAGTGGAAACAACAAGCACGGAAGGAGTAGAAGTAGGAATGGAGATTGTTTTAGATCCTTTATCCATGTAAGACTTGATATGAGTCTCTTCAACAATCAGCTCATGAACAACAGAATCTACCGAGGGAAGAAGGGAACGATGAAGAATTGTTCCACATAGACCTTCAAAATCAGACTACAACGCCGTAAAAAACTGAACCAAACATTGTTCTTCCCTCCTAGCGATATAAGGCTCAAATTATTTTAACTCTTTAGATTCAGTAGGAGCTAACTGATCCTAAAAATCAGACATAGCAACATAGTGTTGGAATAGTGTCTAAGGCTGTAACTATATTCGGTTGTGCATGGTCCTTTTGGGTTGCCTTCACCATAGCAACTTGAAGGATGATTTGTTAAGAGAGAGTAAATATTATAAGGAATAATATTTAGCTATTTGATTAATATAAGTCATAAATTAATTGGTATTAATTTGGTGACTTAAAGAGATTAATTAAATAAGAGGGTATATACTGTCAATTGTTTGATAGTTAAGCTTTAGACTGTAAATCCATTAGGGTTGACTTTGGACGGTTTCTAAGAGCTTTAGGATAGCTCAAAATAGTCCATAAGGATATCTATGGAATGGATTTGGATAGCCTTAAGTGAAGATTATCCAATTAGGGTTTAGGGTGAAACCCTTAAGGAGTCTAAAGGTATAAATAGGCCCTTGGGGTGTGGAATTCGTGTACAATCTTTCAGAACCTAAAGCAAGGAACCTCTGGTCGAATTCCATCCCCTCTCCTCTCTCCTAAATCATCTTGCTTGCTATTGGTGTTTGTAAGCCATTAGAGGAGTGACAATTGTGACTCTAGAAGCTCCAAGACAAGAAGATCAACAAGGAACTCAAAGGTATGATTCTAGATCTGTTTTAATGTTGTTGTTTAACCTAATTAGCCATTAGAAGTCTTGGATTCAAAAGCATGTTTATTAGAAAGCCTAGATCCAAGCAATAGGGTTTTGCATGCGCACATAGGAAAGTTCATATGGCTAAAACCCAACAGTGGTATCAGAGACTAGATTGGTTTTCTTTAAATTGTTGCTTGAATAACTGAAACAAACCTGCAAAATTCGATTTTTTGGGTTTTGAGTCACTGACTCGTCGAGTTCCAAGGTGGACTCGTCGAGTAGGCCTGACTCGGCGAGTCCCCTTGTGCACTCGGCGAGTCCAAGCGTCAGGAAGGGCCAAATTCGGGATTTCTTTGTGTTTATCTTATCCAAACTTTCCATAAACTAATTAGATCAATATGAATCCGTTTTCTTGATAAATATAAGTGTTATCTTGATCTAGTTAAAGGTAATTATCAACTAATTAAATATTTAGTTTCCTTATATGATAATTAATTAATTATTTTGATTATTTTTGGTAATTATCTTCAAAGAAATCAAAGATAAATCAAATAAAGATAATTAGGATATTAATTGTTAATTGAAATTATTTGTTATTTGATCCTCCATGTTTTAAATGTTTAAAACCTACCCTATAGTTTTGAAATTTAAAATTTGTGATTAAAAGCCTTAATTTAGACAACTTAAATTTCAAACCATAGATTTTGAAAAGTTTAAAATACAACCCTATACTTATATGATGTTATTAGAATAATATATATATGTATAACTAAATGCTAGTCTTACCGCTAGTAGGCCTCATTCACGAAGCCGATCTATAAGGTGGGTATAAGGTTGCGGCCTATAAAATGGCGCTTAATGGGTGTACACTCACACCCACCGCTTGCTTGATTGGTGGAGGGTCGTTAGCCGAACGGGTAGGATAGGGCAACCTCATCCTCTCATTAAAAGTATAATAAGAAATACAAAGTAACTAAACCTTCTTAAATTTCCCAATCTTAGTTACTTTAGGAAAAGTGAATTGATGCAATCCCATGAAATTACACTTTGCACCTTGCTAAGATGTTAGTGGAGCGTGTGTGGTTTACCGGCACACTAATTGGTTCTAAGCGAAGGTGGCAAAGGGTGATTCATTGTTTATCATAGTTCGATGGAGCGTGTGTGGTTTACCGGCACATCGAATAGGTGATCGTAACAATGAAGGCACCATGTAAATTTGCATGGTAATTCACACCCGCTTTGTGATCCTCGGCATCCCAGTCACAAACAAGAGGGGCATATCGAGATTTAAACATGCCATTGAATAGTTCAATGAATCTCATCCGAACCTAGGAATTCTCAAAAACACTTAGGACTAAAAGTTTAAGTTTTGTGATGGAGAATTAGTGAATCGTCATTCACTTACCTTCAATTTATTTGCATGTTAGATTACGGCATCCCTTTTCTAGTATGTAAATGTTATTGTTGGATCCTAGCCCTAATTTTTCTTATTGGGTGATAATTAGGGATTCTTGTTCTAATCTATCTTTGTCCTTTCTATAGATGTCAAACGCAAACAACGCTGCTGCTAGTTCCTTCACGTTGATGAGCCTTTGCCAAAAGGTCACCTTCGATGGAACGAACTTTGGCGAATGGATAAGATACATTCGCACCATTGCTCGCTATGAGGATAAAGAGTATGTCCTCGACGAGAAGCTCGAGAAAATCAACCCCGAAATTGCTACTCCCGCCGAAATCACCGCCTTTGAAACTCATGAGCGAGATGCGACGAAAGTACATTGCATCATGATCGCCACCATGAACTCCGAATTCCAAAAGTCCTACGAGGACATGTATCCATACGAGATGCATCAAGACTTGTTGGAGAGGTACCACCAAAACGCGAGACAAGAGCGTTACGAGATCTTCACCAACATGATTTCCGCTAAGATGGGTCATGGAGAATCTCTTACCGTGCACTTGCAAAAGATGCAAAGGTATGTCGACCGCCTTCGCAAGTTAAACGTTGACTTCGGCGAAGACTTGGCGATCGACATGGTGCTTCACTCTTTGCCTCCGATGTATAATCAATTTAGGATGACCTACCACATGAACAAAGAGGAGGTCACTCTAAGTAAGCTCCAAGGTCTCTTGAGGGTTGCTGAGAGCAATTTCAAGGACAAGTCTGTTGCACCAACTCCCAATCCGTCTGCTGCTCCTGTCTTGGCTATTGGTCAAGGGAAGGGAAAGAAGAGGAAAGCTTCTTCAAATAACTATCGAAAGGTGAAAGCCTGAGATGGTTCCTCTTCTAGTGGGACAAAAGTTGATCCCTCTAAGCCCTGCTCTAACCCGAAGGAGGCAGAGTGCCACCACTGCCACAAGATAGGACATTGGAAGCGAAGCTGCCCGGACTACCTGCAAGCCATCAAGGAAGGAAAGATCAAGCCATCTTTCGCAGGTATATATGCAATCAAATCTAACAATTCTAATCATGCTATTTCTTGGGTTCTTGACACCGGTTGTGGTTATCACATTTGTTCTAATGTGCAGGGACTAAGAAGAAGTAGGGATGTGGAGCAAGGAAGGATCAATCTAATCATGGGGAACAGAAGATCGTCGCCTGTGACCAAGATTGGAGTGTATTCTTTGGTGCTTAAGAATAGTTTAGTTTTAGATTTGAACAATTGTTGCTATTCGCCAGAAATGGCTAGAAACATCATTTCATTTCATGGTTTATATAGACAAGGTTTTAGATTTTCTTTTAATAATGAGAATGGTTCTATTTTGGCTTATCTGAATGGTGTCTTTTATTTTGAAGCTATACCATGTAATGGAATATATGAAACTGTTATGATTGTTGATAACTTAGGAAATGATGTTTTGAATATTGATTCTTCCACTAGTATGGATAAAGCATCCTTGTGGCATTGTCGTCTTGGACATGTCAACAAGAAACGCATAGCCCAACTCCAAAAGGATGGAGTGTTGGAGTCATTCGACCTTAGGGAAGATGACACATGCGAATCTTGTTTACTTGGAAAGATGACTAAATCACCCTTCACGAGTACTTGTGAAAGGGGTGAGGGACTATTAGACCTAATACATACCGATGTATGTGGACCTTTTAGATCAACCACGAAGGATGGGAACCGATTCTATGTGACCTTTACCGATGATTATAGTAGATATGGGTATATCTATTTAATCAAGCAAAAGTCAGAAACCTTTGAAAAGTTCAAAGAGTTCAAGAGTGAAGTGGAGAATCAATTGGGCAGGAAAATCAAGATGCTTCGATTCGATCGAGGAGGAGAGTACCTAAGTCTTGAATTCCACGATTATCTCAAGGAGTGTGGAATAGTTTCGCAATTGACGCCTCCTAGGACACCGCAGTTGAATGGTGTGGCAGAAAGGCGTAATCGAACCTTATTGGATATGGTTCGCTCTATGATGAGTCGTGCTTCACTACCTATCTTCTTTTGGGGGTATGCCTTAGAGACTGCCGCCCATATCCTTAACCGAGTCCCTACTAAGAAGGTTGCCAAAACACCTCACGAGATGTGGACGGGGAAAGCTCCCTCGTTGGCACATATCAAGGTTTGGGGTTGCGAGGCTTTCGTAAGACGAGATACTCACGACAAGCTTGAACCTCGAAGTGAGCGATGTATTTTCATCGGCTACCCGCAAACTTCCTTTGGATATCTCTTCTATAGACCGAAAGATAATGTTATCTTTGTTGCGAGGAGAGGAGTTTTCCGAGAGCGAGAACTCATAAGCCAAGGAGACAGTGGGAGGCAAATCGAACTTGAAGAGATTCAAGAATCGATAGATGAAGGAACCTCCACCGCTGGCGTTCAACCCGAGGAGGAAACTCCGGTTGAACCGATTGACGAATCCTTACCTCTTAGACGTTCCGATAGATTTAGAGTTCAACCCCAGTTTTATGGTTTTCATATTACTACCGAAGGGGACACGTATATTAGTGATGGTACACTAGTAAATCTTGATGAACCTAATAGCTATAAGGAAGCCATGGCAGGCCCGGAGTCTGCGAAATGGAAAGAGGCGATGGATAGCGAGATCCAATCCATGTACGATAATCAAGTTTGGAATTTGGTTGATTACGTGCCCGAACGTAAGACCGTAGGGTGCAAGTGGATCTTCAAGAAGAAGACCGACGTGGATGGGAACGTACACACATACAAAGCGCGATTGGTTGCGAAGGGCTTTACTCAAACTCCTGGAGTTGACTATGATGAGACCTTCTCGCCAGTTGCGAAGATTAAATCTATTAGAGTGATGCTAGCAATTGCCGCATTTCATGATTATGAGATTTGGCAAATGGATGTCAAGACCGCTTTCCTTAACGGAAAGTTGGCTGAGGATGTTTACATGGCTCAGCCAGAGGGGTTTGTGGATCCGAAGCATCCGAATAGAGTGTGTAAGCTTGAGAAGTCCATTTATGGACTTAAGCAAGCGTCTCGCAGATGGAATCTTTGCTTCGATGAGAAAGTCAAAGAGTTTTGATTTGTACGAAGCGAAGACGAATCTTGTGTATATGTCAAAGCCAGTGGGAGTGTAGTAAGCTTCCTCGTTCTATATGTCGATGACATATTACTCATAGGAAACGACATCCCGACTCTGCAGGAGGTTAAGTCCTGGCTCGGGAAGTGCTTCGCTATGAAGGACCTCGGAGAGGCTTCTTACATTTTGGGAATAAGGATAGTAAGAGAAAGAAGTAAGAGACTAATTGGACTTAGTCAGAATACTTGCTTGGAGAAGGTACTAAAACGTTTTAGTATGGAAAACTCAAAGAAGGGAGAACTACCGATACAAGGAAATGCCAAGTTGAGTAAGACTCAAAGTCCGAGTACCGAAGCCGAAATAGCAGAAATGAGCCGAGTACCATACGCTTCCGCAGTTGGCTCAATCATGTACGCTATGACTTGTACTCGCCCTGATGTAGCCTTCGCTTTGAGCATGGTTAGCAGATATCAAGGGAATCCTGGCAAAGCACATTGGATTGCGGTGAAGAACATCCTTAAGTACCTTCGGAGAACGAAAGAATGGTTCTTAGTCCTTGGAGGGAGTGATGACTTGAAGGTGCGAGGGTATAGTGACGCCAGCTTTCAAACCGACAGGGACAACTATCGTTCGCAGTCGGGCTGGGTCTTTACCCTAAATGGAGGAGCAGTGACATGGAAAAGTTCCAAGCAGGAAATCGTAGCTGATTCAACGTGCGAATCAGAGTACATCGCAGCAAGCGAAGCGTCGAAGGAGGCAATATGGCTGAAGAACTTCATCGGTGATCTTGGAGTTGTACCGGCCATAAAGGAGCCCATGGAGATTTTCTGTGATAACGAAGGTGCGGTTGCCTTGACCAAGGAACCGAGGGATCATGGTAGATCTCGACATATCGACAGAAAATATCACTTCATTAGACATCGTGTAGAAGAAGGACAACTCGTAGTGAAGAGGATATCATCAGAAGATAACCCAACAGATCCGCTTACGAAGGGACTGAGTAGGGTTAAGCACTTACAGCATGCTAGGAGTATTGGGCTGAAGGATGATATTAGCATAGATTAGATAGTATTAGAAACGTATAATAGATAAATGTAATTAACATTTGATGATTAAATAAAGAAGTTTTATTTATGAGTAAAGTTACTATCACATGTTAGTTGTTTAACTATTGTTTCACTTTGCATGTTTTGACTTCCAGAATAATTGAGTTTATTAGGAATAATCGAATTATTCAAATGGTCCACAATCGTTCATATGTTGGGAGTAGATATGAATGAAGATTGTCGTGAATTGGTGTGTAGAGTGTCTAAATGGTGTTAGACATAGCAAGAGTTGCTGCAACGTTCATGAGTGCTTACGAACTAGTTTTGAGCATTGGAATAAACTCGTGCTTGCTGGAATCACCTTATGGAATACGATATAAAAGGTGATCGCAAGACGATAATATCATATGGTCTTAAAACCTAGATATATGGTTTATTATTTGTTAATTGATTGTGCATTGATAATGCGAAAACGCATCAGTAACTTGATGTTATAAAACGCATTGTTGTGTATAGTTGGTTAATGAATAAGTAAATGCATATAAGTCGAAGTTTATCTGTAAATTTTATCCTAAGAGGGTAGAAGAGATATCTTGGCCACTCGATGATTTGATTTGACTTATGTTCCGGGCCCGGTCAGAACTGAATTGATGTGTTCGATTAAGTTCTATGTCAAATAAATCGAAGATCGAGAAATCTAAATGCTAGACTAACCATTCCATAGGATTGTCAGCATGATATCTAACAGAGGACTGTACGATCCCTTATCTAAAGGACAAGATTGATTAGATCAGAGTTGACAGCGTCTTTGAGAGCTACGATTGCAAACCGTATTGTACTTGTATAGTTACTAGACTTATCCAAGTGGGAGACTGTTGGAATAGTGTCTAAGGCTGTAACTATATTCGGTTGTGCATGGTCCTTTTGGGTTGCCTTCACCATAGCAACTTGAAGGATGATTTGTTAAGAGAGAGTAAATATTATAAGGAATAATATTTAGCTATTTGATTAATATAAGTCATAAATTAATTGGTATTAATTTGGTGACTTAAAGAGATTAATTAAATAAGAGGGTATAAACTGTCAATTGTTTGATAGTTAAGCTTTAGACTGTAAATCCATTAGGGTTGACTTTGGATGGTTTCTAAGAGCTTTAGGATAGCTCAAAATAGTCCATAAGGATATCTATGGAATGGATTTGGATAGCCTTAAGTGAAGATTATCCAATTAGGGTTTAGGGTGAAACCCTTAAGGAGTCTAAAGGTATAAATAGGCCCTTGGGGTGTGGAATTCATGTACAATCTTTCAGAACCTAAAGCAAGGAACCTCTGGTCGAATTCCATCCCCTCTCCTCTCTCCTAAATCATCTTGCTTGCTATTGGTGTTTGTAAGCCATTAGAGGAGTGACAATTGTGACTCTAGAAGCTCCAAGACAAGAAGATCAACAAGGAACTCAAAGGTATGATTCTAGATCTGTTTTAATGTTGTTGTTTAACCTAATTAGCCATTAGAAGTCTTGGATTCAAAAGCATGTTTATTAGAAAGCCTAGATCCAAGCAATAGGGTTTTGCATGCGCACATAGGAAAGTTCTTATGGCTAAAACCCAACACATAGAAATCTTGAATACCCATATCATTTTGCTGAAGGGCACAAATGTCATATTCTAACTGATACTGTTTAGCTAAGTTGGATTGAGTATACAGTCTCTCGAAATGATTCCAAACTTCCTTTGATGTGTCATATTTATCCAATTACATACCAATAGACTATGTAACCAAATTGTTAATCCAAGTAATGACCTTGGAGTTATCAATCTGCTAAGCATCAATCAACAGATCGAAGTTCTCAACTTGAGGCACTGAAGGTTTGGCTTTAGTTCTAGTGACATAGCCCCACATATTCTTTCCATGAAGGAAATTCTTCACAACATAGCTCCAATAAGTGTAATTCTTTCCATCCAATCGAGTACTGATTGAATGGACGAAATCGTCCTTTCCAATCATGATGGAAACAAGAAAACAACCACAATAATGGATAAGCAATCTGAAAACAAGAACAACAAACCAACGGAAACAACCAATCAAACAACAAGAAATTGAACAACAAACCCTAGAATTCGAACAACAACAAACTAACAAAAAAATCAAATGAACAATAACAAGAAAAAAAACATCAAAAGAATCAACTACAGTAACCCCCAAGCGAACTCACTGCAAAGTTCGATCCGTGCCACAAATGTCTGTTACAAAACCTCCTAACAACGTATCAAACCTCCGCTTTGATACCATGATAATAAAGTCATATGATTAATGAAAGAGAGATTGCAAGGTTCTTGAAAAGCATAGAACAATAAGACGGGGAATATATAGGCAAACTAAGCTAACCCTAACCCTAATGGGCTAAAGACAAAAGGAGCCCAAAACAAGTGGGCTTATAATAAAAATATATATGCTAACACATGTATGGAAGACAAAATTGTTGAACAACATAGGAGAGGTAAGAGGTAGCGAAGTACCAAACACGTTCAACTTAGACTTAGTATCAGCCAGAGTATGAAGCCAAAGCACGATCAAGCTTACATTTGAGAATGTTCACTGTAACACCTGCAGATTCAAACTATTCAATAATAAGCGTTAAAAATGATTTTTTATTATCTAGGATAAATAATTTTAACCAAAGTAATAGTTATGTTCAACAATTGTAACATATTTCACGTAATAAAGAAGAATTATGTGAATATTATGTGTTTCATAAATATTATAATATAAATAGGAAAAATCAGTTGAATTGTTCGTAAATCGTAAAAACAAGTGCGCCAAAACACACACACACACACACACACACACACACACACATATATATATATATATATATATATATATATATATATATATATATATATATATATAGAAAGTACACATCTCCCCTATCCCGAAAATATAATTTTCGTAGAAATCTAACTCCGTATGAATTATATATGATTTTTATAAGATATAAAAGTCAGTCGCGCACAACAAATGTATGACGTAAAAAGCTACGAAGAGAATGGTTGTCTTTTAGATAATGCCACCAAAACGAAAATCATAGTATTCCTTAAAAAAAGAATTTTGAGAAAATGAATGCCAAAAACGGACTTTGTATGAGAGAGTTATGATTTTATCAAAATCATTTAATTTTATAAAAATATGGGCGAAAAATAAAGTTAAAATTAGCCGACAGAGTGTAAATGAAAGTTGTAGATCTCGTCGATAGCTAACCGTGGATATAAGGAACGTCAAAAATGAAGTTCGTATGATTGAGTTATAAATTATAATAGCATATTTACACATTAAAATAAAGTATAAATCATATATACGTATACATATACATACATATGTATATATCATTAGAAAGGTATCGACGTTGTGGTTGTTATAAGACTAGTGTTGCGTACTTTAGACATTAGTTTAGTACAAATATCATTAAATCTATTTAAAATAGTATTATAAAAGGGCGTTTAGTCGTTTATATAACTATAAGGTCATTAAGTAACTATAGATGATAGTTTTTGAAAATTCAATTACTATAAATAAGAGCCTCTAGGCTATCATATTTCTTGCACCATTCTCTTGATTCAAGAGTCTTTCTCTTCTTATCCCCCGAGCATTTTAGTCCCTCGTGATTCGACTTCTCTCTCTGTAGTATTTAGTATAGGAAGGTTAGCGTTGAAGCGTTGCAAGAATCTTTCTTAGAAAGATTCAGCGATGAAGTTTTGTTCCTATAGAGCCTAACTCCTAGCTAAAACCTCATTCTAAGTAAGTTATGTTTACCCTACTTTAAGTATAGCTTATGTTTAAGTTTATTGTCATTATTATGAACTTATAAACATATATATATATATATATATATATATATATATATATATATATATATATATATATATATATATTATAAAATATGAAATAAAAAGTGTTACTATAGTATCTTTTAACTGCTTGCGGTACGGGGAATCTGGTTTAAAGGGCCGCATAGGGTTGTTGGATTTTAGAAGTGCTATATGCCAAAATGGTTCTGCCCTCCGATGTTTTATGTCTTGCCCCTGTTTGTAGATAGTGATTGAAAAGTATTGTCTAACGCTTATATACATAATAATACTAAGACTAATAATTAGTCACGAGAAACATTAGACTAAAGTCTAGTGGTAATAATACTAGGTTTCGTCGATGGAATTTATATTTTTAAGAAGTGGAGCTCTATCCAAGTTTGGAGTCATCACTTTAACAAGTGAGTGCATAGTTACTTTCATCTTACACATAGATATGAAGTATTTAATATAAATTACGTGCTATGTGTGCATATTATCTTTATACTTAATATTTATACTAGATGAACAAAAATATACATGTTTTAATTATTTTGAACTGTAATGTAGTTTATACCTATAATTATGATGGGTAAAAGATTGGTAGATTAAGGGTGAGATGAATGATGAGCGATGAAAAATGTGATGAATGATGAGAGATTATATATGCGTGGTAAAAGATAGTGAGAAACGACGAGCCAAGCGATGGCCCATCATCTAGCTGAGTATAGATGACAACCACTGACTATTCTAGACAGTCTAGTGGAACACTAGCAGGCTCGCAACCTGTAAGTGTTGTGAATGATGTGTTCGCTTGGTGTACTCTAAAAACCCATTGACATGTATTGTAGGTGGACTCCCTAAAATAATATTATCAATAAACGAGATAAACATTGGCAACTATGGACTTAGCGCTTATCAGATGAACCCTGACAACTATGGACTCAGTGTCTGTTATATAAACCCTGACAACGATGAACTTTGTGTCTATTCCTTAGGAAAATCCTTAGGAATAAATAATGAGGAATAGATGATTCTTAGGGAAGATACTTAAGAATAAAGAAGATAATGGGGATGGGTAATTGGGTTTATTGTTTGATGATTAAACATAATAACTTTATTATTGTGGGTTGAAAGCCCTATGTACTCACCAAGTTTCCCAATCCGACCCACTCAGTTTATTTGTGCCACATGTGTCGATACGAAGCTACATTACACTAAGAGATTAAAGGAGATGTAGTCACTAGTGTAAATGAATGTAAAGTCTGTTTATGCTTATGTTTCTGTATTGATGATGATATCCCGAAGTTTTAATAAAAAACAAAATACATTTATTCGGAAATGCTTTGATAATATATTTATCATGTTTTTCTGGGAACAAATTTTGTAATATTTTTCTTTAAAAATTATACTCTTATTTTCAAATAAGCATAAATAATTTTTTTTAAATAACCGTGAATTTGGGGATGTCACATTCAATCTCTCAAGGTTCTCTGTAGGATTAAATGACCATGGAAAATAATTAAAGAACTCATAGCTAAGATGACATGTTGAAGCATATATGTGGAAGAGGGTGTTAGAACAATGTCATTGACATAAAGGAGTAATTATATCATAGACCGGACCTGTTTGTAAATAAAAAGAAAGCATTCAGACGTGTTATGCTGGAAACCAATATTGGAAGTGTAGTGAACAAATTCATAGACCATGCATAAAAGGATGCTTGAGAACATATAAGGAGCATCAAAGATGACACACATGGTCGAGATGTTGGGGGGATCACGAAACCATGGTGGATGATGTATGAAGAGAGACTCTTGAAGGTAACAGTGAATAAAATCATTCTTCACATCGAGCTAATGTATTTGCAATCGACGACTAACGACAAGACTTAGCATGGTTCATGTATCACCCCAACTTATACATACCCTTTGTAATTAAAATAAAATTTTAACATACTAAGGCTATCTAACACTTATATAGAAGTGTAAGTTTTGTTTAACAAGGAAACCTTAGGTGAAACACCCATTGCACGAGCTAGTTGTTATTGGATTATCTTTTAAAAAACATCTACTTTTGAAAATAGCATCATGAAATTTGGTCTTAAAAGCTCATGAAAACGGTTATAGTTTAAAAGTTAATAGTTCCAAATACAAGGGTGTTCAATTCACATATCATTACAAATTTTCAGTGAACCATAAAAAGTTATGGCATCTAAATGTCTAACCTTGCTAGATAGGACCTTCAACTCATCTACAAGAACGTGTCAAAATAGAACGTTACGCTTGGGGATCAGTAACCCCTTTGGCATCTAATAAAATCATATTCTAAATACCAATGATCTCCAACACATGATTTTCTATATTTGAGCATGTAGCCTTTTGTCCTTTATACATATTTCAAAACCCATTTGGTTGTTTTCCAATGATCCATACCTAGGTTGCTTAGTTATCTGCCCAACATCCCTACAATATATAGATGTGTAGGGATCTTCTACATATATCTAAATTCAACGTTAATTCTCTAAATTCAAGGTCAATTTTAGGACATTGATTTTGATTGAATTTGTCTCTTTTAGCAATAAAGGTGTCACTTGGTTTGTAGTTTGCATGCTAAATCTTTCAAGGATTATATCGATGTAGCTCTTTTATGATAATTCTAGAATTCCACGAGATTTTTCTCGTTGAATTTGGATTCCTAATATAAAACAATCTTCCCCAAGATCTTTAATCTTAAAATACTTTGAAATAAATCTATTGGTGACAAACAATATGCTATCAACATACAAAACTAGAGAGATATATTTAATCCCACTGAATTTATGATATACACAATCATCTACTATATTTACCTACCAAGCGAGATAATGAATTGATAAAACTTGTGATACCACTTATGGAATATCCTAAGTTAAAGTTTTTTTTTAGGAAAATAAGTAATTCTAGTTTTATGACCATTAATCCATAAACTCTAATCAATAAATTCAATTTATGATATCTTTACAAGATATCAACACAACATTAATATCAAGTCTTTGGACAGTGATATTAACTTGTAAGAGATATCTTTGTTTTAGTGTTAAAACATTGATCAGAAGAAATAATAAACATGGAACCGAATAATTGTTATATGTTTACCATCATATATGTCTTTATCCGACTAAATATTGAGTCAATTAATACCCACATTAATAAACAAATAATTTCTTTTTTTGAAACGGAAGACTATCCTATTCCTAATTTAATCCTAAACACCACATATGTCTCATAGTAAGACTTGAACCTATGACCTCTCATTTGAGAGAATCACTAATAAATCATGAAAATTAATATTAAACATTGACAATAAATTATGTCAATTAAATAAAAAAAAACCCCTCTTTTTGAATTAACTTATTAATAACATATAACATAAAAAATTATGACATGTTTATTATAATATATGTATTAATCTAGTGAAATATCAACCTACTCGGTCAGTTAACCCACAATAAACACATAAACCATAATTTAAGTTACTTGTAACATAGTTTCCATAAAATAGATCATTCTGATTACATTTTGTATCAATTAATATCCCATAAAAATAATAACATGTCATAAAAATACTTAATTGACCTCCATGATTGAATATAGGGATAATGACTTAAAAGGGTAATATATTTTTCGATTCGTACATATTTAGTCACTGAGTTTTTTTCGTTCACATTTACCCCTTCAACTTTTTAAACTATACACATTTAATCCTTATGACCAGCCAATCCAAGTTAGCCAGAAAAAAATGACTTAATAGGGTAATATATTTCTCACTTTGTACATATTTAGTCCTTAATATTTTTGTACACATTTAGTCATTAATATTTTTTTTGTTACAAAATAAATCATTTTTGTTTTTGTGTTCATTCAGTACTTATAAATGATTTCTTTAGGTTTTTCTCACGATATCTTATGTGGGATAACCATATGGCGGTGAGATAGGTTGAGGTGGTCTTGTTATATGATGTAGGCCAACATACCTGGTACGGGCCGGCTATAAGCTGTAGGCACAAAGACTCGAGAAGAGCGGTTGGGTTAAGGCGGCATGCCAACAAACCCTGGGTATTCCAGTCCGATGACTGATTGGACATGTTGCATGTTGGCATTCCAGTTCGATGACTGATTCGGCCAAGGTATTCCAGTCTGGTGAGTGTAGGTCTGTTATGCATGATAATACGTTTGTTGTATCGGGTATTTTGGGGGAAACTTACTAAACTTTGTGTTTACCTAGTTGTATATGCTTTTAGGTTCTATCGTTGGTCGTGGGAAGGAGAATGCATGACTGTACACAATCATCAACAATATTGAAGATTCTGTGTTTCTTATGTTACTCTGATTTTCGATAAATGTATTTTGGAAGCACATTTTTTCTTAATAATGAATTTATAATTAAGGAGTTTTGACTTATTTAAAAATGATTTTTTTTGTTGTGAAAATGAGACATTACACATAAACATCAACAGTCCCACACACTTCATCAATAATTGTCTCACGTAAAATGTCGTGAGAAAAATCTAAAGAAAACATTCATAAGTACTGAATGTGTAAAAAAACAAAAATAACTTATTTTGAAACAAAAAATATTAAGGACTAAATGTGTATAAAAATATTAAGGACTAAATGTGTACAAAATGAGAAATATATTATCCTATTAAGTCATTTTTATCGGCTAACCTGCAGTAACCAATCATAAGGGTTGAATGTGTACAGTTTAACAAGTTGAAAGGGCAAATGTGGATGAAAACAAAACTTAGTAACCAAATGTGTACAAATCGAAAAATATATTACCCTTTTAAGTCATTATCCCTTGAATATATAGTCCTTAAAGGCTTAAACAATTTACTAAATATCAATATTAATGTTAATCATACGAAATGAATATTTAATTGGATTAAGACTAAACTTATTAAATGTGACAATCGAGGTCATAAGGTGCGTTGAAAATTGAATGACAAAAAATATCGATATCTATTGTGTGTGAATTGTCAATTATCAATTGCAAAAACAAGAAAAAAAAAAGCCCTACAAAAAACTGATAACACAAATGCATTTAAAAATGGTTTTATTCTTTTTCCAAAGGAATCTTAAGTCACTCAAGATTTATAAGTGTCAAAACAAATTCAACACAAATTGTCCAAAAAAAAGCTCTATAACATATTTAATAAAAAAACAAAATCACATTACCTAAGAATCATTAATCATAGCTAAAGCTTGATATATTCAGCGCAAAAAACTTATGTATTTTGTTAGTTACCAAAAGACCAAAGGTAATTTGCATTATCTATAACAATGAAACCCATGGCTGGTGATAAGGGTGTGCAATGTGGGCATGTTCAAGGGCCCCTTTTTTCAAGGGGCCCAATTTTTTTTAGTATATTCAGTTTTAGCACAAATCTAAATTCAGAGATAGTCCGGATCAATTGCCATCGTAGTCCAAATGCAAGAACAGAAGCAACAGAACAACGATTGGCAAACCGCAGCAGAATAGAAGAAGCGATTTATAGCGATATTCAGGGCTCAGTCATCATCGTACAACAATGAGGGTGAAGGGTATAGGGAATACCCAGTTATTTGAATCACTCTTCAGGTAGTCCATTATCAACAATGATTCAATAATCAACACCTACCATGATCAATTAATCATTAGTTTTTCAGTTTATAATTGAATACTTTATAGTTAATACTTGAATAGTTGAATAAATAGATTATCAGTTACAAAAATCAGAATGTTGATTGTTGAACTTGAATCAATTTCAATTTGATAGTTTATCATTTATTCACTTTATCAGAATTCAGATTATAGTTAATGACTCCATATTGAAAATTTGAAGTTATATTGAATGTTGAATCAGATTAATCGATTATAATAGAAATCAGAATGTTGAATCATTATCACTTCATACTTAGTGTATAATTAAATCATTATTAAAATGTTGAATGACTTGAATGGGTTTTTTTTGGCTGGGTTTTGGTAATTTTTGGGCAAAAGGGCATTTTGGTTCTTTTCCTGAAATTGTTAATTCTATCGCTCTTAGAATTATCTAAAGACCAAAAAAAACAATGCCAACACCTTCGAATATGTTAGTACACCTTGTGTTTCAAATTTCAAATCAATTGGACTTAAAACGAGGTATTTCATCATTCTAGTTCTTCGGTCTTCATTTGGACTTCTGCTTCACATCCAATTGCCTGTTATTTCTCTCTCTGCAATTCAATTCAATATTCAGTCAAGAAAATTTCCAGAAATTGTTTAAAATGTAGAGAAATCGCCAAAAATATGCATAATTTCCGATTTCTAAGGGCCTTTTTTTTGGCTCGTCGTGGGCATTTGAATCCTGAGGACAGGCCCTGATGAAACCTTTAATTAATTAAAACAATAAAGCCTTAGACATTACCAAATCTCTAGAATTAAAGCAGTTAATTCAGTCTTGACTTGTATTTAAATTTTGTATGAATTCCATTTGGAACTCAGAGTATAAACAAATCAATGACTTAGGTGTATTTAAATCTTGCTTAACCCTTTTGAGAAATTAAATATTTATTTATTTATTTTTTCTATTTATCCTCCTATTATTTTAAGATGATAAATGTAATAAAAATTTATTAATTTTATTAAATGTAACAAATATCACAATTTTAAATATATAAAAAATAACAAAAAAAAAAAAAGATATTTGATTTCTCACCCTTTAGATAGGTATAGGGTGGCCAGCTCAATGACCATCTTCTTTTATTTATTAGAACATTATTTTTCTTTTATTTTTTTCACCCTTCATAATGATCATTCTTATCGCTTGTCAAAATTGAAACAAAATTACATATATGGTCTATGTGGTTTATCAAAAATCATAGTCTTTGCTATTTTTCATACGAATGGTCCTCGTGATTTCTAAATCTTGCATTCTTAATCCTCATGGTTTCATTTTGTTACAAATTTGATATGAAATTACTATTATACCATTTTTAAATTCATTTCCTTTTTTAATGTAATATACTTAAAAAAAAAAAGAACAAGAATAAAATAAACAAACACACCCACCACACCCCAATCGAAATCTTTCCCATCTCTCATCGTTAACTCTACCACCGAATCTATAAATCAAACCATCGAAAAAGCCACACAGACACCGATGGTTATCAAATCAGTCAATTTCAACATCTACGTGGAGATCATTAGGCTTTTAAAAGAGGGAGATACTTACTTGCGAAGATCGGGAAAACCCTAATCGGTGGTAAAAGGGTTAACAAGGCGGTATGTGGTAGAATGTTATCCTACCCGACGTACTCTATCGACCATGTCGAAAAGTATACCCATGGGTAATTGAGTATAGAGGTACTTGAGGGTGGTTGGGTTCATATTAATCACCTAACAAACGATGATGTCGAGACTATAAAGAATATCAGGATTGTTTTGCTTCTGAGGGAAATTCCTGATTCAATCAAGATTTAAGTTGAAAAACTGATAGATTCTTAATTCAAAATTCAAGAAAATATGTCGAATTATCATTTAACATTTATAATATGCTTTATGATTACATGCTGCAATTAGGGCTGAAAAATATTTACCACGGAAAACCAACCAACATGTTACCAACCGAACTAAAAATATTGATAACCAATATGTTTGGTAACCAACATGTTTGGTTGGTAGTACCATATCCACTACAAAATTATGGTATGGTAGTGGTACAAAGTTTTCAATACCAAGGTAGTACCATACCAACCTATTATATATATATATATATATATATATATATATATATATATATATATATATATACACACACACATACATACTAGTGTGGTACCCGCACGATGCGGCGGCGGCAATTATTTTCATTTCAAAGAATGTTGATTAGTTTTCCTATGGCGAGTAGTGTATAGTTGTTTTTGACAAATATCAAATTAAAAAAGTACACCGACTAGATTAGTTTTTTTCAGCTAATTATGTGTATATGGTTCAAATTATGAGATATTTGGGCTTAAAGTATAGGGTTTAGTGTTTAAGATACTGCATTTAAAGTGTAGTGTTTAAGGTTTGTAGTTTAGGATATGGGTTATTTATTTTAGAAGTGGGTCTTTGGTAACATGGTTTTAACGTTTAGAATATGATTTGTAGTTTATTATTTGAGTTTTTGACTTTAGGATTGAGGTTTATGTTTGGATTTTGGATTTTGTATTGTACCTAGCTAACTTGGTAAGTACGAAAATACTTCGTTTTTGCATTGAATAATTTTTCAAGAATATGTTTATTCCAAATAATATACAATATCTCGAATAAAATTTGAGAAAGTACTATCATTTATTATTAATTAAATAATTTTTTTTTATCAAATTTATCCCTAAACTTTATCTTTTCTTTTTATATACATGAATAAAAATGTTGTCAATTATACATTAAACTGTTTTTTTTTGAAACTATTCGTTAGATTACAATAAACCAAATATAACATTTTTATTTTTAGCGTGAAAATTTTATTTAGTATGATGTATAACGTAAATAAACTCGTTGATGACTGTCGATTAGTTTTTACTATATTATTTCAAATATCTTATCCTTCATGACTAATATTATTTAAGGATACATCTTTCTTATAATAAAATGATTAAATTAGATATTATAATTCAGTTGTTCATGTTAATAAACAAACATTGAAATAAACCGCAATTAAAATTTTTATAAGAAACTGATATAGTTTTGGAAGAACTATCATAATTTGTTGCAAATCTAACACTTTTAAGATTTAATATACATATTGATATTTACATATTAGTTAAATGATCTTAATAGTTACTATATTATACTTATTTTAAGACATTCGAGTCTTTTTTTTTAATATAGTATGACAACATAATATATTATTATATTATGACTATACATAGAAGTAGGTTACATATTTAAACATGATTAACTGTTGCCCAAATACATTTTGAACCTTCGGCTTCATGCCATATCTATAATGCATTATATATATATATATATATATATATATATATATATATATATATATATATATATATATATATATATATATATATATATATATATATATATATATATATATATATATATATATATATATATATATATATATATATATATATATATATATATATATATATATATATATAGTTAGGAACAGTAAATTTCCTAACCTTTTGACAAAAATGATCCTTCATTTATTTATGGTGGTCTGTCTTCTTTTGGCTTTTTTTTTTTTCCTGTTATGGTTAATTTATGTCACTTTCTCCTTTTTTTTGGTCCATACGTGTTTGTCACGTATTTTCTTCACCGTTTTCCCACCAAATAACTTTTTGATTGCAGTTATTGTTTTGCAGTTTTGATCTATCGTTATACACGTGTTTTCCTCCACCACTACAACTTCATTCGTGTAATCCACCGCCTCAAATACAGGATACCTTTAATCCTCATCTCTACCGCCTCTAATACATCCTCCGGTTACTGCCTCTTGACCCAACAACACATGAACCACCCGGTAGTATTTTACCGGCGACGCAATTAGTATTTTCGGTGATAAGGTTGACAGTCGTCGGCAGCTTCGGTACACTATTGGAGGTTTCCCTTACCTCTTGATCATTTATCCCTTCCACTGTCAATCTTTTCCATTACTGATTCTGTAACCTTTTCACAACCACTGCCTGAAATAGTTCCCCACCTATTATCGCTTGTTATTTTCCCAATTCAAATGACTGTCTATACCATCTCTTTACCTCCACTGCCTCACATAGCTTTCTATTGCAAATCATTTATCAAGACACATATGGAAAAAATCGATTCTCTGGGACTCAAATCGATGTTCCTCTGGTAAACAGGTAAGCACTAATTTTTTTGTTTTCAGAATTGATCCAAAATCAAAGGTTGATTGGCTTCGCTCCTTTTTTTTTTTTTTTTTTTTTTTTTTTTTTTTTTTTTTTTTTTTTTTTGCAGTTTCTCGATCCGGAAACAGAAAGTATTTCATAAGCCATGCCCATAAACATTTCATCAGAGTTAAGGCACAAGAGAAATGAAAAAACATATCAAGTATGTTTTGTATGCCCAATCACTCCACATTGTTTTTTAAAATTTTGCATCTTTCTCCTGCAATCTTGAATTTGTCTTCAATTTTTCATTAACTAATTTGTTGTTTGCTTTAAATAGGCTTCTAATGTGTTATGCATCCTTGCAGGAGAAATCGATTTCTTATAGTTGAAGACGAAGAACATGGCTTGGAAAAAAAGGCAACAAAATAAGCTCGAGTCGAGTTCGAGGTGAGTTTCGAGCTCGAGTATTTTAGTCAAGCCGAGCTTCGAGCTTGGTAGTATTCGGCACGACTCGGCTCGTTTACACCCCTAGGATCTTATGAGTGTGGACCCGTTATGCATGATAATACGTTTGTTGTATCGGGTATTTTGGAGGAAACTCACTACACTTTGTGCTTACCTAGTTGTTTATATTTTCAGGTTACATCGTTGATCGTAGGAAGGCAAAAACATGATTGTACACACTCATCAACAATATTTAGGATTATGCGTTTGTTATATTACTCTGATTTTTTATATGTGTAGAATAAACATTTTTTCTTAATAATGGATTTATAATTAAGTACTTTTGTCTTATTTAAAAATAACATTTTTTTGTTGTTAAAATGAGACGTTATACATAAACATTAACAACTCCACACACTTCATCAATGATTGTCCTATATAAGATATCGTGCGAAAAACCTAAAAAAATCATTCATAAGTACTGAATGAGTACAAAAGTAAAAATGATTTATTTTGAAACAAAAAAATATTAAGGATTAAATATGTATAAAAATATTAAGGACTAAATATGTACAAAATGAAAAATATATTACTCTATTAAGTTTTTTTCACAGCTAACCTAGAGTAAATGGTCATAAGAACGGAATATGTACAGTTTAACTAGTTGAAATAGTAAATATGAAGGAAAAAAAGCTCATAACCAAATGTGTATAAATCAAAAAAATATTTTACATTTTTAAGTCATTATCCGGTATAAATAAACATTGAGCTGAGGTAAAATTCATTAACCCTAATTATTTTAGTTGGGTTAATTTTAAAGATAATCAAAATCTACTCGGGTACATCATCCTTTGCGAATCTATGCCTCTCCATTGCTCGTAGCAGAGGTTGCATCTCCTTCCGGTCTAGGAAAATCGCCTATTTTGGAGTTTCTCAAATCCTGTAACTCATCTATGAGCTCGGTCAATATCCGCCAAGATGACCCACCTTCCGCCATTGCTTCCTTTGCAGCTTCACCAATCTCCTTCGCCTTTTTCCTTACTTCCTTCCCCTTTTCACCCTCCATGAACTCCTTCACCATTTTCTTTAACCCTTCTGAAGTTACAAACCCTTTCACTGATCCATCACATGTCTCAACCCGTAAACCGATCTTAATCTCCTCCACCACCATTCTTGCATTCAGAGGTTGATCAGCCATCATCGGCCACGCTAGTATCGGCACCTCTGAACATATGCTCTCCAACACTGAGTTCCAACCACAGTGGCTCACAAACCCTTTTACGCTCTCGTGCTTCAGAATCTCCAGTTGGTCAACCCATTCTCTTACAATCATCCCTCTTTCCCCCACTCTTTCTTGTAGCTCGTCATAAACACTCGTCTCACACTTCCTCACCACCCACAAGAAACTCACTTGGGATTCTTCCAAACCCTTTGATATCTCTTCCAACTGTTTCGATGATATCTCTGCTTGAGAACCGAATGCTACGTATAAAACCGAGAATCCCTGAGCTACCTTTTGGTCTAGCCACTTGATCCATTTGGGCTTCTGGTCAACATTGGGTGGCGACTCAGTCACAGCCAAGGGAAGGGGACCCACACTCCAAGCTTTGGCCTTAGACTCGCGATTCAAGTAGTCTAAAAACTGTGGCTCTAGCTCATAAAAGCTGTTCATAATCTGGCCATAGCTATTCGCCATTGCTATGATAACTTCCATTACGAAGTCCTGTTGAGGATCCATTGGATTTCGTTGGTTAAACACCTCGTCAAAGTCATTCCTTGTGACTTTGATCCATGGGAACCCTGTCACGGCGATTAAATCATCATCGGTCTCAGGTCCTGACAACAACCGGTTTCCAGCCACTTGTTGAGTTACAGTGGTGGAGTAGCCGCTCATGCCAAAATATGAGAGGCGAGGGATCCCAAACTTATTTGCCGATTCAAGAGTCCAACTCAGAAACCCATCAGAAACGATGCAGGTCACATGAGGGATTTTCTCGAGTGCTTGTTCAAAGTGTGGCTGCATAACCTTGGTTGAAGTGGCAAATTGTGTGAAGAAGGACATCGAAGGGAGCTTATCGGTGCTCTCTATACCTTGAGGTATTCCTTCAACTTGGACAGGAAATGGCAGGTCTACGATGGAGATTGAATCCGAGTGACGGTTGAAAAAGTGGGCGATGAACGGTCGGTTGGCTTTTGTGGTGAAAAGAGTGATTGTAACGCCGCGGGACAAGAGAAGCTGGGCTAGGTGGAGCAACGGGATTGTATGGCCTTTGGACATGAACGGAAACAATACAAAATGAGGGTGGCGAGTTGAAGCCATTTGTGTGATGGGTGAAGGAGCAGAGAGAGCTCTGCACCTGCTAGACTTTGTGGTTGAAAGGAGCTTGAGAGACGTGCTAGATTTTGGTCTTAAATAATAACATGCATCCCTTGTCAAATTATTATAATAGTATTTAAATGGATATTTACGTAAATTTTTTTTTTTTTTTTTTTTTTTTTTTTTTTTCAAAATTTAGTGTCATAAAAGAATAGGTTCCTCGGCCTACTAAGGCTCTCAGGTATTGCCACGTTCGGGGATAATGTCCCCATTTGTGATGATACTACTCAAACTATTTTATGAGGTGTTCTTTAATTGTTTTCTAAAGTCAAAACATTGGTGTCGATATTTGCAAGTTTTTGCGGTATAAAAGATTGACTAATGTGTGCAGTTTATAATAACAAAATTTATTTGTTTTTATGTAGGCTGAATTTTAGAAAGTTAAAATGGTTTTTAAACACCAAAATACTAACATTTTGCATGTTTTACAACATTGAAATGAAATTTATATTTTACAATAATAATTTTATTTTAAATAATTCAATCCATATTTTGCATCAACTGTTCAACAATTTCATCCCGTAACTGAGTCATATATATTCACGGTCTGCTTTCATACCATGTTTTGGAACCTCATCTTCATCATCATCAACGGGCAAATTAGGGATGAGAATTTGGCCCAAAAACCTGAACCGAACCGAACCAAATTAGGTCGAAATAAACAATTTGATTCAGGTTTCATGTATCTAATATTATGCTTATGTACTTCTCGGGTTACTCGGTTCAGGTTACCCAAATAAGAGTTTATTCAGTTCTAAATACCTCACCCGAATAAGCATTCTTCATCTCCATTCTCTTATCGATAGAAATCAAAATCACGATTCACACTTTTGTCATCGTCATTTATCATAACAAAAAAAAAAACCCCTACACTCGTTCTCATCGTTTCAAAATCGACCAATCTTCTCAACCATTTCCAAACTCTAAATCACTTCTGTGGATCCATCCTCTTGTTTCAGACTTTCAAAAATTGACCATTCCTATTGTCTCTAAGGATTCACGAATTTCTACTTTGTCTGGAAGTAATAAATTAATTTTCATTATGTTAATCTACAAAGTAAATGTTATTGTTTCAATGTGTTATTGTGTTATGTTAGTCTTTGAATGTTTTGCGTTGATGTATAAAAGTATATTGTTATTCTATTATTCGGGTTATTCGGTTATAGAATCCTATTATGGTTTATTCGGTTTTTTCGGTTATATTAGGTCCTTAATCATCTTGTACATGTTATTCGAGTAATAACAGAACCGAACCAATTAATACCTAAATCGAACCGATTAATATTGGTAAATCGGTTTGGTTTTCGGTTCATGTAGTTACCCTTATTCGGTTTTCGGGTTATTCGGGTTGGGTTGGTTTGGTCCAGTTCCGACCCGAATAACATCCCTAGGGCATATTGCTATTTCGAAACGAGACAGTGGGTTCATTATATCGTGCAGAATACTTATCACTCAGTCCTTCTTTCATTATAAAATTATGAAGTGTGAAACATGTCATGACAATGTTTCTTTGTGTAACAAACAAGAATGGTGTATCCTTTTCAATATAAGGAATCGTGCTTTCAAAACACCAAAAGCACACTCAATGACATTCCAAAGTTTTGCATGTTCATGGTTAAAATTTTCTTTATTAGTTAATGCATGTCTTAAACGAAAATCCTCAAGCCAATACCTCACATAACGATACGCAACCATAAATCCTAGAGTGTGTACATAACCAGCACCATAAAGATAACATTTCTTTGTAAAAATGCAAAACACTAATCAATTTTCAAACTAAGTTAAAAAATACTTAAAAAACCACAAACTTACCTGTAACATCTATATTTTTTCTAAGTTTGATTTTCGACCCTTGAGTTATGAATTGTTGCAAGAAGGGTCCCCAATGTCAAATTCGTGACTTTTAGGTGATGCTCGAATACGTTGGGCGTATTGTGGCCGCGCCAGTACGTTGCACGTACTCCGGTACGCCGTACATACGTGGTTCAAACCAAAACCCTAATATTTAGGGTTTGTGTGCTATTTTAGCACCATTATAGTCCCAAGACCTTTCCCTTTATCAGCCTCCATCCCTAGATCGACCCTCCTTACAAACCCTAGTTCATTTTGAGCATCTTGAGCTTTTAGAGTGAGTTGTGTGCTTCCGTGTTTGTGAAGAAGGACCTACAAGGAGTAGGCTTTACTCTCAATACTTTTGATCCAACATCTTCTCTTCATTTCGCACCATTTGGAGGTATAAAGCTCCAAACCATGCTTATGTTTCTTTAGATCTTAGTTAAGCCTTGATTTTCATCTTTTTGTCCCAAAACCAAGATCTAGGAGAGTAAGAGGTACTCTAATGCCTTTAAGGTGTACTTTTAGAAGTTTTAAGGCATTTTAATTCATAAAAATGCAATCTTGGACCTTGATTTGTCCCCGTGCAAGAGTGATGGTGTAGAAAAGGTTTAGTAAGGTAAGTTTTTAGTGTTAGGCTTCTTATAGCTATGCAAACGCATAAAGTTTGCAACTTTATAGTTTAAGGGTCTTATTAAACTCAGATCTGAATTTTGGTTGTAGTGTCTTAAGACATTAAGACCTTAGCATGAGTTTTGCCTTAAGGGTGTGTATGTTGGTCGAAATTCCTAGTACATCGCGCGTACTGCACCCCAATCATGATCTTTTCCTGCTTCGTTCGAGTACGCTGCTCGTATCAGTTGGTACATCGAGCGTACAAACCAGTTCAAATTTTGTGATTTTGGGCCTTTATCGTTGGGGTTTGCTTGTTGGGATTGGACCATAGATTTTCATAGTAAAGAAATACATGAAGGTAAACTAACAGAAATGAATGGTATAATCTCTACTTTTAGGGGTCATTATGAACGTTGTAAAGTCGCGAACCCCAAACCCTTCGAGTCAAGGCTCAGTTAGCGAGTTGAGTGGGGACTCAATGAGTTGGATAGGTCAGAACTCGGAAATCAGTGAACTCGGTGAGTCACTAGACTGACTCGGCGAGTAGGGTCAACATGGAAGGTTGACTTTGGCCAGGACTTTAACTTTGATCGGAGTTGGGTTAGTTGACTTTTAGAGGTCTGTCAGGCTAAGTGTCTCTTTGTTATTGGTAGCTCGGAGAGTTAGAGGAGCAGCGTTTCAGACGGTGGTTGGTTAGCAGTCCGAGGGTTACCAGCAGAATTCAGCAGTTCAGGTGAGTTTCCTTCCAGTAGAAACGGGTCTAAGGCCACAATGTCGGCCCGTTCAATTAGCAGTAGTTTTCGGACCTCAGCCCGATGCAGTAGTTAGTATGTTTGATGCCTTCGTGGCTTAGACAGGATTTATGTGTTATGTGCTATGTGGTATGTGATCCGGGCTATGGCCCGATGCAGTATGCAGTATATGTGTTCATGATAGTTGATATGATATGCTATGCTATGTTCAGTCAGTTTCCGGACTTTGGTCCGATGCAGGGGACAAGGGCCCAGTTAGTCCGGATTTCGGTCTGATGCAGGGGACAAGGTCCCAGTCAGTTTCTGGACTTCGGTCCGATGTAGGGGGCAAGGCCCCAGTTAGTCCGTACTTCGGTCCGATGCAGGGGACAAGGTCCCAGTCAGTTTCCGGACTTCGGTCCGATGCAGGGGGCAAGGCCCCAGTTAGTCCCGACCTCGATCCAATGCAGTGGGCAAGGCCCAGTATGTGATTTATATGTTATTGTATGGTATGTGGTAGTTTGGGGGAGCTCACTAAGCTTCGTGCTTACAGTTTCAGTTTTTGGTTTCAGGTACTCAGTTTTCAAAAGAGGAGCTCGGAAAGATTGCAGTGCACACACCATAGTTAGCTAGCCTGGGATGTTTTACTCTGATAATAAGTTTGTATTTCGAATTAATGCTACGAAACTATGTTATGATTTATGATACGAGTATTATGAATATGGTTTTAGTAATGTTTTAAAAAGAAAATTATAGTCGTGATTTTTGGGATGTTACATTTTTATTATAAGATGCATATATTTTGCTTTATCACTCGACCTAATATGGAACATCAACAATTTTTTAGTAACTTTTGTATCTAGAAATTTTATTTATTGATGTGCCATCATAAGGCTGGAAGGAGTGGTGCCACCGAAACCGCACTCCCTCCTATGCCACATAGACGCCAACTCAAATTTGTTCTTATTTTATCAATTAGAAACCGCAATGAGGGAGTGGGAAAAAGGTTAGGAGAGAGAAAAGAAAAAAGAAAAGAAAGAAGATAATTGGTTGAGAGAAGAGAGAGAGAGTGCAAGTAAAAAAGGAGAAAAGAGAAAAAGGAGTGCGGCCATGGACTACCGCACTACGGCCAAAACCGCAGAGAACCGCGGCCTGGGGGCAACCGTGAAGGTAACATAGAAAGCAAGGACAAAAGTTGTAGTCTTTCACGTGGCTACAATAAAAAAATAGGTTGTGAACCAAATACAAAAGTCAAAGCCTAAAAGATTTTTTTCTTTAAAATAGAAGCATGGTTCTTATTTTATTCCATATAAGCGCAAAGCATGGATCTTATTTTATTATAGAGAAATACCGATGCAGGGAGAAAAACCACACAAACCAAACATATACGTATTGTTAATGGATATGACAATTTGTTAAAGAAAAAAAATACTTACCGGTGCAAACAGCAGCAGGAGGTGATTGATCTAGCAATGGCGGAAAGGGGTAGAAGTTCATTAGTTGTTAGGTTTAAAGCAGATCACAGATCAAGAAGAAATAAGGAGTATGATCAA
This sequence comes from Lactuca saligna, assembly GCF_052625555.1. Lineage (NCBI taxonomy): Eukaryota > Viridiplantae > Streptophyta > Magnoliopsida > Asterales > Asteraceae > Lactuca > Lactuca saligna. The sequence goes on from NC_136418.1 coordinate 154,606,390, forward strand.
AATTATTAATTGTGGGCAAATCTGGAAATTGAATGCAAAGCCCAATAGATTTTTGTTGAATGTTTTTTCATTCAGCATTTGATTTTAAAGCTTTTGATTTAGGTTAAAAGTTAAACGCTCATCATGACAAACGAGGTTTTTTGTTTATAACAGAGTATTTTGTTAAATGCTAGAAGCTATAAGCTCCCAAACGCTTCTAAAAACTCCGTACCAAACATGCCCTATATTCTTTTAGAATATTTCAATTTAAAACATGTTAAAAATATTGTTTTACAATATCAGAATTTACATATATTATATTTTTTTGAATAATAAGATATTAGAATATTTTACTATGATCTCAAAAAATTAAATCCGTCTCAAATAAATATAACCCTATATATATATATATATATATATATATATATATATATATATATATATATATATATATATATATATATATGTAATGTACCCTATTAGTAAGATTAGAAGTGACAATTATTAACACCGTACAATAATAATACACGATACGAAACGAAATTTGGACGAAACTGAAATTCGAATTCGTTTTCGTGTCGTGTTCGTGTTAAGTGTAAAAAACACGATGTTATGTCGTGTCATGTTCGTATTTAAAATTCGACACGAAATTGACACGATTTAACATTTATTTGTCATGTTTTTCGTGTTTGTCGTGTTTTTGTGTTATGTATTATTATATATTAATTAAATAAACTAATTTTTTTTATTATGTTATCTTTATCGTGTCCTGTCGTGTTTGCCGATTTTTTAATCAATTCGTTTTCGTGTTAGTTAAAAAAAACACGACATCGTGTCGTGTCATGTTCGTGTTACATAAAACCTTGTAATGTCGTTTCAGATAAAAACATGACACGATGACCCAATTTGCCACCCTTAAGTGAGATAATATAATACGTGATTTTACACTAAGTTTGTCTTTAGATTTGTTCATCAATTTCAAGGTATCGTTTTTACGTAAAATTAATATGAAATAACCTATTATAAATATAATATTCTTTTTTTAAAATATTGAAATAATTATCATTACTAATAGTTATTTTTGTACATATCCCAAATTTCCATTATTATGTATATATGCATATAAACAAAAGAAACTAAGAAAGGTCATTCATTTTAGTGAGTGGTTTTAAAGTTTCTAGAAGAGGTTTTTAAAAGACGGTGGGTGTATAGCCATGAAACATGTTTTCGTATAGTTTTGACAAAAATCGTCTGTCCAATAGCAGGTCTTCAAGTGGGCCAGCGGTGGAAGGAACCTGTCAAAAATGTCGCCGGATCTAATAAACCAAACTCTTGTTTCTTGTTTTCTCATGAAGTAAGCAAGTTTTAACTTGATAAATTATGGGATACGGTCGTACCCACGTATTGACCATAAATAATCAACTTTCAAAATTAGTATATGAACACGAATTTAGAAAATAAAGACATTTGAAAATATAACTATCTATTTTGGAATGTAATACTTTTGTATTATTTTTGAAATGAATAACGACATTAAAAGGTAAGGAATTTTCATTTTTATTCATATTTAATTTTTTTTTATATATATTTGAAAATGTTCGTATTATATCTTTTATGACGGGTTAGAGATGGTCATAAAAATATAAATAATTTCAAATAATTTATTGTTATATCAACCACCAAAAAAAAATTCATTACTAAGTTGGTGTTTGAGATTGTTTTTCAAAATAACTTATTGATTTATTAGTTTTTTAAAAGTTAAAAAATAAATAAATAAATAAAATTTGGCAAACTCAAAATCATTTTTCAAAATAGATTTTTCATTAGCTTCATTAAGCTTATTTTAAAAAGTATGTAAAACTTAATTTTTTAAAACTGTTTCGGTTTTTTAACCAAAATAACTTCAGAAATAAATTTTTAAGTCAAAGGTTTTTTTAACTTATTGGTTTTTTCACCATAAGTTCATCCAAATACTTTTTAAAAAACTCTATTTATCACCACCATAAGTCAATAAACACATTTGTCTAAAAACACTTTGAGTTCAAAAAACACTCTCAAACACCTCCTAAATGTGAACAAAATTAAAAATTCATTAGATTTTCAAGTTATTATTCATTTTTTGATTGTCGTAATCAATATAATTCTTTTCTTATGGTTGCAAAAAAATTATTATAAAATTTAAGACATCCATATTTGATGGTAAAATATTTATCTTTATCGTTTAAATAACCATTGTATATGTTGTGATCGTTTTCCAAAAATCTTATATCCCCAATTATTTTAATCCATTTCAATCGTGTCTTGTTAAGTGGCTGTTCAAATTTGTTACATGCCTGACTATTGCGGACTCAAATTTGTTACATGCCTGACTATTGCGGATTTATATTTAATATTTATAATTATTTCTAAACATCACAGTAATCATTTTGTCGAATGGTTTTTGTCACTATTGTGTAGTGACGCAACCTGTAGATGCGTCGCGACCCGTTAACCGTTAACCGTTAACTTTGACTTGTTGATCATTGTTTGTTTTACCACTTTAACTTTTTGTCGAACTTTGAGGGATCTAAGGTGTAGAATGAGATTTAACCATGGATTGTTATGTAGGTGGTTTGAGTTTCTGATTTATTCGAGTGTGTGTGTGTGTGTATATATGTGTGATTGCTCGGCTTTTTGATTCAAGTGAGTTTTCTCATTATATCGTGTATAATAATGTATGCCCTAGAGGCGGAGGATCATTAGGGCCAGGTTGGACTATGGCCCCACTGATATTTTTCTTAGAACTAGTTATAGTCCAGTAATTTTTACCCAAATTAAGCCCAAAAAAGAAAATGTTTGGGATGCCCCTTGCTCTCAGAACCAAAGTCATCGACACTTCTAACCCTCGCTCAGTCACTCCATCATTTGTTGTTCCCTGGACCATCTATCCACCTCGGCACCTCCCAATCGGCTATCTTCATCGGAGACCCGGAAGGTGTAGGATCCTTCTAAGAAGCAACAATGACGACAATGTCCTGAAAATCTAGGTCATCGTCGGTACTGGTGGCACTATCAGAACCAACAGTTTTCTCGATTCCTCGTTTAGAAACACGGGGTGGAAAAGCTTCCACAAGATCAACGTCACAGCACTAAAGCTCATCGCCGAACTGACCCTGAAGAGATCTCTCTAATGAAACAACTTTCTTTACACCTAGAAACAAAGCAAAAGATAACGATAGTAAAACAGAATGTCGATTTAAGAGGGCTTTTCAAAATGTTCAAAAAAATGGGGGGGGGGGGGGAGAGGGAACACGAGCAACAGAAATACCCTCTTTCTCAACGAAAAACTCGAGCATCTTTCTGCGAGCCCTCCAAGTGGTGCTCATTCTGCCAACCGCCAAGAAGCAGTCAAGCCAGTCTTCACCATCGATGTTGATCTTATTGAGAACATGTCACACCCCCAAACCAAGGATGGCGGAAACGTCCGGGGGTGGAGGACTTCATGTACAGTATCACAACAACGAATATAATAGTGCTCAAAGTAAATACAACCACCATATATATAATTGAAAAAGTTACACCAAAGTATATGTTTACATGTTTCAAAAACAATTACATTATGATGACAAAAATAAATTGTTGACAGTTTAACGTCCCATCCTCAAAGCGATGAAATTTTCCTGTTTCACGGATTTCCTGAGAATACAAGTAGTTTTGAAAAGTGTCAACAATTAAGTTGGTGAGTTCATAAGAGTTTTGTTTGAAGTAGAAACCGTTTTCCTTGTAAAATCGATATAGTTTGGTTTGCAGAAAATCCAATATTTTCTTAGTTAAGTGTGAATAGAAATATTCCTTTATGATGCATTAATGAACCCTAGAATGACCAGTAGAGTTCCTCTATAATCGTCCAGCATATATAAGTTATATAAGATTTAAATTAGATAAAACGTTGAATATAGTGGGTCTGCCCTAGGTCCACAACCCAACGAGGAACAGGAGATGAGGCGGGCACCACCAATTCTAGGCCAATCAAGACTAAATTCTTATAGGACTCAAACATATACGCTCAGCGATTATAGTTGAAGTCTAACAATTCTAGATGAAATATAGTTTGATTTCTAGAAAATCCAATATTTTCTTAGTTAAGTGTGAATAGAATTATTCCTCTATGATGCATTAATGAACCCTAGAATGACCCGTAGAGTTCCTCTATAATCGTCCAGCATATATAAGTTATATAAGGTTTAAATTAGATAAAACGTTGAATATAGTGGGTCTGCCCTAGGTCCACAACCCAACGAGGAACAGGAGATGAGGCGGGCACCACCAATTCTAGGCCAATCAAGATTAAATTCTTATATGACTCAAACATATACGTTCAGCGACTATAGTTGAAGTCTAACAATTCTAGATGAAGTATAGTTTTAATATCATAATAACTATCTTAATTGAACCTGGTACTTTGTATCGGTACCCCCTTTTTGTATAGAGACCCGACACTTTGTATTTGTACCCTTTTTGTATAGAGACCCGACACTTTGTATTTGTACCCCCTTTTTTGTATAGAGACCCGGCACTTTGTATTTGTACCCCCTTTTTTTTGTATAGAGACCCGACACTTTGTATTTGTACCCCTTTTTGTATATAAACCCGACACTTTGTATTTGTACCCCTTTTTGTATAAGTATGTTATGTAAATGATCATAAACTATACCTATTATAGTTTATTAAAATGTTTGAGATGTATATGTACCCTAACAATACCTATTATAGTTTAGTATATTTCTTTGTGGTGTTTAAGAATCTCATTCTATGGAAGTCAAATGTATAGTACAATATAGCTATGTTTAACTTGTTTTGTCTTGTACTAATGATTATGATGGAGGATTCTTATAAATTCAGCAAGTAATTTCCTATAATATAAATATATCATAACAAGAAATACATGTAATATATGAAGTTATCAAAGTTTTAACACTTTGCTCAACATGTTACAAAGTGTTTTGATAGTTAGAAGCTGTTAATTAATTCTTAGTCTTTCAGCACTGTTTTAGAAAAATCATAGAAAAATCATACGAAGTCGAAAACTAGATCCGTAAATTCTTAGAGTTCGAAAAATGTGTCTAGTTTACTCATAATTTTTATCAAGATTTTTAATGACCTCAAATTTGGGTGAAAAAGTCCATAATCACAGACTGGTCTGGATTGGTGTTTGAAATGATAGGCAGTTTTGTAAAATTCACCATAAATTGTAGAAAAATCGTATGGAGATGTGCAAGTAGTCATTTTAAAGCTAAGAACTTTAACTATTTGCACCTTGTACAGTTTTAAAAAATAAAATGTTTAAGTTGTCCAAAACAGTCCATGAATGGAGTTGAACTTTTCTGATGAAGGCTGTTAGAAAAATTTAGTTATGTTCTTGGTGTTTTAACTTGTATTCCCCCCCTAAAAACTTGAGAAAACATGAAAATGTAGGGGTATGAACTCACCTTGAGTGATTTCAGTAGATAAGTGTTGAAGAAGAGAAGTGTTCAACCTAAGAACACTTGAAGAATCACTTGAAGATTCGAAGCTCTAACGCTAATATGATGGAGTTTGTGTAAGATATTCATGATTTGAGTAGAATGAAGTGAAATAATCATAAGGAGGATGAATTATACTTACTAAGAGTGGAAGAACACTTGAAAATCAGCCTTGAATCTCGAAATTGGAGTGGAAAAAGTTTGAGAGAAAAGTGGTGTTTGATACTTAGTGAAATGAGGGCAAATGAGAGAAAATGAGGAGAGAGGATGTTTGTTCCAACTCTAAAAACATGGGAATGAGTGTAAATTGAGTGTAAGGGACATTGAAGTGACCTAGGTAAGGTGGGGAGGTGTGGTTAGTCAAAGAGTGGGTGTGGGGTGGTTGCTTGTGACATTGGATAACATGAAAACTTGAGCAAACATGAAAATGTAGGGGTATGAACTCACCTTGAGTGATTTCAGTAGATAAGTGTTGAAGAAGAGAAGTGTTCAACCCAAGAACACTTGAAGAATCACTTGAAGATTCGAAGCTCTAACGCTAATATGATGGAGTTTGTGTAAGATATTCATGATTTGAGTAGAATGAAGTGAAATAATCATAAGGATGATGAATTATACTTACTAAGAGTGGAAGAACACTTGAAAATCAGCCTTGGATCTCGAAATTGGAGTGGGAAAAGTTTGAGAGAAAAGTGGTGTTTGATACTTAGTGAAATGAGGGCAAATGAGAGAAAATGAGGAGAGAGGATGTTTGTTCCAGCTCTAAAAACATGGGAATGAGTGTAAATTGAGTGTAAGGGACATTGAAGTGACCTAGGTAAGGTGGGGAGGTGTGGTTAGTCAAAGAGTGGGTGTGGGGTGGTTGCTTGTGACATTGGATAAGGCAAAGTCAACACTCCACCTTTAATAATTCACCCGTTTGATTTTTATTATTCAAATAATGATTTTCATCAAAATATGTTTAAATTATGAATATTTAGAGTTTATTATGTTAAAATATAATTTCTGGAGAAAATCCCGCTTTAAAATCACGAAAAACGGGCTTAAAATGTTAAAAATATCAAAAATGGGCTAAAAGTGACAAATTTCCGAATTCTGGCCGAGGTTCGGCCTTCTGATGCTGAAACCGAGAGGAGGGAGGGTAGAAACCGAGAGGGGAGAAGAGGGAGAGTAGGAACCGAGAGGGGAGAAAGGAGAGAGAGGGAACCGAGAGAGCAGAAGAGAGACCGAGAGAAGAGAAGAGACAAAGAGGCGGAGTAGAGACCGAGAGGAGGGAAGAGACAGAGACCGAGAGGCGGGTAGAGACAGAGAGTGAAGGAGCGACAGAGACCGAGGCTCGGTCTCAGCTACAGTGATTCGGTCCTCCGTTTTCGGCCAACAGAGGCTCGGTTCGTCCAGGAGAGAAGGCGACAGAGACCGAAAGCAGAGAAGAGAACAGAGAGGAGAGAAAGAAGCAGAGACCGAGAGGAGCAGAGACCGAGGCTCGGTCTCGCATGCCTCAGCCAACGGAGGCTCGGTCCTTGCCTAAGAGGCCTCTCTTCTTGGTTTCGGTTCCTAAAGCCTATTTTTCTCGTTTTCGCCCCGTTTTGAGCCGTTTTTGACCCGGTTAAGGGTCGGAATGACCCGAATGATCCCAAAAAGTTACGGGAACTTTTGAGAGAGATTTGGGAGAGATTTCTCACACGTGGAGAGATTTAGGAGAGATTTGACATTCTTGGAGAGATTTCTCATACAAAGAGATATTTGCGAGAGTTTTCACATACTTGGAGAGATTTTACATTCTTGGAGAGATTTCTCATATAGAGAGAGATTTCACATACTTGGAGAGATTTGGGAGAGATTTGACATTCTTGGAGAGATTTCTCATACAAAGAGATATTAGAGAGAGATTTCACATACTTGGAGAGATTTGGGAGAGATTTGACATTCTTGGAGAGATTTCTCATACAAAGAGATATTAGAGAGAGATTTCACATACTTAGAGGGATTTGGGAGAGATTTGACATAGAGAGAGATAGAGTGAAAACGATTGAGAGAGGTTCCATGTGGGACAGTTGTGAGTGTCCGGCATCGCAACGCATGGTTCGTAAACCCTGTTAAGCCTTGTTTAAGGATCTTACACACTCCCGATGAATATGCAACATTGTTTTATCGGTTTGGGCCGCCACGTACCACAGTTTTTAGGTTAAAGAGATCTAGTTGTACGTACTTTTCGATTTATGATTTCTTATCAGAATAGCGAGTTGTTTAGTAAATACTGAATGTAAGTCCTAGTATACAAGGGTTAGTTGAGCTGACCGGTTTGACTTGTTGACTTTATTTGACTTTGAATTGACCAGAATTTGACGGTTGTCACATCATCCCCCCGTTAAAGGGAATTTCGTCCCGAAATTTTGCACTTCGAATGGGGATCCAAGAATTTAGAGGAAAGATGGGGGAAAGTTTTCGTAGTGCAAGAAATTGATTATGGTGAGGAAAAACTCGCCCGATGTCACATGATTATTACTATGCATGCTTTAATCGATGCTAGATTTAACATATAAAGAAATTAGGGTTTTAAATGTCGATGTTAGAAACACGTACTGATATTTGCGGGCAGTTCCGGGGTGGTTTCTCCCTCGGTGATTGCAAGCACCCTTCCACCACCACCGGCATCTCTTGTTCTTGGGCATTCCCTTTTAAAGTGACCCGTTTCTCCACACTTGTAACAGGTTGGGCTTACTCCAAAGCCAGGGACCTGGTTGATGGGTCGTGCTGGTGCCTTACAGAAACGAACAGTGTGCCCCTCTCTATCGCAGTTTTTGCAATGCATCTTTCGGCAAGCCCCAGTGTGGTGTAAGTTACACTTGTTGCATTTCGGAAGGGTTCCAGCGTATGGTTTCATAGGAGTTGGCGTGGTGAGGGTTGTGGCAGCATGAACAGCAAATATCTGTTGCTTCTTAGCGAGGCCTTGGGCTGATTGGTCCTTCTTGTTGTCCCAAAACTTTCTTTCGTTGTTCCCTCCTCTTGCTTGGGTAAGGGTGGTTGTTATAGTGTCATGGTTGGCATGATGGTCAATGAGTTGTTGTGCTAACTCCTTGGCGCTGTCGAAGGTAGTTGGTCTTGAGGCCAGCACGCTATCTTGAATTTCGGGGGACAATCCCCAAAGGTATCGCTCCAACTTTTTGTCTTCCGGGGTGACCATAGCGGGAAAAAGGAGTGCTAGATCACAAAATCGGTTGGTGTAAGTTGTAAGGTCGAAGCCTGCCATTCTGAGATTCCATAGTTCTTGCTCCAGCTTTTGCACTTCACCTCTTGAGCAATATTCCTTCAGCATCATCTTCTTTAAGTCCTCCCAACTTAACGAGTTAGCCACTGCAAGCGTAAGCGACTTAACTCTGCCGTTCCACCAAGTGAGAGCTCTTCTGATGAAGGTGAATGTCGCGTACTTGACTTTGCTCGCTTCGGGGCAAGCACAAATCTCAAAGATTGCTTCGGTCCTCTCGAACCATTGAATTAGTGCGAGGACACCCCCACTTCCATCGAAGGAATCGGGTTTGCCATTTGTGAAGTCCTTGTAAGTGCATTCCCTTGTGCGTCCTGCACTATCCCCGTGGTTAGGGTTTGTGGCTCCAGATCCAGCACCACCAGTGCTATTTGTGCCAATTTGTGACATTGCAGCTACCACGGCTACTGTTACTGCAGCTTGGAACATTTCGGGATCAAACTGAGGAGGTGGCGTCGGAGGTGGTGGCGCTGTGCTGCCCGAAGGTCTGGGTCTTTTCCTTGGTGGCATCGTTCTGTCATGAGTTTGCAAAAAAAAAATGATCAGATGGTAAGTTTCTACTAGTAAAGACAAGTCAGTTGTTATAGAATTAGATTTTTCCTGCATTATTCTCCGATTTAAGAATTCCTTATATATAATTCATAAAGGAAGTCCATATGAATGAGCTTCATGAGTTAGTAGGTTTTGTGGTCTCTCTTAAATTTTTCACGAGTGTGCTCAAGGCGATTGGTGCGGATCGTATGTATTCTTGCATTTGCATCAACCTCTACGATACTATGGAGAGTTGTTCTACCCTGAATCTCGTTTCGGGCAACTCTACGGACCAGGATTGGAAAAATCTATCTGCTGAGCTTCCTTCGTTTATGTTGTAGAAGCTTCGTTCTCTATTAAATGACATATGTTGGTCTTGTTCTTCGCTCCAGGTTTCCAAGCACTCTACCCAAGGAGGCGTCGGGTCTTGAAAAGCCGGTCGAGGGTTGGGATTCGGAACAAGAGTCATCGGGGTTAAGTTCTCCACTTCAGGGTCGGAGTCAGAACCATCAGCATAGCCTTTAGCTTGGTGACCATCTACAGGGGTTGGGTAATCATTCTCTGGCTCCTCTCCGAGCCATTTGGTATTGTCGTGGTTAGGGTAGTACGGGTCGTCGTGTGGATGGAATCCAGCCATGATATCTTCGCGAGAAATGGGGATATAAGAAATAACTAAGCAAACGTACTAATTAGCTAATTATATGATGATCTTTATCAGGTACTTCAATGCATTGTTTAGTGCATACTAGTCATATGTATTCGGGACAGGATAGACCTTCGAATAAGCGACCCTAACTCTAAATCCCCAATCCAACGAGAACAGGAAGTAAAGCAAAGATCCATAGATTCTAAGTCTATGACGTCCTGGATACATATAATTTTACTGTATCCCCTAAGCAATTATTGACTTATTGATAAAGATCTATTTAGTTCTCACATAAGTAATTATAATAATGCCAAAATACCCCTATGATATTTCATTGTGGTAATGTTGGTAAGGTTTTTTATTTTTTAGACTTGTTGCCACATCACAACCATTCTTGGGCATATGCTAATCACTACTCGGACCAGCATAGTTGATCAGGCTATGCCACTCCCAAGACTGACCATACATCCCCAGGCTTACCTGTGATACCCAACAATCATTACTTTTGTTTTGTCCTAAAATGATGCTGACCTTAGTATGTATGCATGCATTTATACTTTTTAACAAAAGCTATTTATTCCTAAATATAACAACCCGTTCCCGGTATGTTAATTAATTGTTAATTGTCTAAGTTCTCAAGAGGGACTCGGCGAGTTCTAGCCTGACTCGCCGAGTTGGGTCGCGTATTTTGTGCACGCGGAAGCCGGGGACTCGGCGAGTCCATATCCCGGACTCGGCGAGTCCGTCCGTCTGGATGAAACCCTAAATCCCCAGGTTTGCCCACTATTTAAACCCCATTATAGCCTCATTCTCGCCACTTTCACCCTGAGAGCTCTGTGAGAAACCCTAATCCTCCCATTTGAGAGCTTATAAGTGATTTAGTGCCATTTTTGTGAAGGTGTGAAGAAGGAGAAGAAGAAGGAAGCAAGGAAACGAGTTGTAGTGCAAAGATCCAAGGTCAAATCTGAGTTTATTGAGGTATTTTCGGAGTTCCCTTCTGGTTATATGCTTAAACTTCCATTAGAGCTCTTTTAAGAGCTATTTGATGTTTGTTCCAAGCTTTATGTTTGCATGAATGTCTTAATAAGTCGAAATACCTTTAGATCTGAATGTTGGGGTGTTGTAGAGCCTAGATCTACTGTCTTTTTGATGTTACATTGCATATTAGCCATGGATCTACTCTTGTTGTGCATCTTTTAGCCTTATTTCCCTTATTCATGAGGTTGTGCACGTAAAGTTGGAAACTTTACGCGGTAACACAGCTTATTGGACCCAGATCTATCATTTGCATGTGTTGGATTCAAGAGAAATCGAGTAAAAATCTGTTGCATGGCGGCGACTCGACGAGTCGGGTCGTGAGTCCCGAGTTCTTCAGTTTCATCAGTGTCGAGTGGACGAGGTGAGTTAGGGAGTGGACTCAGCGAGTTGAGAGTAGACTCAGTGATGGAGGGACTCAGCGAGTTTGTTCATACAACTCGGCGAGTCCAAGGCAATCTTCTTGGGGATCAAGAACAACTCATCGAGTCTGTTCATCCGACTCGGCGAGTCGGATGAAGATCATCTGAGTTCTTGGATCCAGAGGGCACTCGTCGAGTCGACGCCACACTCGACGAGTATCAGCGTATAAGAGTTGAGAGGAGAGTCTAGGACTCGGCGAGTTGGGTATCCCAACTCGGCGAGTCAGCCCTGAGTAAGTTGACTTTGACCAAGGGTAAAAGAGTCATTTTACCCCGAGTGTAGTGTTAGTGATTGATTGAGTGTGTTTATGGATTTGTAGCCGAGGAGATTCAGGAGCAGCAGCCGTTAGCTTTCCGAGCCACACACTCATCCGCTAGCTTACGAGGTGAGTTTCCTTCCAGTAGGGACGGGTCTAAGGCCACAATGCCAGCCCGTCCAGTTAGTAGTAGTTTCCGGACTTCGGTTCGATGTAGTAGTTAGTATGTTTGATGCCTTCGTGGTTCAGACATAATTCATGCGCTATGTGTTATGTGTTTTATGTTCCGGGCTACGGCCCGATGCAGTATGCAGTATATTTGTTATGATATGCTATGCTATGCTCAGTCAGTTTCGGACTTCGGTCCGATGCAGGGGACACGATCCCAGTCAGTTCCGGACTCCGGTCCGATGCAGTTAGTTCCGGACTCTGGTCCGATGCAGCTAGTTCCGGACTTTGGTCCGATGCAGGGGACACGATTCCAGTCAGTTCCGGACTCCGGTCCGATGCAGTTAGTTCCGGACTCTGGTCCGATGCAGCTAGTTCTGGACTTTGGTCCGATGCAGGGGACAAGGTCCCAGTCAGTTCCGGACTTCGGTCCGATGCAGTTTCCGGGCCTCGGCCCGATGCAGTGGGCAAGGCCCAATATGTGTTTATATGTTTTGTATGGTATGTGGTAATTTGGGGGAGCTCACTAAGCTTCGTGCTTACAGTTTCAGTTTTGGTTTCAGGTACTTCCGCAAGCAAAGGGAAGAGCTCGGGGTGACGGCATCGCACACACCACCGCCTCAGCTTCAGTCTGGGATTGATTTAGTTGTTGATTTGATGTAGTATGATACAGTTTCCGCACAGTACTTTATTATATTTTGGGACATATCACGCATGGTTTATTTATATGATACTCTGATTATAGTTTTGATTATATTAAAAACAAAAATTTTTGGGTCGTATTTTTGGTCGTTTCAAGTTGGTATCAGAGCCCTGGTTTGAGGGATTCGAATACACTTCCGGGTGTATCTGAACTCAAACTAAGGGAAACAAAAGATTTTAGTAAGATAAAAACGTTTTACAAAAAGAATTTTGAAAGCACTTAGAAAGAAAGAATTGTTTTTTTAAACAAGATAGAGGTGTGTGCATGCGGTCAGCCGAGCTCAAGTAAGTACTCCCAAATTACCCATACAAGTTATTTGTTCAGTTTCAGTTTCAGTAGAACAGCATGCTAGTATAGGGTTAAGGATCTAGGAGAATGCCTTATGTGCCTGTTTATGTGTTACAGCTTTACGAGTATTGCATGCTAGAATTGAATAGACAGCAGTAGGATAGCCTGTTTAGGTTATGCCTGATAGTACGAGCTTAGCATTCTATGCTAGTGCAGTTTCTTGATATAAGAATAGTTTTGCCTGAGTCTGTTTTCCGTGTCCGAATGCTGCTTGCTTTGTGCTTAGTGGGGTTCCGAGTGATGGGAGTTAGCCATTAGGTGAACACGTCACACCACATGTGACTAGGATTGAATAATCTCAGAGTACTGGAACTGGCCCTATTGCGCAGCTCTTGTTTGAGTCCAACCGTTATAGGGACGGGTCTTTTACTCGAAGGATTATCTGATCCTCATCACATGTGATGGTGTTTAGGTAATGACTAATTGGCGTTATGAGGAAACCTTCAGCAGCTGAGGACCAGTTGTGTCGAGCCTGAGATTTTCCTAGGGCAAGCCTAGGATGAGAGTAGCAGAGAATAGCAGTAGTAGAAGTGACTTGGGGAAGTCAAGGCAGTTCTTGAGGAAGTACGGATAGATGTGGAAAGTAGTAGGGGCCCATACTACTGAAAGCAGAGGATCCGTACTCGAATCAAGGAAGGCCAAGACAAGACCAGGAAGCTAGTAGTCGTATCATGATCCCTTGAGATATTTCAATGTTCTGATGTTGTTATGATATGTTTCAGAATGGTAGTTTTGCGCCCAAGACCAGCAGGTGGCAGCTCAGATGCCGGAGGGGGATCAGGATTGGGATCAGGCCCGGAGGTCGGGCAGATGGATGAGCAGACCAGAGAGTTCCTTTCTTCTGAGGTTACCCGCATCATACTAGAGCAGACTCCTGTGATCTTCGGTTCGATCAAGGAGGGTATTTTAGAGCTGATGGATGAGCGATTGAGTACTTTCCGGGCTGAGATGGCGGCCGTGATGGGGTCGCGCACTCTTACATTCAGGGAGTTCAGGGCGTGCGGAGCTCCCGACTATCATGGGGCGCGGGACCCCATAGCGAGTACCAGATGGTTGGCGGATGTGGTCAACGCATTCCGCACTAGCAGATGTCCCGAGGGGGACAAGGTTAGATTGGCGTCCTGTCTTCTGAAGGACAGGGCACGAGACTGGTGGGAGGAGGTCGGACACGCCATCAGGGATGATGCGGCGTTGGATGCTATGACCTGGACTGATTTCTCTACCAGGTTCAGGGCGGAGTTTGCACCGGTCATTAAGGTGCAGCAGCTAGCCAGGGAGTTCCAGGATCTTACTCAGACTACCGAGACAGTGGCGGAGATCACCGCCAAGTTCAGGGAGAGGGCCCTTCTTGTTCCACAGTATGCAGCCGATGAGGAAATGAAGAAGGCCCGTTATCACGAGATGTTGCAGAGTGACATTCGTATGTTTGTGAGCCGGTCCAGTTGCAAAACACTGGACGACATGATTGCTAGAGCCAGAGAGAGGGAGATTGATCTCGAGATGGAGAGGAAGAGGAAACCGGAGGCGGTTTCGGGTACAGGCAGTGTGGGCAAAAAGCCCAAGGTTTCAGATCACAGGTCCAGGAGTCAGCAGAGCCACGGTCGGTGTGGCAAGTGTGGGAGGATGCACGAGGGGGCGTGCAAGGCAGGGAGTTCCGGCTGCTACAAGTGCGGTCGGACCGGGCATATGAGTAGGGATTGCACGGCCCCTGCCACTACGGTTACAGCATCGGATCTGATTTGCTTTCAGTGCAATCAGAAGGGACAAAAAAAGTCCCAGTGTCCCAGTCTAGCTGCAGCAGGGAAGGTGGTTGCACCTGCCCCTGCCACCTTGAGGATTACAGATGGCCGGCAGGGCCGATCTGATGCACCAGCAGCGAAGAGCCGGGCGTTTCAGATGACAGCAGAGGAGGCGCGAGCGACTCCTGATGTGGTGACGGGTAGGTATCTTTCCTTCACCTTTTGATTATTATTGTTATTGTTTGTATATTTCTTGATGATATGCTTTATTTAGGGTCGTTCTTGGTGAACGGCATTTCTGCTTTGGTATTGTTCGATTCGGGAGCTACCCGATCATTTGTATCGCTTGCGCTTAACAAGAAATTTAGCAGAGCTCCAGGGGAGCTGGATTGTCCGTTAGAGGTTGAGATAGCAGATGATAGGACCGTGAGGGTCGGCAGAGTGCATAAAGGGTGTTCTCTTCAGATATTCGATGAGCAGTTTTCAGTGGACCTGGTTCCTATTCCCCTGCGAGGGAATAAAGTTATCGTGGGCATGGATTGGCTAAGCCCCAATGGGGCGGTGATTGATTGTGAGCTCCAGCTAGTGAGGGTTCGCACTCCCAGTGGGGGAGAGTTAGTGATTCAGGGCGAGAGGCCACAGCGTGGTCCGATCTTTTGTTTCGCCGCAAGGGCGAGGCGCTATGTTCAGCAGGGTTGCGCCGGTTTTATCGCATACGTCTTGGATGCCCGGGAGAAGGGTAAGACGACGATTGGTGATGTTCCTATTGTTCGAGACTACCCGGATGTGTTTCCCAAGGATTTGTCGGGGATACCTCCAGAGAGACAGGTTGAGTTCAGGATCGATCTAGTTCCTGGTGCGGCTCCGATAGCCAAGGCACCATATCGGCTAGCTCCCCCCGAGATGCAGGAGTTGTCTACACAGCTTCAGGAGCTGTTAGACAAGGGTTTCATTCGGCCGAGCAGTTCGCCTTGGGGAGCGCCGATCTTATTTGTGAGGAAGAAGGATGGGTCGCATCGGATGTGCATTGACTATCGGGAGTTGAACAAAGTAACGGTGAAGAACCGTTACCCACTTCCGAGGATAGATGATTTGTTTGATCAGCTTCAGGGAGCGTCTTGGTTCTCCAAGATCGATCTACGCTCTGGATATCATCAGATGAGGGTTAGAGATGAGGATGTACAGAAGATTGCTTTCAGGACCCGGTATGGTTATTATGAGTTCGTGGTGATGCCATTTGGGCTCACCAATGCCCCAGCCGCGTTCATGGATCTCATGAACCGTGTGTGCAGACCGATGTTGGATCGGTCGGTGATAGTATTCATAGATGACATCTTGGTATATTCCAAGACTCAGGGGCAGCACGAGGAGCACCTGCGGGAGGTGTTGGAGACTTTGAGGAGGGAGAGACTTTTCGCAAAGTTCTCCAAGTGTGAGTTCTGGTTGCGCGAGGTGCAGTTTCTTGGCCATCTCGTCAACCAGAAGGGTATTTTGGTTGACCCGGCCAAGATTGAGGCTGTGATGCAGTGGGAGGTCCCGAGGTCTCCATCTGAGATTCAGAGCTTCCTAGGATTGGCAGGGTATTATCGGAGATTTATTCAGGACTTCTCCAAGATAGCAGTGCCGCTCACCCGACTAACTAAGAAGTCGGTGGTTTTTCGTTGGGGGCCTGAGCAGCAGGCGGCGTTCGAGACTCTCAGGCAGAGATTGTGCGAGGCTCCGATTCTTACCTTGCCAGAGGGTGTTGAGGATTTCGTGGTCTACTGTGATGCTTCGATCACGGGTATGGGAGCAGTGTTGATGCAGCGAGGCCATGTGGTGGCTTATGCCTCGAGACAGTTGAAGCCTCACGAGGCTAATTATCCTACCCACGACTTGGAGCTGGGGGCGGTTATCTTCGCCCTCAAGATTTGGAGACATTACCTTTATGGGGTCCGCTGTACTATATACACGGATCACAAGAGTTTGCGATATCTTATGGATCAGCCGAGTTTGAACATGAGACAGAGGAGATGGTTAGATGTGCTGAAGGACTATGACTGTGAGATCCTTTATCATCCAGGGAAGGCCAATGTGGTGGCCGACGCCCTGAGCCGCAAGGTGTCGACGGCCCCTATCAGAGATCTGTGTATGAGGATGACAGTGATCACTCCGTTGTTGGAGCGGATCAAGGAGGCTCAGATGGAGGGCCTCAAGGAGGAGAGGCAGAAATGTGAGAGGATAGTGGGTCGAGTAGCATCGTTTGATTACGACAGTCGGGGTCTGTTGACGCTTCATGGTAGGGTGTGGGTACCGTACTGGGGTGGGGTACGACAAGTATTGATGGACGAGGCTCATAAGTCTCGATTTTCTATCCACCCAGGAGCGACGAAGATGTATCGAGATCTTCGACCTGATTATTGGTGGCCCTGCATGAAGCGAGATGTCGCTTGGTATGTGGAGAGATGTTTGACCTGCCGGAAGGTCAAGGCGGAGCACCAGAGACCTCACGGCAAGATGCAACCATTAGACATTCCCGTGTGGAAATGGGAGGATATCACCATGGATTTTATCACCAAACTTCCCAGGACCGCACGTGGAGTGGATTCGATATGGGTAGTGGTGGATCGGTTGACGAAGAGTGCCCATTTTATCCCGATCCAGGAGAGTATATCGGCGGAAAAGTTAGCCGATATCTATGTGCGAGAGATAGTGGCACGCCATGGGGTGCCGGTATCGGTGGTGTCAGACCGAGATGTTCGCTTCACGTCCAGATTCTGGAAGCGATTCCACGAAGAGATGGGTACTCGTCTCCATTTCAGCACCGCTTTCCATCCTCAGACTGACGGGCAGAGCGAGAGGACGATTCAGACTCTCGAGGACATGCTTAGGGCATGTGTTCTAGACTTTGGGGGCAGTTGGGATACGTATCTTCCATTAGCGGAATTCTCGTATAACAACAGTTATCATGCGAGCATTGATCGACCTCCTTTTGAGATGTTATATGGCAGGAAGTGCAGGACCCCGATTTGTTGGGGCGAGGTCGGTCAGCGAGTCATCGGGAGCACCGAAGTGGTACTCAAGACGACTGAGTTGATCCAGCAGGTCCGTAGTAGGCTGCAGACTGCGCAGAGTCGGCAGAAGAGCTACGCTGACAGGAGGCGTTCGGACTTGGAGTTCCAGGTGGGAGATATGGTTCTTCTGAAAGTCTCACCTTGGAAAGGTGTCATCAGGTTCCGGAAGAGGGGCAAGGTGGGCCCCAGATTTATTGGTCCTTTCAGGGTTATGGCCCGGGTGGGTCGGGTTGCTTATCGGTTAGATCTTCCTGAGGAGCTTAGTCAGATCCACAACACCTTCCACGTGTCGCAGTTGAGAAAGTGTTTGGTGGATGAGTCAGCAGTCGTTCCCCTAGAGGATATTCAGGTTGATAGCAGCCTGAATTATATTGAGAGGCCGGTCGCGATTCTAGATCGGAAGATCAAGACCTTGAGGAACAAGGTCATTCAGCTAGTGAAGGTGCAGTGGCAACACCGGAAGGGATCTGAATGGACGTGGGAGGCTGAGGAAGAGATGAGAACGCACTACCCGGAGTTATTCGTAGATCCAGCCGTAGCAGACTTCGAGGACGAAGTCTGAGACAAGTGGGGGAGAATTGTAACAACCCGTTCCCGGTATGTTAATTAATTGTTAATTGTCTAAGTTCTCAAGAGGGACTCGGCGAGTTCTAGCCTGACTCGCCGAGTTGGGTCGCGTATTTTGTGCACGCGGAAGCCGGGGACTCGGCGAGTCCATATCCCGGACTCGGCGAGTCCGTCCGTCTGGATGAAACCCTAAATCCCCGGGTTTGCCCACTATTTAAACCCCATTATAGCCTCATTCTCGCCACTTTCACCCTGAGAGCTCTGTGAGAAACCCTAATCCTCCCATTTGAGAGCTTATAAGTGATTTAGTGCCATTTTTGTGAAGGTGTGAAGAAGGAGAAGAAGAAGGAAGCAAGGAAACGAGTTGTAGTGCAAAGATCCAAGGTCAAATATGAGTTTATTGAGGTATTTTCGGAGTTCCCTTCTGGTTATATGCTTAAACTTCCATTAGAGCTCTTTTAAGAGCTATTTGATGTTTGTTCCAAGCTTTATGTTTGCATGAATGTCTTAATAAGTCGAAATACCTTTGGATCTGAATGTTGGGGTGTTGTAGAGCCCAGATCTACTGTCTTTTTGATGTTACATTGCATATTAGCCATGGATCTACTCTTGTTGTGCATCTTTTAGCCTTATTTCCCTTATTCATGAGGTTGTGCACGTAAAGTTGGAAACTTTACACGGTAACACAGCTTATTGGACCCAGATCTATCATTTGCATGTGTTGGATTCAAGAGAAATCGAGTAAAAATCTGTTGCATGGCGGCGACTCGGCGAGTCGGAAGAACGACTCGACGAGTCGGGTTGCGAGTCCCGAGTTCTTCAGTTTCATCAGTGTCGAGTGGACGAGGTGAGTTAGGGAGTGGACTCAGCGAGTTGAGAGTAGACTCAGTGATGGAGGGACTCGGCGAGTTTGTTCATACAACTCGGCGAGTCCAAGGCAATCTTCTTGGGGATCAAGAACAACTCGTCGAGTCTGTTCATCCGACTCGGCGAGTCGGATGAAGATCATCTGAGTTCTTGGATCCAGAGGGCACTCGTCGAGTTGATGCCACACTCGACGAGTATCAGCGTGTAAGAGTTGAGAGGAGAGTCTAGGACTCGGCGAGTTGGGTATCCCAACTCGGCGAGTCAGCCCTGAGTAAGTTGACTTTGACCAAGGGTAAAAGAGTCATTTTACCCCGAGTGTAGTGTTAGTGATTGATTGAGTGTGTTTATGGATTTGTAGCCGAGGAGATTCAGGAGCAGCAGCCGTTAGCTTTCCGAGCCACACACTCATCCGCTAGCTTACGAGGTGAGTTTCCTTCCAGTAGGGACGGGTCTAAGGCCACAATGCCGGCCCGTCCAGTTAGTAGTAGTTTGCGGACTTCGGTTCGATGTAGTAGTTAGTATGTTTGATGCCTTCGTGGTTCAGACATAATTCATGCGCTATGTGTTATGTGTTTTATGTTCCGGGCTACGGCCCGATGCAGTATGCAGTATATTTGTTATGATATGCTATGCTATGCTCAGTCAGTTTCGGACTTCGGTCCGATGCAGGGGACACGATCCCAGTCAGTTCCGGACTCCGGTCCGATGCAGTTAGTTCCGGACTCTGGTCCGATGCAGCTAGTTCCGGACTTTGGTCCGATGCAGGGAACACGATCCCAGTCAGTTCCGGACTCCGGTCCGATGCAGTTAGTTCCGGACTCTGGTCCGATGCAGCTAGTTCCGGACTTTGGTCCGATGCAGGGGACAAGGTCCCAGTCAGTTCCGGACTTCGGTCCGATGCAGTTTCCGGGCCTCGGCCCGATGCAGTGGGCAAGGCCCAATATGTGTTTATATGTTTTGTATGGTATGTGGTAATTTGGGGGAGCTCACTAAGCTTCGTGCTTACAGTTTCAGTTTTGGTTTCAGGTACTTCCGCAAGCAAAGGGAAGAGCTCGGGGTGACGGCATCGCACACACCACCGCCTCAGCTTCAGTCTGGGATTGATTTAGTTGTTGATTTGATGTAGTATGATACAGTTTCCGCACAGTACTTTATTATATTTTGGGACATATCACGCATGGTTTATTTATATGATACTCTGATTATAGTTTTGATTATATTAAAAACAAAAATTTTTGGGTCGTTTCACTAAAGGTATAGTTGTTTTGAAAACTTTAAATCAGAGACCTTAGTCCCAATGCATTTATAGTTTGTATATCTTATGTGGTTCGATATACTTAGCTCACTATAAACAATGCTCTGATACCAATCTGTCACACCCCCAAACCAAGGATGGCGGAAACGTCCGGGGGTGGAGGACTTCATGTACAGTATCACAACAACGAATATAATAGTGCTCAAAGTAAATACAACCACCATATATATAATTGAAAAAGTTACACCAAAGTATATGTTTACATGTTTCAAAAACAATTACATTATGATGACAAAAATAAATTGTTGACGGTTTAACGTCCCATCCTTAAAGCGATGAAGTTTTCCTGTTTCACGGATTTCCTGAGAATACAAGTAGTTTTGAAAAGTGTCAACAATTAAGTTGGTGAGTTCATAAGAGTTTTGTTTGAAGTAGAAACCGTTTTCCTTGTAAAATCGATATAGTTTGGTTTGCATAAAATCCAATATTTTCTTAGTTAAGTGTGAATAGAAATATTCCTTTATGATGCATTAATGAACCCTAGAATGACCCGTAGAGTTCCTCTATAATCGTCCAGCATATATAAGTTATATAAGATTTAAATTAGATAAAACGTTGAATATAGTGGGTCTGCCCTAGGTCCACAACCCAACGAGGAACAGGAGATGAGGCGGGCACCACCAATTCTAGGCCAATCAAGACTAAATTCTTATAGGACTCAAACATATACGCTCAGCGATTATAGTTGAAGTCTAACAATTCTAGATGAAATATAGTTTGATTTCTAGAAAATCCAATATTTTCTTAGTTAAGTGTGAATAGAATTATTCCTCTATGATGCATTAATGAACCCTAGAATGACCCGTAGAGTTCCTCTATAATCGTCCAGCATATATAAGTTATATAAGGTTTAAATTAGATAAAACGTTGAATATAGTGGGTCTGCCCTAGGTCCACAACCCAACGAGGAACAGGAGATGTGGCGGGCACCACCAATTCTAGGCCAATCAAGATTAAATTCTTATATGACTCAAACATATACGCTCAGCGACTATAGTTGAAGTATAACAATTCTAGATGAAGTATAGTTTTAATATCATAATAACTATCGTAATTGAACCTGATACTTTGTATCGGTACCCCCTTTTTGTATAGAGACCCGACACTTTGTATTTGTACCCCTTTTTGTATAGAGACCCGACACTTTGTATTTGTACCCCCTTTTTTGTATAGAGACCCGGCACTTTGTATTTGTACCCCCTTTTTTTGTATAGAGACCCGACACTTTGTATTTGTACCCCTTTTTGTATATAAACCCGACACTTTGTATTTGTACCCCTTTTTGTATAAGTATGTTATGTAAATGATCATAAACTATACCTATTATAGTTTATTAAAATGTTTGAAATGTATATGTACCCTAACAATACCTATTATAGTTTAGTATATTTCTTTGTGGTGTTTAAGAATCTCATTCTATGGAAGTCAAATGTATAGTACAATATAGCTATGTTTAACTTGTTTTGTCTTGTACTAATGATTATGATGGAGGATTCTTATAAATTCAGCAAGTAATTTCCTATAATATAAATATATCATAACAAGAAATACATGTAATATATGAAGTTATCAAAGTTTTAACACTTTGCTCAACATGTTACAAAGTGTTTTGATAGTTAGAAGCTGTTAATTAATTCTTAGTCTTTCAGCACTGTTTTAGAAAAATCATAGAAAAATCATACGAAGTCGAAAACTAGATCCGTAAATTCTTAGAGTTCGAAAAATGTGTCTAGTTTACTCATAATTTTTATCAAGATTTTTAATGACCTCAAATTTGGGTGAAAAAGTCCATAATCACAGACTGGTCTGGATTGGTGTTTGAAATGATAGGCAGTTTTGTAAAATTCACCATAAATTGTAGAAAAATCGTATGGAGATGTGCAAGTAGTCATTTTAAAGCTAAGAACTTTAACTATTTGCACCTTGTACAGTTTTAAAAAATAAAATGTTTAAGTTGTCCAAAACAGTCCATGAATGGAGTTGAACTTTTCTGATGAAGGCTGTTAGAAAATTTTAGTTATGTTCTTGGTGTTTTAACTTGTATTCCCCCCCTAAAAACTTGAGAAAACATGAAAATGTAGGGGTATGAACTCACCTTGAGTGATTTCAGTAGATAAGTGTTGAAGAAGAGAAGTGTTCAACCTAAGAACACTTGAAGAATCACTTGAAGATTCGAAGCTCTAACGCTAATATGATGGAGTTTGTGTAAGATATTCATGATTTGAGTAGAATGAAGTGAAATAATCATAAGGAGGATGAATTATACTTACTAAGAGTGGAAGAACACTTGAAAATCAGCCTTGAATCTCGAAATTGGAGTGGAAAAAGTTTGAGAGAAAAGTGGTGTTTGATACTTAGTGAAATGAGGGCAAATGAGAGAAAATGAGGAGAGAGGATGTTTGTTCCAACTCTAAAAACATGGGAATGAGTGTAAATTGAGTGTAAGGGACATTGAAGTGACCTAGGTAAGGTGGGGAGGTGTGGTTAGTCAAAGAGTGGGTGTGGGGTGGTTGCTTGTGACATTGGATAACATGAAAACTTGAGCAAACATGAAAATGTAGGGGTATGAACTCACCTTGAGTGATTTCAGTAGATAAGTGTTGAAGAAGAGAAGTGTTCAACCCAAGAACACTTGAAGAATCACTTGAAGATTCGAAGCTCTAACGCTAATATGATGGAGTTTGTGTAAGATATTCATGATTTGAGTAGAATGAAGTGAAATAATCATAAGGATGATGAATTATACTTACTAAGAGTGGAAGAACACTTGAAAATCAGCCTTGGATCTCGAAATTGGAGTGGGAAAAGTTTGAGAGAAAAGTGGTGTTTGATACTTAGTGAAATGAGGGCAAATGAGAGAAAATGAGGAGAGAGGATGTTTGTTCCAGCTCTAAAAACGTGGGAATGAGTGTAAATTGAGTGTAAGGGACATTGAAGTGACCTAGGTAAGGTGGGGAGGTGTGGTTAGTCAAAGAGTGGGTGTGGGGTGGTTGCTTGTGACATTGGATAAGGCAAAGTCAACACTCCACCTTTAATAATTCACCCGTTTGATTTTTATTATTCAAATAATGATTTTCATCAAAATATGTTTAAATTATGAATATTTAGAGTTTATTATGTTAAAATATAATTTCTGGAGAAAATCCCGCTTTAAAATCACGAAAAACGGGCTTAAAATGTTAAAAATATCAAAAATGGGCTAAAAGTGACAAATTTCCGAATTCTGGCCGAGGTTCGGCCTTCTGATGCTGAAACCGAGAGGAGGGAGGGTAGAAACCGAGAGGGGAGAAGAGGGAGAGTAGGAACCGAGAGGGGAGAAAGGAGAGAGAGGGAACCGAGAGAGCAGAAGAGAGACCGAGAGAAGAGAAGAGACAAAGAGGCGGAGTAGAGACCGAGAGGAGGGAAGAGACAGAGACCGAGAGGCGGGTAGAGACAGAGAGTGAAGGAGCGACAGAGACCGAGGCTCGGTCTCAGCTACAGTGATTCGGTCCTCCGTTTTCGGCCAACAGAGGCTCGGTTCGTCCAGGAGAGAAGGCGACAGAGACCGAAAGCAGAGAAGAGAACAGAGAGGAGAGAAAGAAGCAGAGACCGAGAGGAGCAGAGACCGAGGCTCGGTCTCGCATGCCTCAGCCAACGGAGGCTCGGTCCTTGCCTAAGAGGCCTCTCTTCTTGGTTTCGGTTCCTAAAGCCTATTTTTCTCGTTTTCGCCCCGTTTTGAGCCGTTTTTGACCCAGTTAAGGGTCGGAATGACCCGAATGATCCCAAAAAGTTACGGGAACTTTTGAGAGAGATTTGGGAGAGATTTCTCACACGTGGAGAGATTTAGGAGAGATTTGACATTCTTGGAGAGATTTCTCATACAAAGAGATATTTGCGAGAGTTTTCACATACTTGGAGAGATTTTACATTCTTGGAGAGATTTCTCATATAGAGAGAGATTTCACATACTTGGAGAGATTTGGGAGAGATTTGACATTCTTGGAGAGATTTCTCATACAAAGAGATATTAGAGAGAGATTTCACATACTTGGAGAGATTTGGGAGAGATTTGACATTCTTGGAGAGATTTCTCATACAAAGAGATATTAGAGAGAGATTTCACATACTTAGAGGGATTTGGGAGAGATTTGACAGAGAGAGAGATAGAGTGAAAACGATTGAGAGAGGTTCCATGTGGGACAGTTGTGAGTGTCCGGCATCGCAACGCATGGTTCGTAAACCCTGTTAAGCCTTGTTTAAGGATCTTACACACTCCTGATGAGTATGCAACATTGTTTTATCGGTTTGGGCCGCCACGTACCACAGTTTTTAGGTTAAAGAGATCTAGTTGTACGTACTTTTCGATTTATGATTTCTTATCAGAATAGCGAGTTGTTTAGTAAATATTGAACGTAAGTCCTAGTACACAAGGGTTAGTTGAGCTAACCGGTTTGACTTGTTGACTTTATTTGACTTTGAATTGACCAGAATTTGACGGTTGTCACAGAACATCGGCCAGTTCATTGTCAGCACCAAAAAGTGTCGGAGCACGGTTGACGTACACTTTTTCCCTAAGATAACTGAGCACCATGAGATCGATGTTCGTCTACAGGAACTTCTCCTGCCAACTATTCTTCGATTTCTTATCATCGATGAGAGTAGGGACTCCCTGCCGTCGAGAAAGAGTTTGAGTCCCCAACTGGGTAGAGGCATTATAGAGGTTCTTGAAAGCCGGAACAGTTGGCAGGCGTCCCAGGGCATGATGGAGTAGTTTGAAACCCACTATCTTGTTTATAGTGATAGGGGTCAACTCGCTCAATGAAGCCCCGTATTCCCGAATGATCATGTTGAAGAAATCAGTGGTGGGAAAGCGTAGTCCTACCTCGAACAAGGTGATTGGGATGCCAACTTTGTCCTCAGGCAGACTATAGAGTGAAGCTTCATGCAGAGGGATTTGCACTCCGTGCTTGAGAACGAACCCGAACTGGAACTCAAAAGATTCCCATTCTTCGAAGATCAGATCTCTCCTGAAAGCGCGAGTGGCAACCATGGAAAAAATATGAAAAAGGAGTTGAAAGGGTTTTTTCTCAAGAAAAAGAAGTCAAAAGGAGACGAATAGGAGGTAGAGAGGAAACATCACGGAGAACAGAGCCTTAAATACCACAAAATGGGCAGCGAACCATTTTCCTGATGAAAACGCCGCATAAACAACGATTTCATCCTGCCAATCGCGTAAGCTGCCAATAGCAGCCCGACACGTGCCTGTGAATAGACCATAACAACTCTGCTAGATCACTAACACAAAAACTTACTGGCCTAAGAGACTTTTTAATGTTACCATTAATGGTCCAATTAA
The DNA here is from genome assembly GCF_052625555.1 of Lactuca saligna. Lineage (NCBI taxonomy): Eukaryota > Viridiplantae > Streptophyta > Magnoliopsida > Asterales > Asteraceae > Lactuca > Lactuca saligna. The sequence goes on from NC_136418.1 coordinate 154,632,121, forward strand.
ATGTAACAAACATCATAAACGAGACGTTATCTCGTCAAGACTTTGGCCAAGGCCCGACCTTGTCCAAGGCAATCTAACACCAGGGTGGTAGTTCGTTTCCCTCCATGAGGGACATATATCCCCCGCAATATACTCATTCACTCACGACCAATCAAGACATGACAGAAAGCTTAGGTGATGCTCGGAGCTGACATCACCAGGCAGCTAGTTAACGTGGGCACGATTTTCCCAATCAAAGGAGGCCATGTTTCATGCTCATCGAATGAGGTCCCCGTGATCCGTTAAATGCAGGTATAAAAGGATCTCTTATGCCTCAAGGAAGGGATCCCATATTCTCTCTCTAAAAGATTACTCTAAAATTACCTATCTCAGGAATCTAACTTGATCATCGGAGCGACGTCGCGGGAGAACACTCAGACGTCCTCTAACTATTCTTCTTTGTGTTGTGTTCTCAGGAAAACTCTCAAGGCATATTCATCATCAAGCATCTTAATCCCCTAAGACATGTCACAACAGATGCCTTGTATGCCTACTATATGAGCTTATTGAACTGCATGCTAGTATTGATTAGTCTGTGATATGATGGCCTGACTAGGATATGTTTGGTTTTGTTTTCTCAATGCTCGAATAATGCTTGCTTTATGTTTTTAGGAGTTCTAGCTATCTTTAATTAAATACTAAAATCCCTCGAGTTATGATGAGTATTCGAATCATAGGATCCGTACTCGAATCAAGGAAGGCTGAGATGAACCCAGGGAACATTTAGTATGTAAGATCCCTTGAGTTATGATGAGTATTCTAATGATTTTTATGGTGTATTTTCATTATGGTAATGCTACACACTAGGCCAGTTAGCATCTCTGGTGCATGCGAGGGATCAGGCTTGAGCTCTGGAGACATGTAGCTCAATGATCAGATGAAGGAGGTCATCTCATTTGAGATCATGTGCAATATCATTAACGAGACTCATGTGATCTTTGGTACAGTCAAAAAGGGCATCTTGGAGATTTTGGATGAGAGACTGGGTGCTTTCTGCATTGAGATGGCAGCCATGATGGGGGTGTACACGATGACATTCAGGGAGTTCCAAGATTGTGGGGCTCCAGACTACCATGGGGCTAGGGACCCCATTGCTAGCAGCAAGTGGTTGGCGGATGTCGCCAACGCCTTTCGTACCAGCAAATGTATTGAGGGGGACAAGTCTGACTTGCTTCGTATCTCCTGAAGGAAAGGGCATGTGATTGGTGGGAGGAGGTTGGATATGGTATTGGTGATGTTGTCGTTGATACTATGACCTGGAGCAGCTTCTTGACCAGGTTTAGGGTCGAGTTCACACCTTTGTTTGAGGTGTAGCAGCATGCACGAGAGTTCTAGGATCTCCGGAAGATGACTGAGATAGTGACGGAGATCACCGCTATGTTCAAGGAGAAGGCCCTTCTTGTTCCGCAGTATGTGGAAGACAAGGAGATGAAAAATGTCCGGTACCATGAGATATTGAGGAGCGATATTCAGCAGTTCGTGAGCCGTTCCAGCTGCACGACGTTGGGAGGATATGATTGCGAGGGGGAGAGAGAGAGAGTGAGTGAGTGAGAGAGAAAGAGAGAGAGAGAGAGAGAGAGAGAGAGAGAGATAATGATTTAGAGACGGAGGGGAAAAGGAAACCAGATGTGGCATCCGGTGTAGAGGGCTCGGGAAAGAAGCCTGAGGTATATTCCCGAGGGAAGGGCCAGTAGGGTCGAGGTCGCTGCATCAAGTGTGGTAGGACGCACGAAGGGACATGCAGGGCAGGTAGTTCGGGCTGCTTCTAGTACGACCGAACTAGTCATGTCAGTAGGGACTATACTGCTACCACCACCACACAACAGTATCTGATTTGATTTGTTTTCAGTGCAATCAGAAGGGCCATGAGAGGTCCGAGTGTTCGAGTTTAGCATCAGCAGGATAGGTGGTGGCACCCGCTCCTGCTACATTGAGGATTACTGATGGTCGTCAGGACCGAGCAGAGGCGTCAGTGGCGAAGAGCAGAGCCTTCCAGCTGACAGCAGAGGAGGTACATGCAACACTCGATGTTGTGATGGGTACGTATCCTCTACTTATCTCTTTACGTATATTTATTGTTGCTTATGTTTACGTGTTTCAATATAGGAGCGTTCCTTGTGGATGGTATATTTTCTCTGGTATTTTGATTCGGGGGCTACCTGATCGTTTGTATCACTCGCACTCAGCAAGCAATTTGTTGGAGCCCCAGGGGAGCTACACTGTCCACTTGATGTAGAGATAGCATATGATAGAACCATACGGGTTGCAAGGGTTCACCGGGGATGTACACTTCAGTTGTTTGACGAGTAGTTCTTTGTGGATTTGGTCCCCATTCCCCTGCGAGGGAATAAAGTTATCGTGGGTATGGACTGGTTGAGCCCCAATAGGGAAGTGATCGACTACGAGTAGTAGCTTGTACAATTTTGGACCCCAAGGGGGGGGGGGGAAGTTTAGTGATACAAGGTGAGAGGTCGCAGCACGGGCCGACAATGTCCTTAGCAGCGAGGGCGAGACGCTACCTTAAGCAGGATTATGCAGCTTACGGTGCTATGTCATGAATAACCCAGATAAGGGTAACATAACTGTGGATGATGTACCGATTGTACAGGAGTACCCGAACGTATTCTCAAAGTATTTGCATGGGGTACCTCCGGCAAGGCAGGTAGAGTTCAGGATTAACCTAGTTCTTGGTGCGACTAAGATAGCCAATGCACCATATCGGTTGGCTCTTCCCGAGATGCAGGAGTTTTCTACACAACTGCAAGATCGGTTAGACAAGGGTTTATCAAGCCAAGCAGTTCACGATGGGGAGCCCCAATGCTGTTTGTGTTGAAGAAGGACGGGTCACATCGGATGTGTATAGATTACCGAGAGTTGAATAAGGTAACTATGAAGAACGTTTATCCCCTTTTGAGGATTGATGACTTATTTGACCAGCTTCAGGGTGCATCTTGGTTCTCCAAGATTAATTTGTGATCGGGTTATCACTAGATGCGATTCAGGGACGACGATGTACATAAGACATCCTTTCGGACTCTCTATGGTCACTATGAGTTCGTGGTGATGCCGTTTGGGCTCACCAATGCTCATGTCACATTCATGGTCCACATGAATCGTTTGTACAGACCGATACGAGATCGGTATGTGATAGTTTTTCTCGATGATATCTTGGTTTACTCCAAGGCTCAGGAGCAGCATGAGGAGAACCTAAGGGAGGTGCATGAGACAATGAGGAAGGAGCCCCTTTTCGAAAAATTATCCAAACGTGAGTTCTGGTTACGCGATGTGCAATTTCTGGGGCACCTTGTCAACCATAAGGGTGTTCTGGTCAATCCGTCTGTGACATCCCCATTTTTCACGTCCAGAAAATACCGATTTCATTTATGCTTTTAAAATAAAAATAGAGCAGTCTCTCAAAAGGTGTTGCGGAATTTCTTCCCAAAACAAAATATGATAAAAATTTATCAAAGCATTTCTTGATGAATGTATTTTCATTATATTACAAAACCTCGGCATGTCATGTTCCGATACAGACCAAAAGCATAAATAGTATGATATAGGCTTTACAATTGTTATTTACATTTACTGGCATATAATCCAAAATCCCTACATCGATTTTGATAACTAAATCCACCACCATCATTGGACGCAGATGGTGATGGTTGATGAAGGAACGTCGATGGATAAACCTTGAATGAACAAGCCGACGGGGGAGAAAATATATAAGAGGGAATAAAGGAGGTGAGAGAAAATGTGTGGCAGTGGTTTAGGTGTAACATCCCAAGACCATGTATACTATATAAACCCTTGTTTTTTTGGTAATTGTCAAGTTTGACCCTTATATGAGAAAAACCTGGTAAATGAGTACGCGGGTCGTACCCGTGGTACGCTCAGCGTACTTATGTGCGTGTTTTTGACATAGAAGCCACCTAGTACGCTGGGTGTACCAGAGGGTATGTTGAGCGTACTAGGCCCAGATTGAAAACCCTAATTTAGGGTGTGTCCCTATTTAAAGGACATGATGACCTCATTTTTTGCCACCATTCCCAGACATCAACCCTCTCAAACCCTAATTTATCGTCCCTTGAGCTTGTGTATCCATTTGTGAGCTATTAAGTGTTCTTGTGTTTCTTTGGAGTGAAAAAGGAGCTTTGAAAAGGAAGGAGTGGGAGTCCAGGCTTTGGATCTGAGCTTAGTTGTGGTTAGAGCTTCAGTTAGAGGTATAAAGCTCAAAGCTTTCTCACCCTTTTGTTTTGTGCATCATTTTAGTTCATTTTAGGGTTTTGGTCCCAACGTTGGATGCTTTATGATATATTGAGCTCCAAAGTTATTATCAGATCCTTTGAGTGTTTTTAGTGGTCTAGAGTCATAAAAATAAAGACTTGAACGTTTAAACGAACCCATGCATGAGATGTGAGCATGCTTGAGAATAGAGAGTGAAAGTTTTGGTGTTTGTGACTTTATCAACCATGCAAAGGCTTAAAGTTACAGACTTCATGGAGTATGAGCCTTTAGGGAGTCCAGATCTGAGATTTGAGCTAAGGTATTAACGGATTAAGATCAAATGAGTAGAAAGAGCAAAACAAGGGCGTGCGCTGAGCGTAATCCCAGTACGTGCAGCGTATGTTCGAGAATCCCCGATGCATGCATGGCGAAGGAGTACACCCAGCGTAGAGGGCTTATACGCGCAACGTACGCGCTGTCGTTGACTTTTAGGATTTGGTCAATTTGTGGACTATTAAGGCCATGGAAGGGTAAAAAGGTCTTTTATCCTTCTGTGAGTTTGTAGAAGGGTTAGTCTAGCTTCTTTGAGATCCGTTATTAATTAGAGATAATTATCGTATGTGTTAGGCGGGGGCTAGACCAGTGATTTGAGTTCGAGGTTATCTGATTTCTTACGATGTGAGTCTTCTCACTATACTTACCTAGAGTTGTAATCTTTGTGTGACCAGAGGATCTTATGTGCTTATATTGAGTATTGTGATATCCTGCATTTTGTCTTCGTGATTTATGTTGTGTATTATTCTGAGCTTACTAAGTTAGGACCGGAGGGTCCACCCGAGTTGTGGGACCGAAGGGTCCTACTGAAATACATTGACCGGAGGACCTTATTCGAGTATAGTCATAAGAGGCTAATGAGATATGTGTGGTATTTTGGGGGACTCACTAAGCTTCGTGCTTACCGTGTTATGTGTTATGTGTTTCAAGTACTTCTTAGGATCTTGGGAATGCGCCGACTTGATTATACACATGAGGCGGAGTCACAATTTAAGGATCTTGGATTGTGTTTAAAACAGTTTTTTAAATATGTGTTTTTGAAAACATTATCATTTGGGGTTTTGTGAACTATGTTATGAGAATTATATGATTTCTAAAATGAAATTTTTGTTTGAAAATTTACGGTGTTATATTAGGGTTTTTTTAATATTTGGTTTATATAATAATAAATCAGAAAAATAAATGGAAAAATAAATAAATAATGGTAATATAGTCATTTTAGGTCTATCAGTAACCCAACTTGCAACAAAAATACATTCTAAGAACAAACCGAATTTATAAAAAAATAAAAAATAAAAAAAAAATTATTAGAGACTAAACACACAGATTAACCCAAACCGTGCATTTTAGATAGGCTTCATTTATCCCTACCTCATTTCCACTTATTCCTACCCTATAATTATTACTTTAACTAATTAAATTAATGATTATATACTTTTTACTAATCATTGATATTTTTTACTAATCATTGATACTTTTTATAATTAAACTTATTTACTAAAATATTATTAAACTTATTTACTAAAATATTATTTAGTTTATTTATGGATAATCTAATAATACTTTTTTAATAAAAAAATATAGAAATATTTTTATTTTATTAAAAAAATTAAAATACAACACAATGATAATAAAATAATATTTTGACATAACTTCTAATAAAATATTTAGCTATTTAAGGAAAAAAATAAAGTGTTTTATAAGATAATTTAAATACACGAACTAAAGCTTAAATACATTGAATAATATAGTAGTGGTTTATCACGTCAGTTGATATATATTTATGATTGATTTGCTCTTTTTTTTTTTAATATAATAATGGTTTCTACAATATCAATTTTATTTCTTTAATACTTTCAAATTCACCCCTTACATTTATATAAAAGTTAAGGTTAATACCTTTTATTTATTAAGCTTTTAGAACATATCATTATTAATCTTTTATATTAATTTGACTTACATTAATTTGATGAAAAAAACGTTTAGTACTTTTGAATTATACTATTTGATATTTTTGAAAAAAATTATATTTCTGATCATATATAACCAAAAATATAACTTTTTCTAAAATATCAAATAATATAATTCAAAATTTCTAAACGGTTTTTTCATCAAATTAATGTGTGTGTGAGAGAGAGAGCGCTAAAGTATATATATATATATATATATATATATATATATATATATATATATATATATATATAGAGGAAGAGAGAGAGGGAGCTAAAAGTATTTTTTTTTAAATTGAAAAAGATATAAACTATAAGTAAGATCAAATTAAAAGGCTATAACTATAAATATTAAATATTAAAGGGAAATGGTTAATGGATATAAATACCTCTAATCTAGATATCTGTGAAATATTTGAAAGATTTCATGACTTTCAAAATCACTTTTACCCATCTTTTGTAAAATTAACATTTATAATACTTAGTTGGTTGAAAATCTTAAAATCAAGTAATATTAAAATATATAAAAGGTATATCAAAATATATGATGAACAAATAATATTAAAATATATCATTAACAAATAATTATTACGAGGTAGGTAGGAATAACATATTATTAGAATCTAATCTAATGTGCAAACGATTATGCTAAAAGTGGACCCTTTAGGAATCTATGCCTCTCCATAGCTCGTAGCAGAGATTGTATATCCTGCCGATCTACGAAAATCGTCTGTTTTGGAGTTTCTCACAGTCTGTAACTCATCTATGAGCTCATTCAGTGTCCGCCAAGATGACCCACCTTCCGCCATTGCTTCCTTTGCAGCCTCACCAATCTCCTTCACCTTTTTCCTTACTTCCTTCCCCTTTTCACCCTCCATGAGCTCCTTCACCATTTTCTTTAACCCTTCTGATGTTACAAACCCATTCACTGATCCATCACATGTCTCAACCCGTAAACCGATCTTAATCTCCTCCACCACCATTCTTGCATTCAGAGGTTGCTCAGCCATCATTGGCCACGCTAGTATCGGCACCTCTGAACATATGCTCTCCAACACCGAGTTCCAACCACAGTGGCTTACAAACCCTTTTACGCTTTCGTGCTTCAGAATCTCCAATTGGTCCACCCATTCTCGTACGATCATTCCTCTTTCTCCCACTCTTTCTTGTAGCTCGTCAACAACACGAGTCTCATAATTCCTCACCACCCACAAGAAACTCACTTGGGATTCTTCCAAACCCTTTGATATCTCTTCCAACTGTTTGGATGATAACTCTGCTTGAGAACCGAATGCTACGTATAAAACCGAGCATCCCTGAGCTAGCTTTAGATCTAGCCACTGAATCCATTCTGATTCAGGCTTCCGGTCAACGATTGGCGATGAATCGGTCACAGCCAAGGAGAGGGGACCGACACACCAAGCTTTGGGCATAGACTCGCCATTCAAGTAGTCTAAAAACTGTGGCTCTAGCTCGTAGAAGCTGTTCATTATCTGGCCATAGCTATTCATCATTGCCATGGTAACTTCCATTACGAAGTCCTGATGAGGACTCGTGGGATTTCGTTGATTAAAAGGCTCGATAAAGTCATTCCTGGTGACTTTAATCCACGGGAACCTGGTCACGGTGATTAAGTCATCATCGGTCTCAGGTCCTGACAATAACCGGTTTACAGCCACTTCTTGACTTATAGCACTGGAGTAGGCACTCATGCCAAAAAACCAGAGGCGAGGGATCCCAAACTTATTTGCAGATGCAAGAGTCCAACTCAGAAACCCATCAGAAACGATGCAGGTCACATGGGGAATTTTCTCGAGTGCTTCTTCAAAGTCTGGCTGCATAAGCTTGGTTGCAGTGGCAAATTGCGGGAAGCAGGACATAGAAGGGAGCTTATCGGTGCTCTCTATACCTTGAGGTATTCCTTCAACTTGGTTAGGAAATGGCAGGTCAACAATGGAGATTGAATCTGATTGTCGGTGGAGAAAGTCGGCGATGAATTGTCGGTTGGCTTTTGTGGTGAAAAGGGTGAGTGTAACGCCGCGGGAGACGAGAAGCTGGGATAGGTGGAGCAACGGGATTGTATGGCCTTTGGACATGAACGGAAACAATACAAAATGAGGAGGGTTTTGAGTTGAAGTCATCTGTGTGATCGATGGAGGAAGGAGCAGAGAGATCTGCACCTTCTTGACGTTGTGGTTGAAAGGAGTTAATGAGTAAGAGAGACGTGCTAGGCTTTTGTCTTAAATAACATGCATCCCTTGTCAATTTATTTTAACAAGATGGAATCAGATGCGCCTTTGGCCCTGGGTTTCTTTTTTTTCGGTTATTTGAACCAATTCTCTCTACTGAAAAAAACAACAATTACACAATTAGCTTTATCTAATCAACAGGGTACATTTGGCATTACCCGATGTGGGATGCAATTTGGACTAATATAGATACCAACTTTCATCCAAATCTATTATCAGTTTTATGAAATTTGTTCACATTAATGTTTTTCCACTGCTTGAATGTCATAGAGTACACAAACTTGCTTGACTGATAAAAAAATTAATTCAAATTATTAGAGTCTACCCAAATAATAATAATAATAATAATAATAATAATAATATATATATTAAAAAAAAAAAGCAAAACTATTTTCATTAAAAAGTAACCAAATTTAAAATTTGTTCAACTCAGTACCTCAAACTTTTTTTTTTCATCATTTTTGTAATATCATAACAAAACTGAAACTTGATTACTATTTTAACAATTTTTGTTTTCCATAAACTTTCCACAATCAACAAACAAAAATACAAAATTTCATAACAATGAAACAAAATTGAATTAAGTAAATTTATGATATGTATTTGAACAAATATAAAAGTTTGTTACTATTTACTAACATTTTTAAAGTTTCAATAATCATAAAGTGACAGTTGCTGACACCAAATATGAGTTGTTGAAAGAAAAATCGACCATGCTCATAATCAACATAATTAAATGTTTGCAAGAAAGAAAAACAACAAATGACTTCATATAAGATTAGAAAAAAGGATTGACAAATGGGGTGGGGTCAAAAAGTTTCCCTTTAGAAGCATATTCCATCACAATTGCCAAATGGGCTCTAATCATCATAAACCCAAAACTAAATCCTAACTTATGAAATTGAGAAAACAAAGACGAAAGAAGGGGCATCGATACCTGGCTGCTTAATGTATATGTAAAAGGACAGATGAAGAAGATAGTATTCCAAAGGGGGGATGTTTTGTTGAATATAAATAGTCAAAGGAACAAAAGTAAAAATAGTAAAAAAGGATACATGCTTTAAGTACATCAGCGCCTGCATCTTCTAGCCATGTGTTTTGGCATATTTATAAACATCATATATGATGGATACCGCATCATAGTTTGAACTGATATACCTGAACAAAGATGTATTAAAGTCCATCAACACATGGATTAGAAGGATTGTTATGGAACTTAATTCCAAAAGACACGATGGAATGGAATCTGAAATTCCAATTCCATCGGAATCTAAAAACCAAACAGAGCCTCATCCAAAAAATTTATCGTTTTCATATTGCAGAGCTTGATGGTGTAGTGAGTGATGGGCGGTGACTTGCCTATGTTATTATAGATATATAGTTGAGTATCAAATATGTTTTACATAGTATGTTAAAGTTATACCACCCGCTGCAGGATATGATGCATAAAATTGATCACCTCTTGAGAATTCAGCTCTTGTCCTGAAAAAATTGGAAAACAAACTATAAAAGCCAACAATTTCCTATGATTAGTGAAGTACAAATTTGTCTAGTTGATCAATTTTTGAACAGTCTGCACTACATTCAATTGAAATTGACAAACTTATTAATTAATTTAAAAAATAATGAAATAATGAATAGAGATTCAGTCTGTTAAAAGGTGGCTACTTTTATAATGAAAAGAAGGCCTGCTTAAAAATGTGAAACATATCGCACATAATAATAGCTAAAAATGGAAATTGTTCATTAATATTGTCAATTGTTGGACAAAAATATATGTCAATAAATATTAACTCAAAATTTTACTTATTCTAAACATCAACAGAATTCTTAACATCACCTAATATAAAAATGTAAAATGAAACTTTGATAAGCTGATTAATGGTTTACAAAGTCCCTTAAAAAAAGGCAAAACCTGATAAGTCAAACCAAAAAGGAGCAAAATGGTTCATTGTTTCTTGTATAGTTAGGAATTCTTTATGTAAATAGTAAAGAATCCAATTTTATCAAATTTATAAAACAATTGAAAGTAAATAATCAGCAACTAAACTATCAAAATGACAAAATGGTTCAACATTTGTTATGTAAACTACAGAAAATTAGTATGATAAGAAACTTTTTAAATAATCGGTCCAAAGCACAAAGACATGAACCAATCAAAACCAAAGCACAAAATCAACAATTAAATTACAAAAAAGGCATTTAGTGCAAAAATACATTTGAATTGGAGTCAAATAACTTATACATAAATAAAGAAAGTCTAATAAGCTATTGGAAGATTAGAATAAGACAGTAAGATAACAAATATAAATTCTAACCACAGAAACAGCAAGTAACTAATGGGTTTGGGGAAATGTCACCTAAAAGGAAACCTGATGACTAAAACCAAAACGAAGAAAAAATGGGGTTCATGATTTCTTTTTTACAATCGATAGAAAAGTTGTACAATTAGGAAACTTTAATGCATGTAAGACTACATGCATCCTCAATAAATAGTAAAAACTTCATCATTCAAGTTTATAAGAGTATCAATGAAACAACCACACGGAAACACATTAATGCAAAACAACAAACATCAATATACAGATGAATTGGAGCCCAATAACTTACGTAGAAAAAAAAAGGCTACATTTATTGGATTGTAAGAGAAAACGAAGTGTAATTTGGGAAAGAAACTGGTAATGTTTTGTATCATGGAATTGGGGAAGCAATGGAATGGAATGGTTGATTCCGATTAGAAAATAACCCATTTATATTTAAGTATATTTAATGACATAATTTTTTTTTTTGACCTTTCATGATTTTAGTAACTCATTTTTTTCTAGAAATTAACTATATTTATTTAGCGGTTGATTGAACGGAAAACACAAACATTTTTTTAAGTTATCAAAATGTTGTGTCTTTTATGCAAAAAATATTTTATACTTATTTGCATAAAAGAAATAATATGTTGACCGCTTTTTCAAAGAGACAAAATCTTTTTACGTAAAAAGGCAAAAACAGAAAGTTAGGTCACGATTTTGGTTTAGATTGTAAATTAAAATTTTAGGTCTTACCCCAAAAAAGGTCAAAATGTTGTATTTTACGCAATTAACACTATTTTTTATTATAATCTGATCTGAGTTTTAAATTTTAATAAACTTTTAGTATGGTTAATTTTGTATTTTTGTACACATTTATACTATAAAAAAGTTTAAATGAAAATTCATTCGCTTCCTACTGGCCAACAAAACATGATTATGGAATGTAATAACACATTCCGTTACCTTGTTCACTCCATTCCAAAGTCTGAAGCCAATAGGTTGTTTTCAAATGTGCACATGAAGAAGAAATGTTGGGGAGATTAAGTGCCTAACCCTAGCCTTAGATGGAGCAAAGCAGACTGAAGCTGGCTCTGGGAACAGGAAGGAAGTGAGCACCCTGGCGGAGAAAAGAAATGAAACCTAAAACATAAATGGAAGCTGTAAGAACATAGTAGAAACTCAGACCTTACTAACCCTTTGTATGCTAACTTAAATTTGAGTTATAATTAAAAGAAGTTTAGACTGACCAAGTCGTTCACCTTCCTTTCTTTCTAGTTGTATCTTTGCACTTGGAAAATTCTTGACCAAAAAAAAGTATTGACCAACTCCAGGAGCTCTATCATGTGTTTGTAGATCAACCTAATCATAGGCAAACAGAAATCAAAAATTATTTATATTAGTATAAAAAATTAAGCCAACTATGTGAAACCAGTAGGATGACTGTTCGCCAAGCATAGCTAGTTTCACCATAGATTCTAATTTCTATCAATTATCTGATTCGATACTTCATTCATTAGAAGTATCAGACCTTTTCAACATACATATCATCTAGTCTTACTTACTGCAACAAAAATGAGATGACAAAGAAAATTTATATTCTTAAGACAAAAATTGTACAGAATTGTTATGTGATATAGTAATTACCTTATTCAAAGAGATTATCATAAAAGAGAGCACATTAGGTAAATTGTTTCCTCCATACTTCACACCACCTTACAATCTTCGATCTCACCATACTTGACAAACGCATTGGTTAGAATCTCAGCGTGCGTAATCTTACCGATTCTTTGAAGCATTTCAGCAAACAGTTGATGTGCATATTCAAATCTGCCAACTATGAACAAAAAAAAACAATCTAATAAGCCCCAAATTAGTTTCTTTTTTCACAGAGAAGGTTTTTCCAAACTTACATGACTTCATTATGTCAAAATAAAATCACTCTATAAGGTAAGGACTAATGAAACAAAGATGCACTGATTTTGAACTACAAATGTAAGTGACTACAAAATCCAATAATCAAAATCAATTGGTTGAGCTATCATTTGACTAAAAAAATAGATACAATGTCCATAAATGACTACAAAAATCAGAACACAAAATCAATTGACCAAACAATCAATGAAAAGTCGTATTCCATGATATGACGTTTCATTCAGACATTTTATCAAACACCCTTTATACATAATTTAGTTTACCATGTTTTGTTTACATGTCAATCACAGAGTTTTCAAAAATCACACAGAAGGGAAATTTAGACTAAAGGACAGGGATGTGAGTGTGTTTACCTGTTTCATATGTTGTAACCAAAGAAACCACCAGAATTTTCAAAATCGAAAATCATAAAAACAGATTTCAGCTTTAGGTGAAAGCCCAAATAAAAAATACGGCAGTGATTTTTAGTGAGAGGAGGCTCAAAAAAGGGAATGAAAGGCGGTATGCCTGCAAACACCGGTTGCATATTCCAATCGGATATGCCTTCCGATTTACCTTGCCAAAATACGGCCTTCAACTTCACCCATGGTCGACGTTGCAATTTTTTTCACAAACAAAGCTCATCATCGCCTCAAATCTTTGTACAGAACAATCAAAATCAGAACCCATCAAAGGAATTACAAGTGAATGATGAAGACCAGAAAACGTCAAACGAAACAATCAAAACCGCAAGAAAGGAACACATAATCGCAAGATATGGAGAAACATAAATCCAAAAGCGCGAGGTGGAAATTGAAATTAGAAGGCATTTAAGACGGTGAAGACTAAAAAAAATATCCGGTGCCAAAAGCAGAAAGCGAAGGAAAAAAGGGTACAAATGACAAATGTAAAAGTTTGTTTAAAGCAACCTCCCCGTGGCAAAATCGGTAAACGAAGAAAATTTAAGTGGCAGAAATGAGAAAGCAGAAAGTCTCCTATTCACCATCCTTTTAAGGATTAATAGTATATACAATGGGATTTAAATGCAAATTTATGTAATAAATAATTTTATTTTTTTAATTGCTCGAGAAAAATGAGCTTTAGAAAATCATACAATGACGATTTATTATATAAGCAAAATATTTATTAATATAACAAAAAATAATCCATGAGAATCTCGTTGTGTACCTATTAAATGCGTAATACCTGTACAACATTTATTATTTTTTTTACATATAGATAAAGTAATGTTTCGTTACTTTATTAATTTATACAATTGAAATGAATTATACAAAGATAACTACCTGATCTTAGAAGATATTAAGAAATAATCTAATTTTTAGTCATTTGTCACCATTAAATCCGAAATAACCATTTCCGATTTTATTTATATAATGTGTATATTTTTTTTCTAACATACACAAATTACTTGTTAAAATCTCCCACTCCTTTTTTTTCAATCGCTTTTCATTAAGATATTCATTTTATGTTATTGTGTGATATTTATTTTACATTATGTATGAAAGTCATGTACTATACGAGTTAATTAAAATAGAAGTTAAATAAAGTGTAAATATTAAAAAATCAAAAATGTGTTTTAACTCAACATTAATGATACAATCATCATATCGTACTATAAAGTATAAATTTTAATATAAAAAACTATACTCATACATAGTAATATCGGTGTTTTGTATAAAATATTTATAATAAAATAATATAGTTTGTTAATAATTTCTATTATTTTATTATTTTCAAAAAGATGTTTAGACAAATTTTATTTCAAAAATAAGAAAACAAAGAACAAAATATTTAACAAAAAGATTATATATATATATATATATATATATATATATATATATATATATATATATATATATATATATATATATATATTAGTAGCATAATTTTAAATATAACATAATATAGATACACCCGAAAGTTTTTTAAAAAATTGAATATATGTGAATTTGAATGTCAAATGGTAGCATAATTTTAGACTAATAACACCGAATAAAAAAAATAAACGGAAAAATGATTTAAATGACCTAAAATGTATTAATTAAAATTTAGAAGGAACATGTATTCTTAAATCCTCATAAATGCATAATTAGGTGACATTTTTAAATTTAATTGATAAATATAAGAAAATGCATATGTATTTTATTAAATTCAAAAACAGAATAAATGTCAAGTGTCGTAATTCATGACAATGTCACATGTGGCGAAAAAAAACTTTTATTTATTTGAGATGATTTTTTTTTTCTTTTTCAGTTGGATTTCAGTATGGTCAAATCAGCCGGACGAGATGAAAGCTGAGATCTTCAGATTTTTTTCTTCAAAGTTCAAAGAAAAATAGAAGAATAGACCATATTTTAGGAGTTCAAAATTCAAGACAATCTCAGCCGCTAGCAAAGATTTTTTGGAAGGTGATATCTCGATTGATGAGGTGAAAAGGGCAGTGTGGAACTGTGGGAATGACAAGTCCCTGAGGCCTGATGGTTTCACATTCAAATTTCTGAAACGAAAAGATGGATATCCTAGCATATGTAAAACACTTTGAACTTTAGGGTAGCTTTTCTCCAGGTTGTAATTCCTCTTTTATAACTCTTGCAGCAAAGGTTAAAGACCCAATCTCTTTGGGGGACTACAGGCCAATCAGCCTGATCGGGTCCTTATATAAAATAATTGCAAAACTACTAGCAACAAGAATCTATGCGGTATGGGGGAGTGCATAGATGAAGTGCAATCAGCTTTTATAGAAGGAAGAAACATCTTGGAAGGTCCCCTCATTGTTAATGAGATTTGCTCGTGGGGGAAGAAAACCAACAAAAAAATACTACTTTTCAAAGCTGACTTCAATAAGGCTTTTGACTCGATGAATTGGAGATTCCTAGACTCGATGATGCAACAAATGAATTTTGGATTAAAATGGAGAGTATGGATAAAGGGATGTTTGGAATCAGCTCGGGCATCGGTTTTAGTGAATGGCTGCCCAACGGATGAATTCCAACTAAAGAAAGGTGTAAGGCAAGGTGATCCCTTATCACCATTTCTCTTCATTTTAGTTATGGAGGGATTAAACATTACGTTAAAGGAAGCTGGATCAAAAGGAGTTTTTCATGGAATCTCTATTCCAAACTCCAATATACAGCTTTCCCATCTATTATACGCTGACGACGCCTTATTCATTGGCGAGTGGTCAAAGCAAAATATAAAAAATTTGGCTAGGATCCTCAAGTGTTTTCAAGTATCATCCGGGCTAAGCGTTAATTTCAACAAATCGAAAGTCTTTGGCATTAATGTGGATCCTCACGAGGTTGAAAGATGGTCCTCACCATTAGGATGTGAGTCATGTTCATTACCTTTCACGTATCTAGGAGTTCCAGTGGGAGCAAACATGAACCGTAAAAGCTCTTGGCTGCCGGTGATAGAAAAATTTAACAACAAACTCTCCGGGTGGAAATCAAAAACATTGAGCTTCGGTGGGAGGATGACTCTTGCAAAGTCTGTCTTGGGGAGTCTTCCTACTTATTATTTATCAATTTTTGCAGCCCCGTTAGGAGTGATTGATAACTTGGAGAGAATAAGAAGGAACTTTATATGGGGAGGACCTAACAATACTCCAAAAATTCGATGGGTGGCTTGGGATAAAGTAATTGCTCCAAAAGAGGTGGGTAGTTTAGGCCTTGGTTCCATTAAAGCACTAAACTTAGCGTTACTCTCAAAATGGAGATGGAAATTCTACCATGAAAGGAGTGCACTTTGGGCGAAAACCATACACGGCATACACAATCTCGATGTGAGGCTCTCAACTCAGATGTCATCTAGATATTTAACTGGTGTTTGGAAAAATATAGATAAATGTAAAATTACACTTGCTGAATATTGCAGATTCTGATGTTATCCGAAGGAATCAAGCTGAAACTGGATGGGAATCGGATTTTCAAACGGACGATCAGTTCTGCTTGGCAGCTTTAAGGGTGAGGATCGATCGTGCAGCTCATTTGATTCCAGATGGTGTATTTCAATGGAGCAAGTGGATTCCAATCAAAGTAAATTGCTTTACTTGGAGAGCAATAATGGACCGTATCCCAACTGCGGTTGCTCTAGATCAAAGAGGGGTACAAGTTCAGTCTACACAATGTAGTGCTTGTGTCTCAGGAATGGAATCAACGGACCATTTGCTCCTTAAATGCCCTTTTGCTGCTGATCTATGGAACCGAATATGGGAGTGGTGTGGTATCAATCCAATGATATTTCCTAGTATAAAGGAGCTGCTAAATTATATTGCAACGACTTGGAAATGCCCAAAACGCAAATCAACTTTACTCTCAATCATATATGGGGCACTATGGGGTATGTGGTGTGCGAGGAACGATAGACTCTTTAACTCAAAATTCATCCCCCCAGAATTGGTGTTTGAAGGAGTTAGATTAATGGTCCATGTTTGGATCATACATAGGTATGGGAAAGGAAACTTATTATGGGGGGAATGCCTTAAATCTTCTTTTATTTTATGTAAGTGATGTTTTGTTTTGTATCTTTGGCTCCCTCTAGTTTCTTGCTAGGGGGTTGTCTTTTAATATAATTACTGATTCCAAAAAAAAAAGTTGGATTTCAGTATAAAATTAATTAGTTTCTTGAAATTCTAGTTTGTTCATCTGATTTTAAAATTTTGAAATAGTTTTTTGTTTACAAAATGTATCTTTCTGTCATAAAAAATAATTTTCATTTAACATAAAATTAGTGATTCATTGCAAATATGATTATTAATTTCCTTAAATATTAAAATAATTAGCCATTTGTTTTATTCTTAATAGTCATTTTCGTAGATCTCCCAAAGTTTTGTCAAGTATATGCCTAAAATAAAAGAAACATCATTGTCTTAGTGAGTCGTTTTAAAGTTTCTAGAAGATGTTTCTAAAAATCGTGATTATTAATGATCGGTGTATGACAAGTAAACCAGTTTTCGTATAATTAAAAAAAATATATGCTTGCCAATTACAAGGTCTTCGAGTGGGGCAATGGTAAACAAGTCAATGCCGTGGCTTCCAATCCTTTAATCCACAATTCTGAAAAAAAAAAAAAAAACGCCTGCCATGACAGGTCGTGTCATGCTTTTAATATTTTAATAGGGAAATTACTAATCTAACCCTAAAAATAGTTAAAAAAAACACAGTAGTCAAAAATAACCACGAAATATTAGATTGGTCAAAAATATTACGGTCAATGCTAGTTAACTATGATCAACGGTAGAAAACTAATATTTCGTTGCAATGGGCTACTGTTTTTCGACCCGTCTATTTTTTCACGACGCATTGGTCCATAATATATAATGCATACTTTTTCAGATTAGGTTATTTTGACTATTCTTTTCTTGGTTTTATTTACTTTTTTCTCTTAATTGAGCACCCGAAGAACAACGATGTACGTCCATTTGTTATCAAAATTTTACCGTATTGTTAATTATAAATAGTTTTTGTATATGAGATAACTTTTTTTTTTAAAAAGCAAATATATATATATATATATATATATATATATATATATATATATATATATATTAAAACTGTAGGTTTCATATGAAACCTACGATGTACAAATAAACAATACACAGATTGTGCAGTGTAGACTTGTACAATGTAGGTTTCATATGAAGCCTACGGTTTTATTTTATTTTTTTCGTTTTTTTTTTTCAATTTGTTGTACCCTCGTAAGCCATCATATATATGTTATGATTTCATGATTCTTTTTCGGAAAACTTTAAAAAAAATTAACGAAGCTGTAGGTTTTTCGGTGGCTAAGAGGAAAACGTCCTATGGTTTTATAAGTTCAAAATGATTTTTTTTATACTTATCACGAAACAATAGTCATTTGGCAAAACAGTAGTTCATTCTAATTACATATGGTTTCGTGGGCTATTTTGGAATAATTCTTAATTTTTGGTTAAAAATGATTAATTACTTATTTAATTAGGCTAGATTAGTAATTGCCCATTTTTTATTTTATTTTTGTTTTATTTTAGAGCATGCGGTATGGGTACAAAAAACAGTGTTATTGTCTACGTGGACGAGCCACAACGCCATTAAAACGCGCGGAACACCCCCTCCCCATCTTGTTGTGTTGCTTCCCGTTGTCTTCGTGACCGGATGAAACGAGGAAAAAACGACAACGTTTGGCTGTTTGAAACATTAGACCGTTTGACAACGGTCAAAATCAAATAAGAAAAATTACTTTTTAAACTTTTACTATAAATACAAAATATTAATACATTTTTTACACCTTTCTCTTTATCTTTCTATATTATATACAATCTCATACTTTCTACAACCAAAAAAAATGGATCAAAACCCAATGTCACACCCCCAAACCGGAATGACGAAAATGTCCGGGGGCGGAGGACGTCATGTACAGTATCACAATAATTGAATAATAGTAATCAAAGTAACAACAACCATTGCATTGATAATATAGTGTTTACATTGTGTTTGCAACATTGTTTGTATAACATCAAAATGTGTAGCAAAAACTACAAACGAGACACCATCGATGCTCCGTCTTCTCAAAAACATGTAGTGTACCTATCTACTGGTTACCTGAGAATACAAGTGGTTTTGAAAGTGTATCAACCTTTAAGTTGGTGAGTTCATACGTATGTTTTTGTGATAGAAAGTTTGTCATTGTTCCTTGAAAAATGTTAGTATGTTCCTCCAGAAAATTAAAATATTTTCTTTAGTAAATGAAATGTAGTCTTAGGCCTTAAGACCCAAAATGTATGTTTGTTACTGTACTCTGAAATAGTAAATTGTAGTCTTATTAATAAATAAATAAAACTATATCATGAATGTTAACTTGAATTTTATATTGTATTGTATTGCGAATATAGTGTATTGTACTCTATTTGTATGAAAACTCTTTGTATGAAAGTGTCTGGAATCCACCAGTTGTATTGTAAAATAATGTATTGTAATGTAGTTCTATTATAAAAATAAAATCATTGAAGTAGTGTAAATCCCGTAAACAATGTTTTAGTTGATAATATTGTGAGTTTCATATAACCATGCTAAAATGACTAGTGGCCTCTACGACGTTCTTTAAGCGTCGGAATGTTATGACATTTGTCACCTCAGGCCTGCCGGCCTAACTGTAGCAAACATTTTAGGTGTGGGATTTTCAGTCCCTTATAGATCTATACACAAATTCACGCTCTCCTTCCAGAAGACTCTGGTTATAATTTATAGGACTTGAACCTGAACCTTGTTGGGTACAACGAGGTAGTGCATCGCAATCCTGTATTAACTAGTTTATATGTAGTGTTATAGTGTTCTTTTGTACTTGAATCTGTTTGTATTACCTTGTAGTAGTGTACTTTGTAATGTAAAATAATTATACTTAGATAATTATTTTAGTGGTGTATTCTTGAATTAGTAAAATAGAGTAGTGTTCCATAAACTATACCTATTATAATTTTTATATGTGTTCATGTATAGTGTTCTTGAGCCTGTAAAATATTGTAGTGTTTCTCAACTATACCCATTATAGTTTAAAAGTATGTTCTTGTATCGTTTCTTGAACATAGTAAAATAGTGTAGTGATTCACAAACTATACCTATTATAGTTTAAATGTATGCTCGGTTGTGAATTGAAAACCTTTGCAATTTAACAATTTGTATAAAGCTGTAGTAAGAGATTTACGAAAAATACCCTTTTCTCAACATGTTAAAAATGGTTAAGAATATAATGAGATATATTTTATATTCATATATATATTCCCAGCATCTATAATTAAGAGTGAAAAGACACTATCCTAAATCCACAACCAAACAAGGAACTTGATTTAGGGCGGAATTGCCTATTCTAAGTCGGTTGAACCTTATATATATATATATATATATATATATATATATATATATATATATATATATATATATATATATGTTAATTTAATGTAGCAGTAAATCAGTTTGAAACAATTGCAAATGGTTTGAAATCGTTTGAATGTTAACACAAAAGTCCTTCTGTTTTACTTATATTCCCCCCGCCCCCCTAAAAACACTAAAAAATAGTGAAAATGTAGGGGTATGAACTCTTCTAGTACGTGTTCGTGTTCGGATAGAGAAACTGTAGTGATGATCCTTGGGATAGCGTACGTGAAAATGATCGTATCCTAAAAATAGTTATATCTGACGTCGTATTTAAATTAATAAGATATTAATTTAAATAATAATTAAAGTGTTAGATGTAACATCCCAAAAATCCGTACCAAAATTTTTCCTTAAATCATTATAAAAAGACATATTCATAAAAACATATCATAAGTCATAACATAAATTCAGAGTATTAATTCCAAAACATAATTCATTATCAGAGTAAAATATCCCATGATGACTAATCAATGGTGTGTGCCATGCGATCATCCCGAGCTCTTCCCTCCGCTACCGGAAGTACCTGAAACCAAAACTGAAAACCGTAAGCACGAAGCTTAGTGAGTTCCCCAACCTACCACATACCCTGCACAAACATATACAGCATATACTGGGCCATGCCCGCTCTTTCGGGCCTCGCCCCTACCTCGGGCGGGAACGGCCCCACCGCTCTGGCCCCGCCTGGCTTCGAGCCCTGCTCGGATACATATCTATTTCTTTTAGGCCCTGCCTGTCTCTGGGCCCCACCCGCTAACCACATATAGTACAAATAAGCATATAACACATAACTGAACATACCGTACTGCATTCTTGTCCTTAGGCCTCACCTGTCTTGGGCCTCACCCCTGTCCTGTCACTTGTGAGTCATGGAACCCCATCCAAGCTCCTACGGTAAGTGAGATACGGGCCCACGCCACACTCACTCCATGCCTATCTCGGGCCTTGCCCATGCTCTTCTACTAATGAGATATGGAACACCGTCCATACTCTGCTATTGGTGATATACGGGACCTCGCCCACACTCACCTTCCTACCAGGCACATACATGCATCACACAGACAACAAGTATACTCTATCATGAAAACCATTCCTTGGGCACCCACTCGACATCAGACCTTGGTCCGGAATATCATACTAGAAAACAGTGCTTAAGGCTAACCCCCGGGTCTTCCTACTCATAACTACATGGGTCGTCATTGTGGTCGTAGACCCATTCACACAAAGGGAAACTCACATGCACTGCTGAACTTGCTGATAACCCTCTTGCTGCTAACCGCAATTCTCTGAATCGCTGCTCCACTAGCTCCCCGAGCTACCAATATCAATACATATATCACTTAGTTCCAAACTGAACTCTAGAAGCCAAACTAAGTCAATTATGGTCAAAGTCAATCTTTCTGGCTGACTCTACTCGCCGAGTCAGTCCTTTGACTCATCGAGTACATATACTCAGAACCCTCATAATGCGACCCAACTCGCTGAGTCACCCCAAGACTCGTCGAGTTCAACGATCTCTGAGTCCCATCCTGTGACAACCTAGAATTTCCATTCTGTATAAACAATAACACTTCAATAGAAGTTATATCAGTTACAACAAACTTTGAGACTTTTCCGTATAAGTTTGAGTAATTTAGGGTTTACACTTTAGGAAATATCAAGAGAGTGGATGCACTAGGGTTTTGTGCAACACTGTTATTCCAACACTCTATTATATTAGAGATCATTTCGGGAATAAAATATTTTATGCCAAAAATCTCAGGACTATAAATAAAATTCTGAACCAAATTCATTCATTATTCACATTTCCAACTAGAGAAAAAAGTCATTTTCTCTCTCACGGATCTTCGGGTTTTTATACCAAAATGTGAGTAACTCTCTCTAGTAGTATTAGAAAGCTTATTATGTGTTTATAACATGATTTAGATAGCTAAATAACTAGATTTAGGAGTTTACTCCCCAAGGTGTTCTTGGGCGGTAAACTCCCGAAACAAAGACTAGTCTTTCCCCCGTGATATGATACTACCTTGGACTTGTATTGAAGTGTATTAGGGACAAGAAAACAACAAAGAATCACCCAAGTTTAGTTGTTCACGGCCCAAGATGATCTTGGACCGTGAACTCCAAAATCATGGACAAAAGGGTGCTTTTAAGGCACCTAAAGCCTTAGACATTTACTAGGAATTGTGTCCACTTAAATGAAGGACCAAAACACATCAAAAAGACCCCTCAAAGTGAGTTCACGGCCCTAATAAGGTTCTTGGGCAGTGAACATCAAACAAAGGCACCAAAGTGTGCCTAAGGCC
This sequence comes from Lactuca saligna, assembly GCF_052625555.1. NCBI lineage: Eukaryota > Viridiplantae > Streptophyta > Magnoliopsida > Asterales > Asteraceae > Lactuca > Lactuca saligna. Next base: position 154,655,081 of record NC_136418.1, read on the forward strand.
TTGATATGCTTGGGATAAAAGTCTAAGACATATACCACATGTGCAAGGGACTTGAAATCATCAAAAACATCATCCCAAGGGAGTTTATGGCAGTAAACTCCAAAGGAAATGGCCTTAGGGTCGTAAAATCCTCAAAGGAGTGTTTCTATGCCCTAAACCCTTCCAAGAATTAAACCACCAAGTTGGAATACTTTTAGGGATTATTTAACACCTTAAAACAACCAAAGACATTAAGCCTTGGAGTTTACGGCCGTAAACTCAAGAGTTTACAACCGTAAACTCCATGTGTGAGGTTATTTGGAGAGTAAACTCAAGTTTAGGGTCCTTTAGAACCCTAAACCCAAGTGCCTTGTCCCACAATAGCTTAGATGAAATCCTTAGGGCTTATAACACTTATATAAAGTGTTTATTATGTTCTAGGATGTCTTAACATTATCAATCAGTAATTTAAGACTAATTGAGTGCATATATGTGTGATTATATGTTCATTAGGATCGTAGTGTGTGTACAAGTCCTCACTTGACACCTAACAATCCTACACCGTCCAGTTCATCCAAACCACCATCTACAGGTGAGTTCATACCCCTAAATGAATATTTTAAATGTTTTTAAATGCTTTAATGGTTGGCGGAATACAAGTAGAAAACAACATGTTATTGAATCACTCATATGTATTTTATAACTGTGTTTTCATCCAGCAGATTTCACATACTACAAAATGTGATGCATGAAATGGTTTTCCATCTTAAAATACCTTGATAACAAAAGTATTAGTTTTGAAATGTTTATTAACATGACATCAAGTCACTCTGAATTATTATTCAAAACTCTTAGATACCTTGCAAAACCATTACATTTACCTTCTTGAACAAACAATTGCCTTTCAGTTAATTATCATAGGGATAGTTAGAAGATACAAAACAATATTCCTATTACAAGGAATCACACAAGAGTCAGTTCATTCATGAGTCTATACCAGTACATTACATGATACATGAGTACATTTATCTAGGATTACATGATACATGAGTACATTTATCTAGGATTACATGATACATAAGTACGTTTTCATAGATACATTTATCTGAATACGCTTACATGAATACCATACATGAGTACTGTTACATAGATACATTATCCTGTATTCACTTACCTGGATACTTGTACCTAGAGTTATGAGGAAGATTTATTCGAACCTTCTATGTAAATTTTCTTGCCTATCCCTGTTTGACGGGATGTCTAGACTGGACTAACCATTCCGGAACCTAGCTGTTAGCACCACTGGGTGATGAACATCCACGGATGTCTAAGGTTATCACTTATAATAGATAGATTGATATCAGAACTAACCATTCCTCCATCCTGCTGTTGCAACAGAGGATGAGATGAAAATCTTCAGATGATCATTAGGTTACCACTTATATTAGGAGTCGACTACGGGACTAACCCTTCCTCCAACCTGCTGCTGCTATAGAGGACAACTGGACAATCTTCGGATGTTCATTAGGTTATACATATCGCTTACTGCGATGGCATGTTAGTCCTGGTATCCAGGGATAACACTTACATGGTTATATTTTTCCTATTTACTTTATTTTGTGATATATTCACATAAACGATGAGTTAGACTAATTACTGTTTGAAGTAGTCAAAAAGAAGGAAAAACTATCAATTTAATTACAAAAAATTCGGGTCTTGGTAGAAGACTACATTATCATAACAAAACATTCGGGTCTTGGTAGAAGACTACATTGTCATAACAAAACATTCGGGTCTTGGTAGAAGACTACATTTCATACTAGTAGGAAATAAGGGATTTTTTAGGGTTTTTCAGACTTATATCAACTGTCTTACTTAAAGGTTTTACATGACATTCATAACAGTTTATCAAATCAAGGCAATGACACTTAAATACTTATGAATTCACCAGCTTTAAAGCTGATACTCTCTTTCAAAATAACTTGTATTCTCAGGTCACCAATAGAAAGGTACGATGGCCAGGTTTTGAGAAGACGGAGCACAGACAAGTCTCGTCTTTTATTTTGATTGTATATTTTTGGTGTCTTATTACAATGAAAGAACACACATGTATTAAAACTTTACTTATAATGCAATGGATGATGTTGTTGCTTATTTACTACTTTACACTGTTGTGATACTGTACATGACGTCCTCCATCCTGGAACGTTTCCGCCGTTCTTGGTTTTGGGGTGTAACACATCCTGTCTAACTTACTGGGTCACCATTCAACTCACTGGTCTGAGCCTTAACGAGAAGGGTTTAGTGCTCCGCGACCTGAATTGTCGAGTCCAAGAACAGACTCATCGAGTCCATGACAATCTTCAACAAACTCGCCGAGTTGTTCTTCCAACTCGTCGAGTCCATGCCCACCTTCATCCAACTCGTCGAGTCCACCCATGTGACTCGCCGAGTCACTTCATTCCTTAATCCATACAGTGGCTTTTCGAGCCATGTAGGGGCTCCAACTCATAGATCCACTCTTCCCAAGTCTATTCCTCACGTAAAGTTGCAAATTTTACATGAAACCAAAAAGATATGGGTTTAAAACACTCTAGGGCTAGGGTTTGTGACCAAAGGGCTTCACCAACAACTTATTGGCATAAACTTTATGGCTTTCTGGATCCTTAATAGCCTAGATCTGAGGTAGCAATCTCAGATCTACTCCAAACTCGAAACTAACCTCCTCCATACTCAAAATGCCCAAATCTCATCCATAAGATAGATCTAAATGCAATAAGGTCAGCTTATTACCTCAAAGGATCTGAAAAGTCACACCAACTCTGTATCCAAGGCTTCCACTTGCACCACTATGAACCTCCTTCTCTTCCAAGCTTCAAATCACTTCACCAAGGCTAGATCTTGCTCAAACTGGATATGGTGGCTAGGGTTCGGTATTCTGGGTGAGAGAGACTGTAAAGGAACCCTAAGGAAGAGAATGAGATGTTTAAATAGGGCACCAAGTCCCAAACTTAGGGTTTCCCAATCCAGACCGGACTCACCGAGTCCACTCTCTGACTCGTCAAGTCGGTCATTTACTCTTCGACCCGGATCCCGCTCAGACTCCTCAAGTTCCACCCTGGACTCGACGATTTAACCCCTTTGACGTAGGGTTTTCTTTTCTATTCTTGGTCTTTCTGATTATGGGTGTTACATTAGACAACACTTTAATTATGTAAGAAATACTTACAAAATTATTTGGAGTGTTCTTGACATTTTCGGTGTGCAAGAGGGGTTTTCGGTGAGCTTGGGAGGGTTTTCGGTGTTCTTGGGTGGAAGTTTGAATATTTGAATATTGTTCTTGGTGTTCTTGGTGAAAATAAGAAGACATGAGCAAGAATCTTATGAATAGATGGGGTTTACGGATGATACTTGAGAGCAAAAGTGAAGTGTTTGTGGCCTAAAATGTGAGAAATGAATTATGTTCACGGTTGAAACTATATAGATATAGGAGGGGTTTGCGGTCCTTAATGGGCTTAATCTTTGGTTTTCGATCCTATACATGGGCCATATGGTTTTTTCGGTCTTAAAGTCAACAAGAAACAAAGTTTTTAGTTTTGAGTCAAAAAGGAAAGGATTGCGGTCATGCTTTAATCCAAAGAGAGTTTTTGATTCCCAAAACCGAAAACTACTTATATATAATATATGTATTATGATTTTAATTTTAGTAATTAGCCTTTGTTAAAACTAGTGTAACCTTTATTCACTGATGCTAATTTATACCAACATAAATCAACTTGTGTTTCAGTTTTTACTTATAAGTTAGCATATGTATTTATATAAGCATGTATTCATAGCATCCAGAGTTCTTATTATGCCAATGTTATGAGGTGAATTTCCTTATACATGATTGTAGTTTAGACTTTTATTGACTTGAAAAAACGGATTGTTACATTATCCCCTCGTTAGAGGGAATTTTGTCCCGAAATTGCTTATATAGAGAGTACATCATGAACTAGGGAAAATATGTGGGTACTTTCATTGCATCTGATCTTCTCGCTCCCAAGTGAATTCAGGTCCTCGCTTGGCGTTCCAATGGACCTTCACTATCGGTATCCAACTTTGTTTCATTCGTTTGACTTCCCTATCCATGACTTCTATTGGTTCTTCCACGAATTGTAGACTCTCGCTTATCTCTATTTCATTTAGTGGAATAACAAGGGTCTCGTCAGATAGACACTTTTTTAGATTTAACATGTGGAAGATAGGGTGTACGATGTTTAGTTCTTGTGGTAGCGGAGTTTGTAAGCTATTGGGCCGATTCTACCAAGATTCTCGAATGGCCCAATGTACCTTGGATTTAGTTTTCCATGGTTTTCGAAGCGTATCATACCCTTCCAGGGTGAGACCTTCAACAGAACGTGGTTGCCAACCTGGAATTCCAAGGGTTTTTTTCTCTTGTCTGCATAGCTCTTTTGTCTGTCTCAAGAATCTTTCAGTTGTTCTCGGATTTGAACGATCTTCTTTGTCGTTTCCCTTATGATCTCCGGGCCAGTGAGAGTGCTTTCAGCAACTTTCCCTCTAGCTAGTTGTGTGTCACCCACTTCAGCCTAGCACAGAGGGGATCTACACTTTCGGCCATAGAGAGCTTCGAATGGGGAAACTTTAATGCTAGTGTGACAGCTGTTATTGTAGGAGAACTCGACAAGTGGCAAATGGGTATCCCATGATTTATCAATTTCGATCACACAGGCTCTCAGCATGTCTTCTAGTGTTTGAGTGGTTCTCTCACTCTGCCCATCAGTTTGTGGGTGGTAGGCTTTACTCATGTCCAGCCTAGATCCTAGAGCTTTCTGTAGTGGCTACCAGAATCTCAAGGTGAATCTACTGTCTCTACCAGAGATAATAGATATTAGCACATTGTACAGTCGTACTATCTATCTTATGTACGTTCTGGTCAGTTTCTCCATCTTTTCTTTTTTCTTTATTGGTAGGAAGTATGCGGACTTGGTTAACCTGTCAACGATTACTTAAATGGTGTCATGACCACCCATTTTGTTGGGTAACTTGGTTATGAAATCCATTCTAATCTGCTCCCACTTCCACTCAGGTATTTTTGGTTGTTGTAGTAAACCTGAGGGATTTTGATGTTCTACCTTGACTTTGGTGTAAGTTAGGGACTTGCCCATGTAGGTAGCAATCTCTACAATCATGTTCGGCCACCAATAAAGTTTCTTGAGGTCCACATACATCTTGTCTGAACTTGGGTTAACGGAGTACCGAGTCTTGTGTGCTTCGTTCATGACAACGTCTCTGTACCCACTAAATTTTGGTGTCCAGATTCGGTTCATGAGATAACGAACTCCATCTCCCTTAATCTCTAAGTTCTTCTCTATTCCTCTTAAGGCTTCATCCTCCACATTTCCAGGCTTTAAGGCTTCCAGTTGAGCCTCTTTGATTTGTGCGGACAGATGTGAATGGATGGTCATGGTTAGTGCTTTTACTCTGCAACCTGAATACTCCTTTCGACTGAGAACATCTGCAACTACATTGGGTTTGCCAGGATGATAACGAATTTCACATTCGTAGTCATTAAGTAGTTTTACCCATCTTCTTTGTCTCATGTTAAGTTCCTTTTGGTTGAGTATGTGCTAAATACTTTTGTGGTCGGTGAAGATGGTGCACTTTGTATCATAAAGGTAGTGCCTCCGGATTTTTAGAGAAAACACCCCTGCTCCCAGCTCTAGGTCATGAGTAGTGTAGTTGACCTCGTGTGTCTTTAGTTGTCTCGAGGCATAGGCAATAACATTTCCTCGCTGCATAAGCACACAGCCTAGCCCTTGATTGGATGCATCGCAGTATACTACGAAATCCTCTGTCCCTTATGGAAGATACAAGATAGGTGAGTTGCACAAGGCTTGCTTCAGCGTTTGGAACGTAGTGTTTTCTTTCTCTCCCCAGCTGAAAGTTACACCCTTCTGAGTCATGGTAGTAAGCGGTTTAGCGATTCTAGAGAAGTTTTGTATTAATCTGCGATAGTAGCCAACAAGACCCAAGAATTGACGGATCTCTGTGGGCATTCTTGGTGCTGACCAGTTCTGTATTGCCTTTATTTTGTAAGGGTCCACATGTATTCCTTCTTCGCTGACCACGTGATCGAGGAAAGTTACCTTCCTAATCCAAAACTCGTACTTTGAGAACTTCGCATAAAACTTCTCCGCCATTAACATTTCTAGAACTTGTCTAAAGTGTTGATTATGTTCTTCCTTGCTTCGTGAATAGATAAGTATATCATCTATGAATACTATCATGAATTTCTCTAGGAAGAGACGGCATACCCAATTCATTAAATCCATGAATACGATAGGTGCATTTGTTAGACCGAACGGTATCACTACAAACTCGTAGTGACCATAACGAGTTCGGAATGTTGTCTTGGGAAGATCACTGTGACAACCCTATATTTTTCCAAATCAATGTAACACTCAAAAGTTAAATACAACGAACTATTTCGAATCAACGGAATTAACCTCAAAAATAAAGTGTTCAAAAATCTAAATTTGGGATGCATCAAATGTTAGATATCGTGCCAAGGTTTCCAAAAACATAAAGAACATTCAAACCCGAGTTATAATGAAAAGATTAAGACCACTTAAATATTCACGACACACCCGGTAAAACATTATTGAACGTAAAAAGTGAAATTCCAATAAAATGCATTTTAGCCTTAGGTATCTAAACAAAAGTCATAGATTACGTTACACTGTGAACGTGCATAAAAAGATCGCCCAAATTGGACCTCGTATGAAGAAGTTACGAATTTTCTAAGTTTCGTAACAGCGGTAGAGAGTTAAAAACTTGAATTAAAGATTGAACGATTTTTAGACAACACAACCTAAACAAGATTTTAAGGTCTCTACAATAGTAGTACAATGGTAAAAACACAGATGAAAACGGACATCGGATATAGAAGTTATGGATTTTTAACGGAATTATCGTGTCTCGGCCTATTAAATAAAATATAATTAAAAATAAAGTCAAAATTAGCCGACGAAGTCTAAATGAAAGTTGTAGAGCATTTTCTCACCTTCTCGTGGATATAAAGAACGTTAAAAATTGAGCTCGTATGCGAATGTTACGCATTTTTGAAGTTTTTGGCACACACTTCGAAGCTTATCCGAAGTAGTAAGCCCAGCGTACTTCGGAGTACGCCCAGCGTACTCGAATACTAGGCTCCAGATCGTCCACGTCGACCAAACGCTTCGTTTGAGGATGCGGTAAGCAGTGATGCAAGCGAACGCCCAGTGTAACCTCGGAGTACGCCCCGCGTAAGTCCAAAGTACGCCTAGCGTACGAGGGCAGTGGTCCTCACCTATAAATAGGATGCGAGACTTCCGACTTTCTTTGCCCACTTCTCTCTTCTCTCTCACTTTTACTTCCCCTTTAGCATCCCAAGATGACCCTCAAACCCCGGTTTCATACCTCATCCCCGACGAAGGTCCGAAGCCCCGAGATTCCCGAAAATCTCACCACTTTCCGGTCGAGGTGCCGCCCAAGAAAATCTCGTTTTGTTCAAATCACGCACTTTCTCCAGTGAGTTCATACCCCTACATTTTCATGTATTTTTCATGTTTTATGGGGAGGGAAGGGGGAATACAAGTGAAACACGAGATAAACTCATACTTAAAATACACGTCGTTAGAAATGTTTTTCAAATACTTTATATAGATTTTTGTTCTGGATGATAAACAACATTTATACTAATGTTACACTTCATATGCAAAGTTGATATTACACAAATTTTATGTTATCAAATGGAATACGCTTATAATAAACTATAATGGGTATAGTTTACAAGTTATTCAGTACATCTTTACGTAAACATTGTGAAAAATGAAATACTTTCATCTACATGGAATATAGACTCTTTTTTTCGTAAATCTATGAGTATTAAGTGTTGTGAGACATTCAACTTCAACGTACTCACAAGTACGCATTTCAAGTCCTGTATTATAAACCATAATCTCTTGGAGGGAGAGCGTGATACTTATGTATAGATCTATACGAGATTGACAATCCCGCACCTAAACTATTAGCTACAGTTAGACCGGTAGGTCTGGGGTGACAAACGTCATAACACTACAACGCCTGAAGAACATTGTTACAGGCAGTCTGGGTCAATAGCATCATTATAAAACTCTCACGGAAGTATTAAAATAAGTTTTATTTACAAGACTGTTGAATACATTCAGTATTTACATTATTTTGAGCAGAAATTTACCTTCATCATTTGAGCACAAATGATACTAACGCTTTCCAACTTTTGGGACTTTTTCAAACTATATGTAGAAAATATTGGATTTTCTGGAAACTACATTCACCTATTTTCTTCTAAAGGATATACATTTTCAGTACAAAAACACTTATGAACTCACCAACTTTATTGTTGACACTTTTTCGAAACTACTTGTATTTCTCAGGGAATCAGTAATACAGGTAACTACCAACTTTTGAAGAAAGAACGCTAAGGCGTCTATTATCAAACATTTTAAATCATCATATTGTAATATCCTTTTGGAAACATGTATTACGCAACAATGTACGTTTTTGTTATATATATATATATATATATATATATATATATATATATATATATATATATATATATATATATATATATATATATATATATGATGGTTCCGTTACTTTCTTTACGATATTCAATTGTTATGGTACTACGTGAAGTCACCCACCCCCGAATGTTTCCGCCATTTTGGTTTGGGGTGTGATAGATTGGTATCAGAGCATTGTTTATAGTGAACTAAGTATATCAAACCACATAAGATATACAAACTATAAATGAAAAAGGGACCAAAAACCCTCTGACAAAACGTTTTCATAAACAGTATATTTTTACACGCATGCATCGGTCTCGTATCATAGCAAAGTTTCTAAAAAGTATTAAGACAAGTTACGACACTACGACTGGGCCTCGGGGTATGTAATCAAATCGAGAATAAATATAGTCTGATCAACTATATTTATCCTGGATTTGACCAACGTACTTCGAGGAATGGTCGTAATGGACAACAAATCAAAAACTTACCAAATAAAAACACTAAACTTACAAATTCGAAATACTATAGGAGTATTTGATAAAAAAATATAAGGACAATAAAAATCATGCACACCTCAAGATTTGGTTAAACTTAGGATGCCTTCGAATAGAAATTTCTTTTTTCATAAAATTCTCATACCTCTATTCTAGTGCAGACAAAATGGTCGGATTCCATATACCGGGAGACCCCTACTACCCGAACCAAGGTAACGGTGGATGGATAGAAGAAGATCCGGAAGAAGACCCAGAGGAAATCGAAGAGGAAGTCGAAGAGGAATTCGAAGTTGAAGAGGAAGTCGAGGAGGAAGAAGAGCCTATAGAGGAGGAAGAGGAAAGTACGGATGGAACAGACTCCGAGCCGGAAGTAATCAACCCACCAGCTCCCCGTTCTCCCGCAGTTAGAATGGGCTACCAAGGTCCCACTCCCATTTGGGGAAGCCATCTCCACCATTGGAGCCATCAACTGGGTGTACGCCCTCCCTTTGGCATGTGTCGGGAGTTCTACGACGTCAGTGGTGAAGGCTCAGCCGATCGAGCGCTTCCCTTCCTTGTGGGAAAAATAGCCAACCAGACCTACCAGTCGGGAATTCAAGCAGCCAAAATTCGTGAGATCAATGTTGCTGCATAGGGTAACGCCGCAGACATCCGTCATATGGACAGACTACACGAAGATACCCAACTCCACACAGGGACGCTTCAAAGTCAAATGGAGGCGGCACTTGCAAAAATAATAGAGATGAAGGAACAACAAGCGGTCTTTGAGAGGCGTTTAATGGGAGTCAAACAATCGGATGCAGAGTCTAGCTCCAAACGCACGACACGCCGCAATTAGGACTTGCCCAACTCCAACAATTTTGATATAGAATAGGACCTCGAATAAAGTTTTTACCTTCTTTGAACTTGTAATCGGAGACCGTTAGATAGGTCAAATTTTCCTAACCACAATAATGTAACGCACCATATGTTTGACATATATATATATATATATATATATATATATATATATATATATATATATATATATATATATGAAGTATTTCTTTACATACCTCTCAAAATTTATCGGATTATCTAAAATATTATATCTACTTCGAAACCATTAACTAAAGTCAAAACAAATTACAAATATAACTAACCCTCAAGTGCATGATTGTCAAATCATTAAAAACCTATACTCTTCATTGTTATTTCTCTACCAGAACATGCCTCCTCATAGATCATCACGCAGAAACACAGCTCCAACACCACCTCCACCACCCCCTCCAACTATGGATGCAGCTATGTTCCAAGTTGTTGTAACAGCCGCTGTAACCACAACAATGGCACAAATGAGTAACAACGGGTCAGGAGGAGGAATAAACAGATTTACAAATGGCCAAAGCCAAGGCCGTACAGGGGAATGTACTTACAAATACATCACCAATGGCAAACCCATTCCCTTTAATGGGACTGGGGGAGTGATGGCTCTATCCCAATGAATTGAGAAAACGGAAGTTGTGTTCGAAATATGCACGTGCCCCGAAGAAAGCAAAGTAAAATTTACCACATGTACTTTCTCCGAACGAGCCCTAACGTGGTGGAACGGCCACGTCAAGACACTAACCCTGTAGTGGCAAACTCCATGGGTTGGGAAAACCTGAAACGAATGCTACTACGAGAGTACTGTCCAAGAGGCGAGATTCAGAAGCTCGAACAAGAGCTGTGGGGCCTTACGATGGTAGGCTCGGACATTGCAGGCTATACAAATAGATTCAGTGACTTGATAATACTTTGCCCAGGGATGATGATCGTGGAAAGTCGTTCCACCAAGCTTATACCTTTCTTGTCCTTAAGAAAGAACAAGAACCGGACAAACAGGACAATTTCTAGATGTCAAAAAGAAACAACAAATGGGGACAAAAAGATCCTAAAAGCTAAGAATGAATGCATGCAATGAAAACCATGAAAAAGAAACATATGTACAAAAGATACTTAAGGAACAAAAATGAACCAAAGAAAAATTTAAGAGCATAATTAATCTTTTTATTTATTTTTATAAATATGGACATATACGATCAAACTTTACATCAATGGGGCTCCAAGAATTAATACCTAGGTGACCATCCTACTACCTTCCGCATATCACAGACTCCCAAAGTGAGGAAGACCACGGAACGGTGTAATCCAATAATCCAACCATAGTTTTATTTAAACTTCATACCTTAATTTCCTTTTGCGAGCGAAAATAACACCACTCGGGATCTCATGTCCTTATGACTAGATGGTTAATAATCAGAATCGACGCATTCTTAAGAACCCGTCACGGCGAATCAACTTTCGCTAAAACAGTGAGCCCACTCGAAGGGGCCCACCTCCTATGTTTTCACTTTTTTGAGAATCACAAGTATCATATCACACAGTTCTTCATTCACCAAATTTGACTTTGAGATGGATTTTGATTTGATTGAACTTGGATTTAAATCTTCGTTTTGAGATTTGAATTCTTCAATCAACTTTTGAATTTTTGAAAGTTTCTTCGATTAAGTGCTTGAAATTTTTGATTTGGGTACTGGATATGATAGTCGTACCCATTCTTCTTTCTTGATTGTGTAGATCTGATACTTAAGCTCTATGTTACCTCAAGGGTAACGTGTGTTAACAAATAGGTCCATGTTTTGTGGGTTCAGAGTTGCCGATAAAGGTTCTTTTTAAACATTCAGAAGCAAATCATCCTAAAGTTGTTATTACCGCCCACAAAAACATTTCGGTATGCCATTTTTTTATTATCTAAGGTTGGGGTCTCGAATTACGGTGTTTAGGTCCCCTAGTTATGATAGCTGATTCTACACTTCCGATAACTATCTAGTCGCTGTGGATATTTTATTTTGTTTTGTTTTGTTTTTTATTTTGTCTTTTTTTTTTCGTTTTCCCACTTCAAGCTATCGTATATAAAGAGTGTCATCATCTCGTGTGTATACATATATATATATATATATATATATATATATATATATATATTGAAAGATACGATGAAAAGGCTTTGAAACTAGAGCAAAGAGGAAAAATATTTTTGGGTTTTATATTTTAAAATGTAGGGTGCAAAATATTTTTTTTTGAAAAAATGCATGAATGAACCTAGTGTAAAACTCTAACCCTCCCCAAGCTTAAAGTTAAGCATCGTCCCCTATGCTCAGAGAGGGTGGAACAACCTATTGCGGAGGAGGAGGAGGCGGGTGGAACCCAATTAGGTAAGAGTCCAAAATAGACACAAGTGCATACAAATTGAATTTTTAAGAAAAATATGGACGATGAAAGATAGGGAAAAAATTTACCAAATCATTCTTTGAGCCTTGCAGTTGGTGGTGAGAACCTCATCTTCATCCTCCCCAAGCTTGCCTGCATGAAGTATCAAGCCCAAAAGCACAAAACAAATTGTGAAAATTTCGGACATAGGGGTTCTTGGAAGAGAGAAATTGTTTTGGGGGTGAGTTATGGGTGTATGGGGTGATAAAAAATGATTTTTAGACTTAAAACACATTTGTTCTGCAGCACGAACATGACCCATGTTCTTTTATTGTAAAATCACACGGCCCGTATTGGGGTTTAAAATTCTAAAAATGGTTGAACATGACTCGTGTTCAGTATAAGGAAAAAATGAACACGGGTCGTGTATCCCTCTGACTGCGAAAATGTTTGCCTCGCTTGAACACGACCCATGTTTAATATAAGTCAAAAATGAACACGGGGCCGTGTACGACTCTGTTTTCCACATCCCACTTTTTGAACCTAAAAATCCCCTGTCATTCAAACGAAATCGTTTGCATTCCGAGGTCCATTTGGTGATTTAAAGACATGTTTAAATGCATTTGGAACATTAAAAACCAAAAACTTCAAAGAAAAGAAAATGTTTTTAAATAAAAAGACAAAAATACCCCCGCGTTGCCTCCTGGTTAACTGCCTTTGTTTTAAGTCGTTGGCTCGACTTGGCCCCTTAATATGCTTCGTTCTAAGTATGTGGGCCTCTCCAATACATCAACCTTCTCGCCACCTCCTTCAATGGAACATTCAACCTTCCTTTGGATTTCTTTTTGCACACAAACCAAAAAGGACTTAAACCCTTAATATCGGAGATTGTCCACTTAGTCCTTTTTTGGTATTTATTCAGCAGGGTTATCAACTCCTTCTTGTCCTTCTTCGATAGTTAATTTGAGTTGATGACTGGTTGAGTGCTCTCCTTCTCGACGTGTATATTCTTTAAAGGGTCCGGTGGAGTTTTTGCTCCCGAATCATGTGCTTGTTCCATCGGTGGAAGGAATTTGGCTTTGGTAGTAGGCGGCTTGGGTTCCATATCATCAATCCTCATATGCTTCTAGTCATCACTAAACTCCAAAATCTCCAGCACCTCATTATTCATATCGAACTCCGTTGCAATATCTTTGGCTTTGTTGCTGTCTAATTTTCGTGACAAAACTAACTCTAGAAATTCATTATTAGACAAGTTTAAACCCTTTCTAGTTGAGGGCTGGATCAAATTCACAAGATTGACAGATTAAACATCGAAAGGATTATTTTTTGCTTCATGAACATTGCAGTTGATAACTTCACCATCAAATTCCATACTTAAAGTTTTGTTGTAGACATCAATTTTGTTTTGGAAGTTTCAAGAAAAGGTCTACCCAAAAGTATGGAACTTGAACTTGGAGAGTCATCATCTCCCATATCTAAGACATAAAAATCAGTCGGGAAAACAAATTCATCAACATGCACTAACACGTCCTCCAATACATCTTTTGGATGTACCAAAGACCGGTCGGCAAGTTGGATGATCACATCGGTTTTGCTCAATGTTCCTACACCAATTGATTTAAAGATAGAATATTGTGGGACATTTACGAATGCACCTAGATCGAGCATGGCTCAAGGTACATAAATATTCCCTAATTTGCATGGCACGGTAAAGACATCGGGATCATTGCACTTCAGGGCATCCTCTTTTGCAAAACTGCGGATACATTTTCCCCAACTTTTACAATTTGGTTTCCTTTCAATTTCTTTTTAGATACACAAAGATCCTTAAGGAACCTTGCATATCTAGGTACCTGCTTGATGGCCTCGAGGAGTGGGATGTTAATGTGAACTTTCTGGAACATTTGCATAATTTCACTCTCCTCCCATTCTTTCTTCATGCTCTTTAGTCGTTCGGGAAATAGAGCAGGTGTGGCTTTAGACTCAGTCACGAAGGGCTTCTTTTCAGTTGTTTTATCTTCCTTCTTCTCTTCTTTGGTTGCCTCTTCGACCACTATTTCTTCTTCTTCTTGATCAACTGACACTTTTGGACCATCGTAGCTCTTTCCGCCTCTCAAAGTGATGGCACGCACGTTGTGCCTTGGGTTCGTTTCATTTTGGGCGGGCAACTTTCCTTGAGATTCTAGTTTGCTTACAGAAATAGCAAGCTGTGAAACTTGTTGCTCTAAGTTCTTTATACTTGATTTTGTCTCTTGTTGGAAAGTTTGGGTTTTAGTGGCCAAACTCTTCGCTATATCCTCTAAGGACATACTTAATGAACCCGCTTGTTGAGCAAGGTGGTGTGGCTGCCTTGGCTGAAAGTTCTGTGGTGGAAAAGGTGGTCTTTGTTGGTATTGATTTGGTTAACTTGGTTGATAACTTCCCTGTTGATATCCTACCAAACCTTGACTGTTGTTCCATCTTTGATCACCCCGTGGCTACTTATATCCCTTCTTATTTGAACCACAAAAGCCTCTCATGGCTTTTGCTTCTTCATAATCCTCATCTTGAAGTTGAGGACACATGTCAGTTGGGTGACCTACTTGAGTGCAAATGCCAAAAGGGCGTGGTGTGGGCTGCACACCTTTAACTTTAGCTAGCATCATTACCACTTTCATAAGCTCAGATAATCGGGCTTCAATTTGAGGAGTCTGGACTTCCTTTACACATCGGGGTGCATCCGTGTACCATTCTTCATCATGACTTGAATGCTTAGAATCTTCAGCCATGTTCTTGATTAAGTTGCAGATTTCAGTAAGAGTCTTGCCGGGTAAAGATCCGAAACTAAAAGCATTAAGAAGTCTTATTTCCATTGGAGTCATGCCTTCAGTGAAGTATTGGAGGAGCTAATATTCGGTGATTCCATGCTTTGGACATTAGGCATAAAGTTTCTTAAATATCTCCTAATATGTGTGAAAACCTTCTCTTTTGTGTTTCTTGATTCCAATAATTTCCCTCCGTATGGCTGAAGCTTTCATCTCCAGGAAGTATTTTTCCAAAAAGAGTCGTGCAAGATCTACCCAAGTGGTAACCGTCCCTAGTAGGAGGTCATAGAGCCAGTCTTTTGCTGCGTCTTCCACCGCAAAGAGCAATGCCCTAAGCTTGATTTGATCCTCTGTGACTTTGTGCGGCTTCATGCCCACACATAAAACATGGAACTTAGTGAGGAACTTGTAAGGATCTTCATTTTCCAGGCCTCTAAAGGTTGGGAGTAAGTAGATGAGCTCGGATTTTAGTTCTAAGTTAGTGGCTGCCGGATATGTGATGCAAAGAGGTTGTTGAGTATCCTCTTGCCTTGCCCATTAGCAAAGGGTTTGTCCGGGTGGTGGATTTGGAGGTGGATTCCCTCCATGGTTATCTCCCATTGTGCGAGTAGTTGTTGAAGTTTATGTGGGTGTAGTGTTTGGGATGTTATAAGTGGGTGAAGATGGTGGAGTGGTATTTTTGGGTGATGATGGTTGAGATGAGAGTTATACACTTTCTGTTTCAGATGCGAACACACTTGAGAAGGGTACGTCCTCCCAAAAGTTGATTAATGGAGGGTTAGATGATGAAGAAGTCCTGGAGCCCGGTTGCCTCTTACGAAGCGTGGCTTGCTTCTGTAACCTCTTTGCAATCTTCTTTATCTCTGAGTCAATTGGCAATGGCGTACATGTACGAAAAGATATTGGCATAAAACAATTAGTAACACCGTGTCCCCGGTAACGGCGCCAATTTGTTAGACGTGTCAAACCCAACAAATAAATGGGTACGATATACTCCAAAAGAATCCCACTATATTACACCAAAAGGTAGTACAAAGCAAGTAGGGTCGATCCAGAGAGACACGGGATAATGTGTCTAATACCTTTTTACACAAGGTACTTGTTCACAAAATATTAAAGAGGGGGGGGGGGGGGGGTTGAATGCAATGATTAAACAAACAAATTAAAAACACAAGTAATCAACTAAATGAGTGAATTAAATTCAGATTTTGTAAGGACTCCAACTTCATGTATGACAACTTAGAAATGTGATTCAAAGATGACACAATATTTGTTCAGTTCTATCTAATTTGGTACTTGAAAGTGCTAACAAGCTCTAACACTTCCCATTCACCAGTCACCACATTAATTAACTAAAACAAGCTCTTTGATTAACCCTAACCTTACTAACCTAATCTGAACAAGCTCTTAAAATTAGATTAAAAGATTGCATGAAACTTTATGTGAATGTTCCCAATAACAGCCAATACTCCTCACAAGCTCGGGAGTGTAAGAGCATATGAATAAGATTTACACAAAATTCATTTAATAGAGATCAATTTAATGCTTGTTACTTGTTCAATTTCACAAAACAATTACGGATTTTGTAAAAGAGATAACTTGAATGACCTAACCCTAATTCAAATGGCCAATAAGAATCACAATTAGAATCAAACATTCGATTAAAGCAAAATCAAATTCACTAGATAGAAATTAAGAACAAACATCAGGTTATATGATTGAAGTCACTACCAAGAAGTCAAAACATGAAATTGGAGAAACTAGGGTTCTAGCCACATATGGCTAGAACAAGATCACAAGTTTAAAAGATGGAAATAATGTGCAATTACAACTTACAAATACTGGAAATAATGTTTCCAAATGATTAATGATCAAACCCTTGCAAAAACCTTCGAAATCCCCTCAAAAAATGTGCTCTGATATGATGTGTGTATGTAAAAAGTGGCCCTCATCCCGTAATATCAAAGACAGGAAAAACTGTCAAGAGGAATTTTTGGGTCGAACACGGCCCATGTCAAAATAGGCTAAACTGAGACGGGTCATGTTTAGCAGCCAACACGGCCCGTGTTGATTTGCAGTAAACTGACACGACCCGTGTTCAACATCTTCAACAGCTTCTTCTTGGTCAAACACACCCCGTGCCCACATTTCAATGTAAATTCAACACGCCCTGTGTACCTCACTGACTCCGATTCCAAACTTGATTTTTCCAACTTTTTCGTTCTTCACCCGATCATCCCGAAATCCTCACCAATGCTTCCCGACACTTCCCAACGCGCATTCCAACCTCCGTTTTACATAAAAAAGACATGCAAGTGTGCAAATAAGGTTGTTCTAGAGACTAACATGAATATGATGAAATGCAAAAAAAACTGAAGAACAATTATGCTAAATAGATGTATGAAAAAGTGACTAAAAGGTGTGCAAAAAGGTGCACAAATTGCACCTAACAATACATAATATAAGAAGAAAACCAAAGCTAAAATGCAATTTAAAAGAAACAAAATTAGCAACCTCAAACTAGAACAACACCCAAGTAAAAGGAATTGCAGGCTGAGCTTCAATAGCAACCTTAGAATTAGCAAACTTGGAAACTTTAAAGGGTCACAACATTTGAAATAATGAAACCAAAAGTTTCAAAGGCAAATTGTATAAACATGTGTTAACTTTCCATATATATATATATATATATATATATATATATATATATATATATATATATATATATGTGTGTGTGTGTGTGTGTGTGTGTGTGTGTGATTTTGCATGAGATACCTTTTAAAATAGTGTGCCATGTGAAACACCCACTCTTCAACCCTACAAGAGGGAAACCCATGCTAGATCCATAATGTATGTTTCTCTCCTAACCATCCAAAAATCAAAACATTGACTGATCTAAATGTTGACATTCTTTCGAACAGGTTGGTTAAAAAAAATCACATATGCCTCCTTTCTTGGTGGAAATATTGATGAGCCTAAATACATCAAAAAATGTCATTAACCATATTATATTGGTACTTGAATGTCAAGAATTCTATATAATATAGTGTATGCTCTCCGAAAGAGTCTAAGCATGTGTTACATCAAATTGAGCATATCTCATCAACCATAAATAATGAAATCATAATGCGATACTTAAGGATAGTATGATACTTCACTGGTGACATATGTTGGTCAAAATCATCTATAGTAATAGTCATAAGAAAACCTGACCATGTGGTTCCCTTAGACAATCAAAAAGTATTTTATGCCTAATAGCCATGTCATATTGCACTTCCATGTCTTGGATATATATATATATATATATATATATATATATATATATATATATATATATATATATATATATATGAGAAAAATGAATATGTGACTGTTATGCATGCAATATTAGGTATAGAACCTTCTAAATTGACTTCATTTTGATTAAAAAATACAATTTTCTTTCATTGTTAGCTTCTTCCTATTGTTTTTGAACTCATATTATTTTTTATTTTGGAATTTATCCCTAACATCTATGTATTTTGAATGTGTTTTTTATTAGACTTCTTGTAGAAGCTTCATAACCTCCTCAGACGCCTACCTTATGTATACTTGTATTGTTTTGTTTTATGGATTATGGGAAGAGATTTATCGGGTTTTTAATAAACAATTTCAATCTTTCATTATAGTTTCATATAATAAATTTTAAATATACCCAACTACATGTAATTGGTAAAATATTCTTATACGCAGTTAGTGGTGCAAAGTTAAACTTATAAAACTCCATAAATATATATACAATGTCTAACATAAGCTCTAATCGAGGATACAAGAAATATGGTAGAGATATTTAATTGAATTTTATTAAAATTATGTAGTTTTTTATAGTTATATATATATATATATATATATATATATATATATATATATATATATATATATATACACACACTAGAAGGTGAACCCGCGCTTTGCGTCAGAGGTTTATGTGTTTTTGTTAGTATTAGTAGAGTAGAAGATGGGAAACATATTTTATATATATACAGGGATGATGGAGGATGAATACAAAAATTTACAAAATAGAGGGGTTGCAAGTGACAGATAATACAAAATTGAGAGATGAAAGATGAAGGGGGATGAAAGTGATATTTTATAAAGTTGAAGATAGAATGAGTAAAACTCATATTTTAAAAAGTAAAGGGAAGGAAAATATTTTATAAAATATAGGGGTTGCAAGTAATGGATTATACAAAGTTGAGAGATTAAATTACACTTTACGCATTGACAATTTGACATATTTGTATATTGGGCATCAACAGTTGTAGTATTAGCGGAAATGATTTTCTCTGTTGAAATGGTCAAAGTAACATTTTAAAAATAAGAGCGGTAGAAAATGCATTTTACAAAGTAGAAGAAAGAATATCGTATTTATATATACTATGGAATAAACACGATCATTTAGAAAACGAATGTTGAAAGTGATATTTTACAAAGTTGAAGATGGAGGGGTTGAATGTGATATTTTAATAAGTAAAGGGATGAAACATATCTTTTACAAAATAAATAGGTTGAAAGTGACAGACTATATAAAGTTAAGGGATTGAAATTATACTTCATGCATTAACATACTTGTACATTATGCATTAAGAGAATATATATATATATATATATATATATATATATATATATATATATATATATATATATATATATATATATATTATGGTTCAATAGAGAACCATAATTATTGGTTTTTCAAATAACCAAATATTTTTTTCAATTTCTAAAGCTTATTATTTACCGAAAAAAAAAATATAAAAATATCTAAATTCATATATTAACATTGTGAATGTGAAAAATATTTTTCGGATTCACCGTGTGAATCCGGATTCACGTTGTGAATTTTCAAAAATTCACATTGTGAATTTGACGTTAAAAAAATTGAATTTGATATCATTGGAAAAATGATAAAAAGTTATGAATTTTTGTATTTTTAGTTTTTTTTTTTTTTTTTTGATAAAAAATAAATTCTACAAGTTGAAAAAAAAGATTGGTTCCTTGGTTAATTATGGTTCTCTATTGAACCTCACCCTATATATATATATATATATATATATATATATATATATATATATATATATATATATATATATATATATATATATATATATATATATATATATATATGTGTGTGTGTGTGTGTGTGTGTGCACGCGCGCTATATTATTATTCAATAGTGATGCAGAAATTAAGATTAATAGTTTTGATGTTTTGCAACTGATTACGATTAGGATTGTTTGATTGTTTGGCGTGAAACAGTCAACGTCGGGCTTAACGTTCTTGACATTCGTCTTGGCACTCTCGATCGTCAACAAAAGTTAACATTTCTTTTACCTAAATTATGAAAAAAAAAATCTAAATTTTTGTTTTTTGAACAATAAAGTCTTCGTTATTTAATATTTAGCCCAAATTAATGACAATGTTCTTTTTATTAATAGGATTTGACAGCTTATCGTTGAAGATTAGATAATTGGAATTTTTCGATTGAAAAAATAAAAATTTAGACTTTTCCATAAACTTGGACAAAATAATGTGACTTTTTTAATAATAACTCTTCAAATATTATACCATGATTTTCATATTTTCATAAAGTATTTTCTTATTATACCAAAATTTCAA
Organism: Lactuca saligna; assembly: GCF_052625555.1. Lineage (NCBI taxonomy): Eukaryota > Viridiplantae > Streptophyta > Magnoliopsida > Asterales > Asteraceae > Lactuca > Lactuca saligna. The sequence goes on from NC_136418.1 coordinate 154,675,844, forward strand.
CGAAATACTTATTTTTCTTAAAATATATTAATTTTGAATAATTTTATTAATAAATTATGGTCCTCGATTAATCCGTTAACCATAGTCGACCGTCGAACTTCTGCAAAATAATTTTTCTTCCTTGTTATCCGGTTAAAGTAAACTTGAATACATAAAAACCACAAATTTATATATTTATATGATATACATCAAGTTTTTAGAAATGTTATGTATCTCAAAACCTAATAATAAAAACTTAACCGTTTTATGTCCGACAAGATAAAGCTAAAAATTAAGAAAAAAAAAGTTCCTTTAAAAAAAAATACTCCCTCCATAACATATCATGGCCGCCTTGATTTGTCTTTGCCACACTTCACGCCTATCAAGTCGCCACGAATCTTAAAGTTTTTAAGATGTTGAAATCATGTTTTGTTGCCATGACATGATTTTTAAAAGCCCTTTATACATCATAATTGAAACACCCCTCATGTGGGCTCTTTTTAAATAACTTAGTGAGTAATAAGCACTACATATGTGCATAGAAACAAGAGTGTAACATCATTATGTTAACTACCAAAAGTAACTGTGGCCAACAAGACAACATAACAACCCAGTAAGGCATCTTAACATAATATTCGTAATGTAAATGTATGTCCTTCGCGTTCACTTATCACGATTAAAATTTTCTAAATTCCAGTTGTATCACTTTAAAATTTGAAAGGTACCAATTGTTTTGACACCACTTGTCTTTAGATTTATGATGTTGATTAGTTCATTGCAGGGGTTCTTATATGCTGTTATCTATGTGAATTTTTATAAGCGTTTATCAGTTAAAAATGTTACATGGTATGTTGTTATTTAGGATGCAGTTTATGTGATTACATGCAGCTGGATCATATACATGTTCCAGAAAACATGATAACAACATCATTTCAAGTCTTGATAACATAAGGAACAGAATAACAAACCATTTTTTTGACTTTATAACACAGTCTGCTATGATCTTTTATTTTTGATTGTTCCACCAACTGCAACTGCAACTGCATCTGTTATCCACCTTTTCTTTGCAGACTTTTTTTCAATAAACAGTCAAACCATAACATGAATTGCAACAAAACCCCATAACTCTAGCCATATATTTTGCCAGATTCCATTACTATGGCCCAAAATAGCGTGAAGAACATCTTCTGTTGTAATCACTCTTCCACAACATTGACCAACTCATACTCAACCAGTGAAAGATTGTTATCTTCTTTTACCTTGAAATTAGCTGCTTCTGTCACCTCCACACGTCCCCATTTGTCCACTGCAAGCCTCATTGATCCCTTAAACATGTCAATTTTGGCATTTCGCAGAATTACAGTGTTGTCAGCGTTCATCAGGTCCACTGCAACCATGACAATAGAATAAACTTCACCAAAATATGATTAAGTTATTATATGTACATGGTAAAAGTTATACCTTGATTGTTTCTTGCAGTGAAAACTATAGTCCCTGTTTCATCTCCAACCAAGCATTCAGCTATTTGCATTTGGCGAAGCTGTGGGCCATCTGGTCGGCCTTTCTGCAACACCAGCTTGGAGCTAACAACTTTGACAGTCAGATTGTGGCCACTGGTTCCAGGTCGCAGTTGATCCACCTTTGTGAAAACAGGTTTCCTCATACCTGACTTTGTTTCAGCCATCCTCTACACTTACTCAAAACAACAATCGGTGTCAATGTCAAGGAGATGAGATAAAACTATCGACATCCATTCGACATTTGAAGAAATCCATTGTTCTTAACCTGAGTTTAAGACTCTCGTAAAATAAAATTGGGGTTATCAATCACAAAAACATTAAATCCCTAATCTATGATGAAATTCGGGCAGTGTGATTCAATTTGTTGAAGAGTGACCATAAACATGGAAATTAATAAAAATAGAATTCGATATCGCCATCAAAATTTTGAGAACTGATCACAAGTTTGGTTAAATTGGAACAGATATTTGAAAAGGTATGAATCTGTTCTTCCTTTTTTTTCCTTGATTGTTTCGTTATAACCGATCAATATAAACCAAGATGTACTTCATAATTAACGAAGAAACAAAATGCATCAGTAAAACTCAAAAATCGATCGATACAATTCATCGGAATTATGCAGATACGAAAAGCGTTGGATTGGATTTTAAGACGACGATGATGGAAGGAAGGAGAACTGAAAGAATTAATGAGATGATATGCATAATTACCTTTACCCGATTCCTTGTGCCCAACAGAAATGACGTTTTGCGATAGCAGATGGATTGATCTGTTTCTTTTTCTTATTCGTTTTGTTCGTGCTACCCTGAAAATCGGCTGAAGAACGAGGTTTTGATTTAATAGTGACCGTTGATTTTCCCTAATTTCTCAATTGCATCTTGATCGTCCAGGTTTCGAGTGCCCATGGAAATCGGCTGAAGAACGGTTTCCTCTTCAAATAGAATAATTGTTTTCCTTTTTTACTTATTTAAAATATCTTCCCAGCTTTTTTAATCACTAAAAAGATAGCTAACAGCTTAATCGATAAGTTCGTGAAAAACAAACTATCTTCGTAATTTGACACTTCTTAAGTTTTATAATTGTATTTTATCTATCAACTTACAGCATTTAGGTAATAACAGAAAGATAAACTTTTTATAAACATTCACATATATAAAAATTAAGAGAAATGTAATAAATTTTGTAAGACAATTTTACCTTTTTATCTATACAAACAAAAGTAAATTTTTAACATATAATATCGTACATGATTAACTTATACTGATGTAACTCTGTTCGATAGTTGATATATTTTTAATATTAGTTGCTATTTAGTTATGTAATATGACATTCTTATTAAAAATTATTTTCTAGTTGATTATGACTTTTTATGTAACCTTATTATTATTTTATTAGTTACATAATATTAAAAAAAAAAATCTTTTATACTGCATCGGTTAGCCTCGAGGCACGATTCTATACTTTTAAACCTTGGCCAACATGCCTTTTGAGATCGACACATTAAAAAAAACATATTCTAAACTACTTCTCCTCCCAAAAGATACTTTAATACTGTGAAAGTTTTGAACTTATTCATTTGTTTCAGACCAGATTGATAAGTTTCAAATGGGTCGATGAGTTTTGAACTTGTTCTTCAATTAATGTTCTACACATTTTATGTTCAACAATTGTCCGATTCCATAACCGCATACACCATAAAAACAAGAGATCCAAATTCATTTCCATTCAGTTGTCCATAACTACACCTTACTATATTACAAGGTGATAAAAAACAACAGCTTAGGAGATCAACTCAACTTATTCAGCAGTAAACTCAACCCATTAAGAGGCACCAATACAGAACAGATCACCTGTACTGGCTTGCCAGCTCACCCTCCTTCACAATGTAATGTTGGGGTGGAAACTCTTCTCCCTTGAAATAATTCTCCAACATATCCTTCACTCCAGCAGCATATCGCAACTGCAAACATATTATAAATCACTTCATAATTCTACATATCATATAAATTATTTGTAAACACAAATTGAATGAGAAAGAACATACCTGTGCATCAATGGTGGTTCCAGAAATGTGAGGTGTCATTGCTTGATTTGGCATGTATCTCCATGGATGATCCTTTGGAGCTGGTTGAGGATACCATACATCTCCACTATACCCTAAAACATACCAAAAAAAAAATCATCAGTTGAGGTTCATGAATTCACATGATGAATTCATGTTAAAACACACCTCCAATGTGTCCACTATTACACCCATCAACAACAGCTTGTGTATCCATAATAGCACCTCGAGCATTGTTAACAATCAAAACTCCCTTCTTCAATTTACCAATCCTTTCTTTATCAAACATTCCTCTGAAACATACACATCAACACTCCAAATCAGTATAAAAACATCTCAACTTCGACAAAAGAAATACCATCACTATCACTCACTTTGTTTTCTCTGTTAAAGGGGTATTGATGACAATAATGTCACATTTAGGAAGCATCTTATCAAGATCTTCCTCAAATGTTGCACCAATTTGATTCTCCAATTCCGAATCCATCTGAATCCGATCATGGTAAAGAAGATTACACCCAAAAGGCTTCAATCGTTGAAGTAAAAGCCTTCCAATTCGCCCACAACCAACTGTTCCTACTGTTTTTCCTTCAAGATCATAAGCTCTGTGAGCGATACCTGCAACATTCCAATCACCAGAGATAACCTGATGGTGTCCAGGTAAGAAATTACGAACAAGAATAAGGATCCTCATAAGTTCATCTTCTGCAACAGAAACAGTATTGCTTCCAGTAACTTCTGCAACAGTTAATCCAGCAGCAGCAGCAGCCTTGAGATCAACATGATCGGATCCGATTCCAGCTGTAAGCAAGAGTTGTAAATTCTTTGCCTTTTTTATTCTTTCAGCAGTCACATAGGCTGGATGGAATGGGGTTGTAATGAGGACATGTAAATCGGGGATGTGTTTTTCAAGTTCTGTAATGAGAAATGATAATAAGAAGTGAGTGTATATGCGTGTATACTTTGAGAAATTTAAAATGGAGTTAAGTTAGGAGCTTACCACAATCTGGTCCTTCTTTGTCATCAGTGACTATGTACTCATGGCCTTGTGATTCCAACCAATTGCGAATGCCCAATGCATTTTCTGCACAACCCACGAAATTGGGATTCATCTCAGCATACTCATGTGCCTTGTAGAAAACACCTACAATCTTCTTTTTGCCAGAAGAAGCCTGCAGAAGCAATTGGAGCAATTTTAAGTTTGCAGGTTTCTACACCTTCTAAAACTCGGATCTGACCATCATCCGAAGCAAGAGATTTAATACATGAAAAGTTGATTTGGCTATAACAGTTTTCTACAAACATTTGTCTGTTTGAAATACCTGTTATGGTTTATTTATTTTGGCAAAAGAGGATATCTCATTCACTCATTGACGCTTCAACAAATTAGAGAAGGGATCTAATTGCTAGTATTGAAATGGTTACGATAATAACTTGAAGAAATTACTCATAACAAGCAGTTCATACATGTTATGGAGTCCAATATGGCCATCAAATGTTCCAGAAAGTACAAAACCACACTAATTTAAACTGGAAAATAGCTCACGTTTTTATGCGACGCGGAAGTGTGATCTCTAATATTCCAGATAACACTATGATGGAGACGATTTTTTGATTGAAGGTGAACTATGTAAAAAATAAATTAAGTGATCTCCGTGTACAGATCACGAGTGACCGAATCACGTTATCACCATGAAACACATGCGTGCAGTTAAAAAGACAAAGTAGAAGCACCAAAAGCTCAAAGGCGAAGTTGAAAGGTTGTAGTTATCATCCAAATCCTAAACAGTGGCAGCGAGTTTCTGACCACAGATCAGGAAAAGGGACATTCAAGAACAGAGTAGTTGAGCAGCGATTGTCACTCGAATAGACTAGTATAAGGCTAGATTAACAAATTAAATTGGAAAACCGAATAGGAACAGAATCGAGTATAGCAAGGGCTTGGGTGGATAAAATCGAATCGCTTACATGAAGGTGTCTGGTGAGAATCGAACCGGAATTAGCAGTGGAAATAGCACGAGTAGCAGCAGCAGCAGCAGCACGCTTCATCGCGATCGCCATCATCATCGCCGTCGCAACGCTGGTGCTGTTTGGAAATTTGGATAAAGGCAAACTCAAGAAGACAGTCGAACGTGAAAATGTGGGACTGCCAAGTCTGTTACAAAATCGTAGACGTCTCTGAGAACGCCCCTTAAATAATCGGTGCATGACAACCACGTGTTCGAAAAGGTTGGTGGCATTAATTGTAATCTCGATATTATAATTTACTTGGAAGATGCACAATTTTGAAAATGAAATAAGAATTGTTACAGGAGAATATAAATGAAGTGAAGAATGTTAAGTACTACAAACAATATAATATATGTTTTTGAATATGTCTATATAATTTATTTAATAACATGTATTTATTTAGTTAAAGTTTAATATTATAAAATAACATGGTGTTCTTTATTTGTTAATTTTACTCTGTATCATATTTAAAGATAAAATAATATTTTTAAATGATTTATTTTATAAGTCAACCGAGCATATATATAATTAGACATTTAATTACGTTACATTAAACATTTCAATTAAACATTTCAATCGTAACCTTAAAATAAATTTCTTTTATTTGACGGACTTGTATCGGTAGAATCCCTATAGTTTGTGTTCTCATTAAATCGTGGTGTTCCTATTTATAGTGATAAAATTGTAAAAATGATTCCTATGGTTGGTACAATTCTGCAGGTTTTGTCCAAAACTAAATGTTGGTGTATCAATGATCTAAAATTGGATCTTTCTATTGTTTTTTTCCATATCAACATAAAAAAACTATTATACCCTTATATTTGTTTTTTTAATTTTTTTATATTTATTCAAATGTTTTTCATTAATTAAATTGAGAAATCTCTCTCTCTCTCTCTCTCTCTCTCTCTCTCTCTCTCTCTCTCTCTCTCTCTCTCTCTCTTTACATGATTCATTAGAGGAAGAAATAGGGCATGTTCATCATCTCTGCCTCTCCACAACCTGCAACTAAAAACAAAAACATATGAACATCGTCTTCTTTGAGAGGAAAACGAGATTGTGTGAGAGATAAAGATGCAGAGAAATGGGTCCAGGAAAAGAAAATGGTTGCAAAGGAAGACTCGATTCACTCTTTCTCTTCCACCACCATCTTTGTTCTCTAATCATATCAACCACCATGTATCCACCGCCACCGCCATACAAATTCAGTCTCACCATCATCACCTTCATCCATTATCCGATTTTTTTTTCACAAATCTCAATCATTCAAGAATCACCATCGAGATTAGTCTAACATAAACAAAAATGAATCAACATCGTGTGAGGTAGAATTGATTAACAAATTGTAAAGCAAATCGTGAATGATAAAACAGATAACGTGATACCTATTCAACCATTTCAGAACCTGATTCAGCATACCAAAACCCCCACCATCTCAATCAATTTCGAGAATCATCATCGATTATCAACCCAACAACTTATCACTACCATTATTCCTCTTGATAAACCATCTCCCAAGACACCTTAATCACCCATAATCGAACACCTTCCTTCACCCCTTTCCTGAACCACCAGACAACCCTTAAATCGAATCCTTGAGAGTTGCGATCAAAAATACATATACACACCTATTAATCGAGCGATTAAGGTTTATTGGGTTTAAAGTGGTTGACTCTTGACATATTTGAAATCGATTTCGTCCCCTGATATGTATTCAACTTCTCAATCGATTTCAAAAAGTGTGTGTGTGTGTGTATGTGTGAATCCTTACTAAAGCGATGATGAGCTAAGAATTCTTCCAAATATGCAGATTGTTGTTTTAGAGGGAGAAAAAGACGAAATAGGGACAAAGAGGAGTGAATGAGATGAGAAGTGAAGATTTAGGTATTGTGGGATGGTAGGCTGAAAATGTGATTTGATGAAGAAATTGATGAAGAAGATAAACTGATAAAGAAACCGATGAAGTGAAGATTTGGGTTTTTTTTAGAGAGAGGGGGAGGGAGGGAGGGAGGGTGGTATTATTTTCTTTTTATTTTTTAATGAAAATAGTAATAAAAAGTTAAAAATAAATAAAAAAGAATCATTAAAGGGCAGATTCGTCATTTCAGGTTGGGTTTGGACTAAAAACACACAAAATGTCAACCATAGGGACCAAAACCACATAAGGTATCTAAAATTAGACCAATGGTGTACCAACATTTAGTTTTTGACCAAATCTACAGAATTTTGCCAACCACAGGGACCATTTTTGCAATTTTGTCATTTATAGTCCTGTTTGCTTTTGGTGTAACACTTCTCTGTGTGATTTTGACTCATGTAGACCACCTGATTGTGGGTTGCTCTTGGGCTTGTTATATTCTTCATCAAATCCTTAGTTGGTGCAACATTCATCTGCATGATTTTGACTCCTGTAAGGAGTTTGTCGCTTTTGCTGCTAAGTGGGGAAAATGTCTGATGAAACATAAGATTCTTTTAGCCATTTCCAAGGTTGCAGAAAACGTTAGACGTTAGCTAGTCGGTAGATTGGAGTCTAGGGATTAATCGACTAGGCAGGGTTTAATCGGGGACCATTAATTATTAAAAAAATTATTCAAAAATTTATAAATTTAACTTGAATTGTAAGAATATATATATATATATATATATATATATATATATATATATATATATATGTATATATATAAGCATAAAAGTTTAATAATAAGTTTAACAAACATAACAATTTATCATCCAATTAAAAACAAAAGTTATTCAAATTTTAATATATCTTAAGAAAATAAGTAAATTTGGGTATTTGTATATTTGAAAACATAGAAATTTTGAAAATTTTGGAGAAAAACTTTAAAATTTTTAAAATTTTTTTTTTTTATATATTAGTCGAACATTCAAATACTATAAACTTTTGAAATTTTGAAAATTTTGGTTTAATATTTAAAATTTTGAAAATTTGAAAATTAGTCCGCTTAGGGCCGATTAGGACCTCCTAGTACCGATTAGAACCGTCTAGCTCCAACTTTGACCCCTTTTGACCAAAACCAATTAAGCTGGCCGATTAGCCTTAATATTATTCGCTTGAAGATCGCCTAACAATTAATCACCGATTAATCGGCTGCCTAAACCGATTTTTACAACACTAGTCATTTCCTATGGTTACATATGGTGTATTTGGAAAACACGTAACGATAGGTTGTTCAGTAAGGTGTGCACTTCAAAGGCGGGTTTAATTGATAAAGTTATTTCCCTTATTTTTAGTTGGATTAAGTATAAAGGGCGATTTCGGAATTGTAATTGGTGGAGTGGTGTTATTCCATTTTTAACGGTGTTTAATTTCAGTTTGTTTGTTTCCATTGCCTAGCCTTGCTCGTTTTATACTGTGGTCAAGGTTGTAAAAATCGTCCGACGGTAGCTCGTTGGTTGACTAGCGATAAACGATTAATCGAAGATTAATCAGAGATCCTTGATTATTAATAAAATTATTTAAAAATTTAATATTCCCTAAAAAACTAAGTATTTGAAAATCTAAAATTTTAAAAATTTGAATTTTGAAAATTTTAGAGTAAATTATATGAATGGTCCCTATGGTTTAGGGTAATTTGCACGTTTGGTTCCTAACTTATTTTTTTAACTCGGAAGGTCCCTATTTTTTGTTATTGCTACACGCTTGGTCCCTATTGTTTGTTTTTATTACGCGTTTCGTCCCTATTGTTTGTTTTTGTTACGTGTTTGATCTCTATCTTACGTAAAAAGTTAATTATTTAAATAGGGAAAAAATGGTAGGGTAGGTAAGGTAAGGTGAGGGGGTGGGGTTCGGGATCTGTTTATTTAAATAAATTAAAAAATCAAGGGAAAATAGACATTTTATGTAAGATAAGGACCAAAAGTGTAACAAAAACAAACAATAGGGACCTTCCGAGTTAGAAAAATAAGTTAGGGACCAAACGTGCAAGTTACCCTAAACCATAGAGACCATTCGTGTAATTTACCCTAAATTTTATTATAATATTTTAAAAGTTGAAAGATTAAAAATTTTAAAAATTTAAAATTTTGGTGCAATAACTGAAAATTAAAATTTTTGAATTTTTTAAAAAATTTCCGCCATGATCGCCGAGGACCGCCTAACCCAACTTTGACCAATTTCCGACAAACACCATAATCGTAATCGGTTCAAGGCCGTCAAACGATTAATCGCCGATTAATCGGCTGCCAAGGCCGATTTATGCAACGGCTTAATAAATTTTAGCCGTTTCCAAAAAAAAAAAAAAAAACAAATAGGAAGTCTATATGAAAAAATAAGATGTCTTTTTAGTTAACCCTTTTTATATTCTTTAATCATTTAATTACATTATAACAAAGAAACCACTAGACTAATGGATGTAAACTTAGGTTGTGAAAACCTAAAGAGATGTCAATAATTAAGACATTTTGTTACATTATTAACTTATTATGTACCAAAATATTCTTCATTAACACCTTTTGATTTCTTTTAACTAGTGAAGTGCCCATGCTCTGTATGGGTCAGGAGGGTTGTTGTTTTCTATAGGGAATCATACATTTATTTATTCTTATTACAACATTCTACTTTGGAAAATTGCCCAAATTTGTTGTTGTATCAGTAGCATCATAAGCTTGACTTTGACCGCTGTGAGAATTATTGACCACCATATCAGAAATTTGATAGAGTCATGCAGATATCTGCAAAAAAAAAAAAAAAAAAAAAAAAAAAAAAAAAAAAAAAAAAGTCAAGTTATGTCATATTCTCAAAGCCAACAGCATTCTATAATCATCAATATAAAAATATAAACAGGTCCGGTTCTACTGGTTATGACCTTATTTGGTTCTACAAAACCGGAATAGGGAATGCCAAAAAGCTTCTTTTCAATTTAGTTATTGTTTGGAAAAAGTCATGTGATTCACGAATTATCAACTAAATAGAAACCCAATTTGGCATATTCTATAACGGTTGTAGATCTGGGCTAGTCAATTTAGAGACGATAAGCATCAAAAATGACTTTTTGATGGAAGATTATTTAGAATAATTAGTCTTAACTAAGTTATAGTATATGTTACAAGGATTCTGTACATATAAAGAACGCCGAAATCCAAGTTATAACGAAGAAGTTATGACCTATCGAATTTTCGCGAAAGAACCGACACGACACAGCGCGACGTAAATAATGAATTTACGTTAGAGCGATATCTAGCCAAAACAATCTAAATAAGAATTGAATATCTCATCGATAATAGTGCAACGACAAAAAGACAGACAAAAACGGACGTCAGACGAAGGAGTTATGAGTTTATAACGTAGTTTTCCTGTCCCGACCTACTAAAAATAATATAATAAAAATAAAGTCAAAATTAGCCGATGGAGTCTAAATAAAAGTTGTAGATGTTGTTTTTACCTATGCGTCGATATAAAGAACGTCGAAAACAGAGTTCGTATGCGAAAATTATGAATTTCTGAAGTTCAGGGTGCGAAACCCCAAAACTGTCAGATACCACGACGTGACAAGTCTTCTGACACCTCCTGGAGTCCCCCATACGCAACTTGCGATGACGCATGCAGTGACGACCATGCCCACGACGTGGAAAAAGGTTCCACGACGTGGCAAGGGCAAATTTTGCCCTATAAATAGATTTGAAGGGCCAACCGTTTAGGGTTGCTATTTTCTCTCCATTCTCTCTCCCGTTTTACCTCGATTTATGTGCAAAGAAATACCACCGAAGCCCCGGTATCAACCCCGAGACCCGAAGCAAGTCCCGAAGCCCGAAGATCCCGAGAAGAAAAGAGTTTCAAAGCCAAAGCTCTATCCGCGAGAAACCCGGTGTGTGAAGATATTCCGGTTTCACCGAAGAATACTATTTGAAGAGTCGTAGTGTTGTCCGATCATCTTCTGATCAAGTGAGTGTATAGTCCCTTTCATAATACGATTTTAATACAAGTATTGTGTGAATGTATTAAGTATATGTTTTGGGTGAGTATGTGATCACTTTCTTCTAACACACACACACACACACACACACACATATATATATATATATATATATATATATATAGTATTTGCTATGAAATACATGCTATGTGTTTATATATTGTTGTTTATTTGAGATGAGTGTGGAATGGATGTTTTATATAGGTATTAAATGAGTTAATCTGTACATGTATTTTATATCTACAAATATGTTGGGTAGAACATGGGTAGATGAATTAGAAGAGGTGTGGTGATAATTAAGTGATGAGAAATAGGTGATGATAATTAGGTGATGAGAAATAGGTGATGATAATTAGGTGATGAGAGATAGGTGATTATAGAAAGGTGATGATAATTAGGTGATGATAGATATGTGATGATAAATAGGTGATGTGAGATGAGAGGAGATACCATATCCTTGACCGGCGATGTGGCAATTTGGCGATGTAGTCATCTACCAGAGTATAGATGGCGACCACCGACTATTCTAGATGACCCCGTGGAAACACCAGCAAGCTCATAACCTGTAGGTGATGAATTACGAGTTCAGGCGATGTTGTAACTACTTATTCATGCGATGATACTCTAACCCTTACAATGATTTACGAGTCCAGGCGATGTTGTGACTACGTATTCATGCGATGATAGCCTAACCCTTACTACGAGTTACGAGTCCATGCAATGTTGTGACTGCGTATTCATGCTTTAGAAACGAATCTATATATAAAGGAAATGCGATGTAAGAAGATGAGAGGTAAATACGATGTAGGAGATGACCCTTAGGATAATTCCTTAGGAAAGGTACTTAATAATAAACGAAGATAATGAGGATGGGTAATTGGGTTGATTGTTTGATGATTGAATATAATAATTATATTATTGTGGGTTGAAAACCCTATATGCTCACCAGGCTCCCAAGCCTGACCCACTCAGTTTTCTTTGCATTACAGGTAATGGCACAAGGGTATAAGTTGGTGGACTTGACGAGAGAATTTGGATTGTAGATCAGTAGTTATAAATAATTGTTGTAAGGTCTATTCTATACTGTTTATGCTTTTGGTCTGTATCAGAACATAACATCCCGGGATTTTGTTATTTAATGAAAATACATTTCTTTAAGAAATGCTTTGATAAATTTTATTTTATCATATTTTATTTTAGGAACAAATTCTGCAACTGTTTTCCTTAAAAATGATTACTTTGATTATAAAACAAAGCATAAACAAATTGGTCTTTTCTGGCCGCAAAATTAGGGATGTCACATATTCAAAATCATCACCAACAATGATAAAGTGTAGATTCAAAATGAAAAGTCAATTGTAGTCAGGTAACTTCTTGTATGGTAGAAATGGATCAAAACGCTACTTTTAATTCTATAAGTAAATCATTTGATATTCAAAAAAATTTCTTAGATATACGAACGGATTTAGGTGGCACTTACATCTTTTAGTTTATAAGTTGCAATCTATTCAATGGAGGGCTTCAAAGAACATACAATGCACATAGTATAATGTATGCATCAGGCTAGTAATTGTGTAACACCCTCCTCTGGCACGTATCACAATATTGTCCGCTTTGGGCCACTCGGCACGGGGACTTCCCAGGGGGTCACCCATCCTGGTACTACTCCCGTCTGAGCACGCTTAACTGCAGAGTTCTTATGGGATCTGCTGCCCTCACGGCTTTAAAACGCGTTGTGATAGGGAAGGTATCCACACCCCTTATAAGGAATGCTTAGTTCTCCTTCCTAGCCGATGTGGGATCAGATCTAACCCACTTTCACCCCCATTATAGGGTTCAACGTCCCCGTCGAACACATCGACCCGTGCCCCGGCTCTGATACCATTTGTAACGACCCAAAAATACGACCCAAAAATTTCTTTAAAAACATTACTAAAATCATATTTATAAAAACTGTATCATAAGTCATAACATAAATTCTCGAGTATTAATTCAAAACATAATATCATTATCAGAGTCAAACATTCCCAGGCTATCTGACTATAGTGTGTGTACTGCAATCTTCCCGAGCTCCTCTTTTGAAAACTGAATACCTGAAACCAAAACTGAAAACCGTAAGCACGAAGCTTAGTGAGCTCCCCCAATCTAACACATACCATGCAATAACATATAAAGCACATACTGGGCCTTGCCCACTGCATCGGACCGATGTCCGGACTAACTGGGGCCTTGCCCTCTACATCGGACCGAAGTCCGGAAACTGACTGGGACCTTGTCCCCTACATCGGACCGGAGTCCGGACTAACTGGGGCCTTGCCCCCTGCATCGGACCGAAGTCCGGAAACTGACTGGGACCTTGTCCCCTGCATCGGACCGAAGTCCGGACTAACTGGGGCCTTGCCCCCTGCATCGGACCGAAGTCCGGAAACTGACTGAACATACCATAGCATAACATATCAACTAGCATGAACACATATACTGCATACTACATCGGGCCGTAGCCCGGAACACATAACACATAACACATAACACATAAATCCTGTCTGAGCCACGAAGGCATCAAACATACTAACTACTGCATCGGATCGAAGTCCAGAAACTACTGCTAACTGAACGGGCCGGCATTGTGGCCTTAGACCCGTCCCTACTGGAAGGAAACTCACCTGGTGCTGCTGAACTGCTGCTGCTAAACCTTTTGACTGCTACCTGGCCTCTGACTTCGACTGCTGCGCCACTAGCTCCTCGAGCTCCAACTGGTCTGAAATGTCTTCTCAATCTCGGATCTACAGTCCCTTCTTGCACCTCCTAGGCTTTTCTTCCTTCTCCAAGCTTTAGTGCACTCTACAAGGCAAGATCTAGCTCAAAAACGGATATGGCGGCTAGGGTTTGGTGTTTTGGGGTAGAGAGGCAATAAAGGAACCCTAGGAAAGAGAATGAGACGCTTAAATAGGCTCCAAATCCCGGATTTAGGGTTTTTCCTCGCTCAGACCCAACTCGTCGAGTCTCCTTGGCCGACTCGCCGAGTCGGTCGCTTACACCACAACCCGGATCCCGCTCGGACTCGCCGAGTCCCTCCATGGACTCGCTGAGTCTCCCCCCAAAACTTGAGGTTTTCTTTCTTTTCTTGGCTTTCCAAACTTTGGGGTGTTACAACTCTACCCCACTTAAACTAAACTTCGTCCTTGAAGTTTGCTATGACCAACTGCCTGCAAACTGCCTCCAACTCTCTGTCTGGGAATTCTAACACCCTTTTTGTCCTTCACTCCAGCCATTCACAATGCCGATCACTACCGTTGGTACATACTGAATCCTTTTCTTTTCCATAATTTCCTCAACGTTACTTCCACCGACTGAAAATCCTATTGCCTCTCATCTGCCTACTAGATGCACTGAGACTACCCTTGTTCAACTATTCTGCCAATATCTGAGTTACCGAACTCCCACCGGTCACTACACTCCATCGCAGTCTCCTAGCCGCTCCCAGCGACTCCGGAAGATACCTTTAATTGTTCTATCCATTCTGCCATCCATACTGAATCGATGCTGCTGGAACCAGCTTGCTTATCTCCCACCTGATTACTCAACTCCTACTAACTCGAGCCTTTCATCCTAAAGAAAAGCTACCTGCCTAGCTATCCTTACATAACACTTATACTCGGCCGAAGGCTCAACTGATCCTGCTGAGAGAGACTTGCCATTTCCAATTCAACCAACTATACCGCCAGCACTTGCATTCCAACGCAAATACTAATATTGATCATGCCTGAAACTCTAAACTGCCTGAAACACTGAACTGACTGAAACACTGAATTCCGACTCAAACGCGGAATTAAGGACTCCTCACTTAGTCGCTTCCACGACTTCTGAACGAAATCTTTCTCTGGAACTAGTTTCCACTAGTTATCCTGTCGCTATGGCTCTAACAACCTTCCGATTCAACCGATCGGGTCCATACATCACATCCTGACATCATCCATTCCATGGCTAACAACATGATGGTTCCCAGACTGACCGTAGCCCTTAACATACCCGAACCCTAACGGTCCACTGCTACTCTGATCTCATAACTGATGTGACGATCTATAGCCAAAATTTGCTGACTTAGCCATAACTGAACCATTTGGGAAATCTGAATCTAACCCGTGGACTCCCATATTCCCACTGCTGCACCCGAACGGGTGAGAATTACTACGTTCCCGTGTTCAACAACGCGCTCATGCTGCTACCAATCTGATAAAAAAAAAGCCACGGCTACACCCGCGGACTCACAACTCTCAAATACTATCTGGCTGCTAATGAACGCTACGGCTACCCCCCGCAGACTTACAACACTCTACTACTATCTGACTACTAGTGAATGCTACGGCTACCCCCGCAGACTTACAACACTCTACTACTATCCCGAGGACATCCTGACTATCTCTAGTCCCTCTCGTGAATCCTCATCCTGATTCCTCAAGACCAGCTCTCAGTCTTTGTATTACTGCATCATCCTCGACATCCTATATCCTTGAATGCTCAGCGCTTCGTTGAGGAACTCTTCGGCTTGGTTCCCGAACCAACCGTCTACTAATCCAGATGTAAGAAGCTATTGTTGGGAAGTTTCCAAATTCCCAACTCCTGAATCCACATCATCCTGCATGCTGACTCTGCCACTGGCTACTAATACGAAGACATCTCCTGCTAACCGTTTCTCCGGATCCTCATTCCGACTCACTTGAGCCTCTACAGGTGGTCCTCAAATCCTGGATTCCCAACCAGCTTCTAACCATCTCGATTACATGAACTAACTGCTGGGAAAAGTTCTTGAACTCCCAATTCTGAACTTCTCAATCCAACCATTATTGTGCTACTACCACTTCTTCTCAGAGGCCGCGCACTCATTCCGGGTCTACGTGACTCTTTTCCATGTATGACCGGAGGGATCTCCCCCACTTCGATCCTGCTTACCCCTTGCTGCTTCACATTCAAAAGAGATCCTGACCTTTACTACCATTCCAAAACATCTACTGGGGAACCCAAGCCCGCCAGGTAGGAATTTAACCAATCCATCCCAAACACTAACCACTCCGAACTAGCGAAACGAACCAAATCTCTCCTAACCATGCTATAGTTACTGCATCCTCCGAAACCTTCTCCATAAGAGCACATCCCCTAACTACCAACCAATTATCCGAGGCATGCAAATGGCATATAACATAATCACAAGCAAGCCACTCCATAACACAACACTTATACCACAATTGATGCAGAACCATAACAATATAATCATAACATAAGTTGACAGAAAAAAAAAACAAAGTTACATACCTCCATTACTCAGTGTTGCTCGAATCCCTGCTGAAATCTACCGGAGAAACTCGGCTCCGAGCCGTAGGCACCCTTGCCCGGCCTTGACAACCACTGACGGTACTTGAAGTCCCAAGGGCAGGAGCTGGCGCCTGCCCTGCTGAATACAAACTCGGACAGTGGGCCTTCTTGTGGCCCCTCTGACTGCAATGGAAACATATCGGATCAAGTCCCTGGGCGATAGTAATAATGCAATCCCTGCTAAAATGGCCAATCTGTCCGCACTTGAAACATCCGGCATCGCCACCACTCCTACGCCTGCACACACCCATGTGCGTCCTTCCGCACTTCCCGCATCGACTGCGGCTCTGGTAGTTCCTTGTCCTCAAATCCGAACCCTTGGGCCTCTTACCCGAACCTGTGGCTACCTAAGTCTCATCCATTTTCCTCTTCCTTTCCGACTCCCTGCCCGACCCTCGCTCCTGCGTTACCCCAACGGCAACGCCTGCCGACTGAACAACAACTGTTTGATCCTGGAGTCTCGCTATCAATCTATCAGTGGTCCTCACAACCATGTCGGGTAGATCCTCACAAATGGCTCACGAAACTTCCTCAACTATCCAATCATGCAAAGGTCTCTCTTGGAGACAGAATGCCCCACTCACCCCTGCCCCCTGATGGCAGGAACTAGAAGTGGGATGTCCCTCCCTGATGGATCCCAGAACTCCATAAGATTCGGGACCTAGACGAGCCCCAATCTGTCCTGAAACTATCCCGGCCTTAAAGGCCTCAAGATGACTATCCATGAGCTCCACAATGGCCTCTCTAACTGAACCGAAGATCACTGGAGTCTGATCAATGATGTTGCGCACAATCTCTACAGAAATGAAATCCCTCATCTGATCATCAAGCTGCCCGGCTCTAAAGCCCGAGCCACACCCCTCCCCTGCACCTGAACTGCCAACTGATATCTCGCGCAACGTCACCATGCTGAAAATATAACAATTCCTGATCAATTTACACACTACTGCTGAGGGATCTTTCACACACTCTACTAGTTCCTTGGTTTTGCCTCGGCCCCTCTTGAATCGAGTACGGATCCTCTGCTTTCAGTAGTATGGGACCCTACTACCTTCCACATCTACCCGTACTTTCCTCAAGAGTTACCTTAACTCCACCAAGTCCCCTTTACTCTTCTACTGATCTCTGCTCCTCTCATCCTAGGCTTGCCCTAGGGAACCTCTTACTCTACCCAAACATTCCTCAGCTTCTGAAGGCCTCCTTGTAATGCCAATTAACCACCACCTGAATACCATCACATGTAATGAGGCTCGGATAATCCTTCGAGTAAAAGTCTCGTCCCTACAACGGTTGGACTCAGATGAGAGCTGCGCAGTAGGGCCAAATCCAGCACTCTGAGATTATCCAACCCTGATCACATGTGATGTGACGTATTCACCTAATGGCTAACTCCCATCACTCAGAGTCCCACAAAGCACAAAGCGAGCAGTATTCGGATAAAGGAAGCATACTCAGGCAAAACAATTCTCATAACAAGAAACTGCACTAGCATACAATGCTATCAGGCATAACCTACACAAGCTATCCTACTACTGCCTACTCAATACTAGCATGCAATTCTTATCAAGCTGAAACACATAAAACAGGCACATAAGGCATCATCCTAGATCCTTAGTCCTATTCTAGCATGTTGTTCTACTGAAGCTGAAACTGAACTGAAACTGAAGCTGATAATGATAATCATAACATAACTTGTATGGGTAAATTGGGAGTACTTACTTGAGCTCGGCTGATTGCATGCACCACACCTTTTTTTTATTTTTTTTTCAAAGTTCCTTCTTTCTGAATTCTTTTTACTTTTCTAAAACCGTTTTCTTTCTCAAAACTCTCTTTTTACAAGACCGTCCTTACATTTTTGAAAATCTTTATACCAATCCCTCAGTTTGAGTCCAGACACGCTCGAGAGCATGTCCAAATCCCTCAAACCAAGGCTCTGATACCAACTTGTAACACCCTCCTCTGGCACGTATCACAATATTGTCCGCTTTGGGCCACTCGGCACGGGGACTTCCCAGGAGTTCACCCATCCTGGTACTACTCCCGTCCGAGCACGCTTAACTGCAGAGTTCTTATGGGATCTGCTACCCTCACGGCTTTAAAACGCGTTGTGATAGGGAAGGTATCCACACCCCTTATAAGGAATGCTTAGTTCTCCTTCCTAGCCGATGTGGGATCAGATCTAACCCACTTTGAAAGTGGGTTAGATCTGATCCCACATCGGCTAGGAAGGAGAACTAAGCATTCCTTATAAGGGGTGTGGATACCTTCCCTATCACAACGCGTTTTAAAGCCGTGAGGGCAGCAGATCCCATAAGAACTCTGTAGTTAAGCGTGCTCGGACGGGAGTAGTACCAGGATGGGTGACCCCCTGGGAAGTCCCCGTGCCGAGTGGCCCAAAGCGGACAATATTGTGATACGTGCCAGAGGAGGGTGTTACAAATGGTATCAGAGCTAGGGCACGGGTCGATGTGTTCGACGGGGACGTCGAAACCCTATAATGGGGGGTGAAAGTGGGTTAGATCTGATCCCACATCGGCTGGGAAGGAGAACTAAGAATTCCTTATAAGGGGTGTGGATACCTTCCCTATCACAATGCGTTTTAAAGCCGTGAGGGCAGCAGATCCCATAAGAACTCTACAGTTAAGCGTGCTCGGACGGGAGTAGTACCAGGATGGGTGACCCCCTGGGAAGTCCCCGTGCCGAGTGGCCCAAAGCGGACAATATTGTGATACGTGCCAGAGGAGGGTGTTACAAATGGTATCAGAGCTAGGGCACGGGTCGATGTGTTCGACGGGGACGTCGAACCCTATAATGGGGGGTGAAAGTGGGTTAGATCTGCCCCGACTCTGATACCATTTGTAACGACCCAAAAATTTCTTTAAAAACATTACTAAAATCATATTTATAAAAACTGTATCATAAGTCATAACATAAATTATCGAGTATTAATTCAAAACATAATATCATTATCAGAGTCAAACATTCCCAGGCTATCTGACTATGGTGTGTGTACTGCAATCTTCCCGAGCTCCTCTTTTGAAAACTGAATACCTGAAACCAAAACTGAAAACCGTAAGCACGAAGCTTAGTGAGCTCCCCCAATCTAACACATACCATGCAATAACATATAAAGCACATACTGGGCCTTGCCCACTGCATCGGACCGATGTCCGGACTAACTGGGGCCTTGCCCTCTACATCGGACCGAAGTCCGGAAACTGACTGGGACCTTGTCCCCTACATCGGACCGGAGTCCGGACTAACTGGGGCCTTGCCCCCTGCATCGGACCGAAGTCCGGAAACTGACTGGGACCTTGTCCCCTGTATCGGACCGAAGTCCGGACTAACTGGGGCCTTGCCCCCTGCATCGGACCGAAGTCCGGAAACTGACTGAACATAGCATAGCATAACATATCAACTAGCATGAACACATATACTACATACTACATCGGGCCGTAGCCCGGAACACATAACACATAGCACATAACACATAAATCCTGTCTGAGCCACGAAGGCATCAAACATACTAACTACTGCATCGGATCGAAGTCCGGAAACTACTGCTAACTGAACGGGCCGGCATTGTGGCCTTAGACCCGTCCCTACTGGAAGGAAACTCACCTGGTGCTGCTGAACTGTTGCTGCTAAACCTTTTGACTGCTACCTGGCCTCTGACTTCGACTGCTGCGCCACTAGCTCCTCGAGCTCCAACTGGTCTGAAATGTCTTCTCAATCTCGGATCTACAGTCCCTTCTTGCACCTCCTAGGCTTTTCTTCCTTCTCCAAGCTTTAGTGCACTCTACAAGGCAAGATCTAGCTCAAAAACGGATATGGCGGCTAGGGTTTGGTGTTTTGGGGTAGAGAGGAAATAAAGGAACCCTAGGAAAGAGAATGAGACGCTTAAATAGGCTCCAAATCCCGGATTTAGGGTTTTTCCTCGCTCAGACCCAACTCGTCGAGTCTCCTTGGCCGACTCGCCGAGTCGGTCGCTTACACCACAACCCGGATCCCGCTCGGACTCGCCGAGTCCCTCCATGGACTCGCCGAGTCTCCCCCCAAAACTTGAGGTTTTCTTTCTTTTCTTGGCTTTCCAAACTTTGGGGTGTTACAAATTGTATATTCACATCACTTTTGGACTGAACACTGTAAAAGTGTCAAACTACAGGGACCATTTTGTAATGTACTCCATGTTTTTTTATTGAAATTGGTCTTATTTTAATGTTACAAGAACCAAAATCGACATTATGATTCTGGGAGATCAAAAGTTTCATAAAACAATAAAATAAGGGCAAAAATGTAAAAAGAATATTTTTTGAGAAAGCAGCCAAACAAAATCAACATCAATCGGCTTCCATTGCCAAATAAATTTTGAACAAATTATTAGAAGACTCCAACTACCAAAAAAATAAACCATTCAAACTTTCAATCTATATAAAAATTTAAATGTCACAAATGAAGAACATTGGTAAGTTTAATAAATGTGAATGTGCTTATGCCTTATGCAAGCAAGCACCTACCTTGATGCTATTCATGTCCATATGGTGCCCAAGAAGTCGTGGAAGAATCAAACACTGTTAAAAAAGGGTATTTTGGTCATTTAGCAATAATTTACGTTCCAATTCTTTTAACGGATTTACAAAACAAACTATTATAAACAGGAAGGGAATGGATTTAAATTACATTTCGTTCTTACCAACAAAAATCAAATTATTACACAAGATGAACCTATACCAAGATGGACCTATTTCATAAGGGTGTTTTGGCCATTTCACATAACTTTCATTTCACTTCCCTTGAATTATTTAGAAACCAAACCATTGTATAGCAAAGGAACATGATTGAATTCAAGTCTATTACATTTATAGTTGACTAAGATGGACCTACTACACAAGGTTATTTTGGTCAAACACCGTCGTATATATAGATTTAAAATAAAGAAAGGGTACCTAACACTTGTAGCAAATCCATATGGTATGACTTTGCATCATCAGAGAATAATGAAACTTTATCACCCATTTTGCTACAACAACAACAACAACATAAGTGATGAGAGAAAATAAAAAATAAAATAAAAGGATAATGAAATCAAAAAAATCGCAATCATAGTTCATACCTATTGAAACTAACCCCTAAGCAAAATCCTTGTGCGATGACTATCTATCAAAGCCTTCCTGCAAGCATACCTAAAAAGAAAAAAGGAAAAAATCTTAAAGATAGAAACTGAACGTTTCACCTAACAATCCACTATCATCGTTATTAACATATTAATTTGAAACCAAATCATAAAAGTATGTCGTAGTTTTCACTTGTTCTCTTACTTCAATGAAAGTTGATGTTGCAAAATGATACCTAAATTAGACGAACCTTCGTTCATAACTTTGACTCAACGGATTTCCTTCATATCTTCGACCTACCGATGATGTTGATTTTCTAAAGTCCCATTGGAAAACGACAACATCGGCGGTGAAGGGAACGCAACCAAACCTAAACGCCAAAAAATAAAGCATTGGTGAGTTCGATTTCACTTCACGGTGGCGGCGACTTGATCGGGGGCGATGAAATTCGACACCACCATGTTCAACAGAAAGGGAGAGGGGATGTAGGTGAGAGGAGAAATTCTTCATAAGATGCAGAAGTGAAGAAATTGGGTGGAGATAGAGATAAGAGGAAGGAGGTAGGTGAGCCGGTGATTATCTTATTGGAAGATGAGGCGGAAAAAATCGGTGTCATCGGAATCTGTAGTCGGTGGTATAGACATATAATAGATGTCGGTCAAACCCAAAATATAAAAAATACGAAAAAAAATTGGACCAATAAAATATGGTCAGACTAAAAATATAAAAAGTACAAAAAAAAATTAAAAATCTGCAGATTCTAAGGTTTGTATTGGAAACGAGGTGTTACAGAATGCTTGATCAATTTTTAGGTTAGAACGTAAGTTTGATTCGATTTTGCTTCAGATTAAAATTGATTTTAGAGTACTTACTTGGTAGTCGTAATGAATGATGGAAATGGGTGGCTGTGATAACGAATGATGGTGATAGAAAATGGTGTTTGTTGTTGGAGGTAAATATTGACAATAAAAGGTGGATGATGGTGATAGGAGTGGATGGCATTGGCAACAAAAAGATGATCAAAATATAATTTAGACAAACTTGAAAAAATGGCTCCCGTGGTATGCATTTTTTCTGAGGTTTAGTCCAAACTAGGGCTGAGCATGGGTCGGTTTGGGTCGGTTTTAACCCAAAACCAAACCGAAAACCGATGGTATCGGTTTTTAAATATTTAAAACCGAACCATAAACCCAAACCGATGGGTCGGTTTCCTGGTTTTCCGGTTTTTTCAAACTCGGTTTTGGTTTTAAACCCATAACCCGTTCAAAATTTTAATCGAGGGATTTGGTAGTTTGTATTGCTTTATATAAGAGGAGAGTAGGAAGAATGTTTCATCCTCTGATCGATGTGGGATACAATTTTGCTGTAACAAATAGAAGTGTCACACCCCCGAACCAGACGGCGGAAACGTCTGGGGGCTGTCGTGACTCAATTGAATACCATAACATTGAATATATATGAAACATAACAACATTCGTCACCATTCATCAACATAGTACAACCAGTAGTGTTTACATATCATACATTGTTTAAACATTACATTCCCCAAAAATTAATTTGTTCAATTCATACAAAAATAAACCGCAACCGTCACTGGATATGATTTCCCTTGATTCACTGGCTCCCTGAGAATACAAGTATTTTGAAAAACGTCAACATATGAAATGTTGGTGAGTTCATAAGTAGTGTTTGAAATCGAATGTTTGTATTGTTTGAAGAACCACCAGAAAATCCGATATTTTCTGAAAAGATAAGTTTTCGAAAACGTTTGTGAAGATCCATAGGTATGCTTGTTCGTTTCTATACTTGTAAAAAAAATGTTCATTGAAAATGTATGCATTTCAAATCAGTTCGTATTGAAAACCCTAGGAAAACCCGATGTTCTCCTAATTCCTTGAATTACGTGATGTTACATTGAAACCATTGCATAGCGTATAGTGTCAGTCCCAGGCGACGTTGGAAGGTTTTCGAGCAGGATTATTTACTACAAACCCGCGTTACACAAACGCCCAGTTTATAGTTATACTAACGACTCCGAAGGCGTCGTCAGTACTAATCGCGTTATCCAATCGCCCTGACTAGGTGTAGTCCCACATCCGAAGAGAAAGAGATCACGAAGACCCCGGTAACTCCATTAGCCGGTTGGGGATAAAATGTACGAGGGGTCCCCGACCCGCCTCGCATGAAATGTAGACTTTACTAGCAATACCAAAGGACCCTTGGGGACCGGTGGTATACAAGCCATTGAAAGTCCATTTACGTTGTGTCGGATCGGTAAAACCCAACACACCGTAAAAAAAATGTCTTCGGGCCTTAAGATCAGGTCATTGGGCTAGCTAGGCTCAACGAACAAGATTTTACACTTGTGGGGCCCAAAGATGGTGCGTAGACGTCTGTGCACACTCGCATGTATATGTATTACCAAACGTTACTTGTATGAATCGTAGTGTCGTAGTGTTAGTAGTTGTAGATTTCTATTGGCTCGAGACCGAGCCAATTCGTTTAACAATGACTTTTGGGTATTGTAATGTATTGTATTTCGTCGATAGTCGCGATGCAATTATTTGATCAAATTGTGTACATTGAACTAGCCTTGAAATATTCCTGTTTTCAGCCCCTCATTATTTGTAAAATTTACATTTTCAACCCTTTTTATTAAATACTTCCCGGTTTGGTCCTTAAACTATTTTTCTTGACATTTTAACACCAAAAATTATTGAAATTAATATTTTTCAGCAAATTTTTCATAGAAAACAGTTTAAGTCCTTGAAAATGCAGTTTTCTCGGTTTTAATCCCTTCTTTTCGCAACTTTGACAATTTTGGCCCAAATTGGAAAAATTTTGCAACTTTGGTCCTTTTTAAATTTAAAAAGCATTTTAAACCTTTGAAAAGGATTTGGAACACTTATAGTCTGCTGTTTTACAGAAAGTTACAGTTTTGGCCCTCCAAAACAGAAAAATTCGCATAATGGGCCTTATTGGGCCGAAATTTTCATTTTTAGCCCATTAAGCTTGGAATTTATGTTTTTAATCCCCTAAATGAGTATATTTCCAGAATTTTATTTATGGAAACTGTTTTGGCACACTTCATCCATCAGAATCTGTGAAATGTCAATTTGGGCCCTTATTTTTGCATTTTTCACATTTTAGGCCCAAAATTTGTGTTTTTAACCCAAAGAAAATTATTACTAAACCACTTAGCCATTTTTCTTGAAATACTTTGTGTTTAGAAATATATTTGAAGCTAAAATCATTTAACACAAGATATATCTCGGTTTTGATGGGTTTTAATGCTAGATCCAACATAAAAACACATAAAAGCATACATATAAGCATGGAAATCATACAAGGCATACAAAACACATATAGATCTACACTTTCACTTGTATTCCCCCCCCCCCCCCCACAAAACTCATAAAAACAGAAAATAGGGGGTATGAAGCTCACCTTGGGGTGTTGATTCGGTTTTGAAAGGAAAAATGGAAGGAAAATGAAGTGTTTTTGGCCTTAGCTCCCTTTGATGAAGATCTCGAGTTTTGAGATGGTTCTAGGATGCAAGATCACGATTTTTGCATAGATTAGGAAAGGATTTTGATAACAAAAGAATTTAAACCATAGATCTATGCATAATCTTACCTTAGATGAAGAATTTTTGTGGAGATTTCCTCTTGAATGCTTCCTAGAACTCGAGATTTTGGAGAGGGAAGAAGGGAGTGTTCTTGAGTGAATCTAGAGAGAATTTGAGATATTTTTGGTGTGTGTATGTGTGTATGGCCGAGAGTGAGAGAGAGGAGAGAAGAGAGGTGATATTTGAGGTGATGTGCATGGAGGAATGGGAAATATTGCATGGATATCCTTTGGATATTAATGAGGTGGCATGCATTAAGTCAACACTTCCATTTCTCTTTGGGTTTGGGCCTTTGGGCCGAGATTTTTGAAAGGGAAAAGAAAAATTTGGGCTTTTCTTCCTTAAGCCCAAAATTTGAGTTAGTTAGAGTGTGTTTTATGCTTAAAAGAATGTAGTATGATTTTTATATTTTTGTTGGACTAGTTTAGGTTATTCATGTATCAAGGCTTTCAATTCATTTCATTATAGGCCCAACATGACCTAAAATGTTAAATTAAATAAGTGTGGGTCCAATTAGAGCCCAATTAGGGTTCTAAGCCCATGATAGCCCAATTGGAAGCTTTTTGGTCCATTTGGAGCCAATAATGAAGTTCTAGTCTAAAATAGACTTAACAAGAACTTCTAGGGTTTTCTAATTGTTTGATGACTACTTGTAGTACTTGTATGATGTGTTTGATTGAAGTTTTTGATTCACATTAACTTGAATGTATGGATTACATAGCTCAAAATTTTCAGTTGTGACATCATCCCCCCGTTAGAGGGAATTTCGTCCCGAAATTCTGTTTGAAAGCTAGATTTGAGAATGCTAGAATAGGTGAGGGTACTTCTGCTTCATTTGATCTTCGCGTTCCCACGTGAATTCTGGCCCACGCTTTGCGTTCCACCGTACCTTCACGATCGGGATGCGACTCTGCTTAGTACGCTTCACCTCCTTGTCCATGATTTCGATTGGCTCTTCGACGAACAGGAGATTCTCATTGATTTCGATTTCGTCAAGAGGAATGACTAGGGTTTCATCTGACAGGCACTTTTTCAAATTAGAAACATGGAACACGGGGTGTACACCGTTTAGCTCTGCGGGTAGTTGTAGTCTGTATGCTACTGGACCTATTCGGGCGACGATTTCGAAAGGTCCAATGTATCGCGGGTTCAGCTTTCCCCGTTTTCCGAAACGTATAACCCCTTTCCAGGGTGAGACCTTCAACAATACTCGATCACCGACCTGGAATTCTAAGGGCTTTCGCCGTTTATCAGCGTAGCTCTTTTGCCGGTCACGCGATGCCTGTAATCGAGCTTTGATCTGGACAATCTTTTCTGTGGTCTCGCGAATGATTTCCGGTCCCGTTAATGCCCTGTTTGACGTATGTGTTCTTGCTAGCTGGGTGTCACCTACTTCAGCCCAACATAACGGTGATCTACATTTACGCCCGTACAGTGCTTCGAAAGGGGCCACCTTAATGCTCGAATGATAACTATTGTTATATGAAAACTCGATCAACGGTAGGTGGGTATCCCAAGACTTTCCGAAGTCTATCACACATGCACGAAGCATGTCCTCAAGCGTCTGAATGGTTCGTTCGCTTTGACCATCCGTTTGTGGGTGATACGCGGTGCTCATATCAAGATGAGTTCCCATGGCCTTGTGGAGCGACTGCCAAAAGCGTGACGTGAACCTACTGTCCCTATCCGAGATGATAGATTTTGGCACTCCATGAAGTCTTACAATCTCTCGTAGGTACAAACGCGTCAGCCTCTCCATCTTGTAGGACTCTTTGATGGGCAGGAAATGGGCAGATTTCGTCAGTCGGTCGATTATTACCCATATGGTGTCCAATCCGTCCGACGTCTTGGGCAGCTTGGTCACGAAGTCCATAGAAATCCCCTCCCATTTCCACTCAGGGATTGCCGGTTGCTGTAACAATCCGGAAGGTTTATGGTATTCCACTTTTACTTTGGCACACGTAAGGCACTTACTAACATAAGTTGCGATTTCCGCCTTCATGTTAGGCCACCAATAGTGCTGCTTAATGTCCAAATACATCTTGTCCGAACCAGGATGAATGGAGTATCGTGTCTTGTGGGCTTCCTTCATAACGATCTCCCTGAATCCTCCGATCTTTGGAACCCAAATACGGTTCATGAAGTAGTATACCCCATTCTCTTTGACTTCCAGGTTCTTCTCCATTCCGCGTAATGCCTCGCTAGTTCTATTTTCCGTTTTCATAGCTTCTGCCTGGGCCGATGCAATTTGAGCGGTCAGATGAGACTGAATGGTTATCGAGTGCGTTTTCGTACGGCGATTTGTGTACTCCTTCCGACTTAATGCGTCAGCTACCACGTTGGCCTTGCCTGGATGGTACTTGATCTCGCATTCGTAGTCGTTTAACAACTCCACCCATCTTCGTTGTCTCATGTTCAGCTCCTTCTGATTCAAGATGTGCTGGAGGCTCTTGTGGTCTGTGAAGATGGTGCACTTTGTACCGTACAGGTAGTGCCTCCAAATTTTTAGGGCGAAGACCACGGCTCCCAGTTCTAGGTCATGGGTTGTGTAATTTACTTCGTGCGTCTTTAGTTGACGGGACGCATATGCTATCACTCTTCCACGTTGCATGAGAACGCAACCTAAACCTTGATTTGACGCGTCACAGTAAACTACAAAATCTTCCGTTCCTTCGGGTAGAGATAGTACAGGAGCGCTACAAAGAGCTTGCTTCAAGGCTTGAAACGCAATCTCTTGTCGGTCTGTCCACTTGAATGGCACACTCTTTTGCGTAAGCAAGGTAAGTGGCTTGGCGATTTTAGAGAAGTTTTGGATGAATCTCCTATAGTAGCCTGCTAGGCCTAAGAACTGACGAATTTCTGTGGGCGTAGTCGGAGTTGCCCATCCTTCCACAGCTTTGACCTTAGAGGGATCCACATGAATTCCATCTTGGCTAACTACGTGACCGAGAAAATTCACGCTCCGTAGCCAAAACTCACACTTAGAGAGTTTGGCGTAAAGCCTTTCCGATCGCAGCGTCTCTAGGACTTGTCGGAGATGTTGGCCATGCTCCTCTTTGCTTCGAAAATAGACGAGGATGTCATCGATAAACACAATGACGAAGTTGTCCAAGAACGGTCGACAGATTCGGTTCATTAGGTCCATAAATGCGGCGGGTGCATTTGTTAGACCGAAGGGCATTACGACGAATTCATAATGTCCATAGCGGGTTCGGAAAGCGGTTTTAGGAATATCTTCTTCTCGGACCTTGAGTTGATGGTATCCGGACCGTAGATCTATTTTAGAAAAATAGCTAGCTCCTTGGAGCTGGTCGAATAGATCATCGATTCGTGGGAGTGGGTAGCGGTTTTTAACAGTGAGTTTATTCAACTCTCTGTAATCGATGCACATTCTGAAAGATCCGTCCTTCTTTTTGACAAAGAGCACCGGAGCTCCCCACGGCGGGTAGCTAGGTCGGATAAATCCCTTGTCCAGAAGCTCACTGAGTTGGCTGGACAATTCCTGCATTTCAGCAGGTGCCAATCGATATGGTGATTTAGCGAGGGGAGTTGCTCCTGGGACGAGGTCGATTCGGAACTCAACCTGTCTCTCTGGGGGTACTCCTGGAAGATCTTCAGGAAACACGTCCGGGAATTCACACGCTACCGGAATGTCTTGGATGTTAATTTCTTCTTTAGCCTTGTCCACCATGTGGGCCAAGAACGCTAAGTTGTTCTTTCGCAGATGTTTTTGTGCTTTGATGCACGAGATAAGACGAAGACTCGTGCTAGGTTTGTCTCCGTAAATTACTAGGGTTTCGTGATTCGGGAGACGAAGGCGAACGGCCTTCTCGTGGCACATAATCTCAGCATGGTGGGGGCTTAACCAATCCATGCCGATAATCACATCGAAACTCCTAATTGACACTGGCATCAGATCTATTCGTAAGACGTGTTGGTTAAGGGTTAGGGTACATCCGATGTAGATCTCCCTAGTGGATTCGGTTTTCCCATTGGCCATTTCCACCGTATAGGTTTCATTTAGCTTCTGGGGTTGTTGTTTTAATAAATGTTTAAACTTCTCGCTTACGAAACTTCGCTCCGCTCCGGTATCAAATAAGACGCATGCATAAGCGTGGTTTAGGAGGAACGTACCGGTCACAACTGCGGGGTCCTGAACTGCATCACTCTGACCCATAGTCAGCATTCTTCCTGCTCCTCTGTTTCCTGAGTTGTTGTTGTTGTTAGGGCAGTCTCGACGGAAATGTCCCGTCCTTCCACACCCGAAACAGGTGTGGCTAGGCCCTGCGTTGTTGCCGCCGGCATTGGTGTTGTTGGTATTGCGGTGGTTGTTGTTGTTGTTCTGGTTGTTTCCCTGACTCTGGTTCTGAGAAGGATAAGTCCTGCAGAACCTTGCAGTGTGTCCCCTTCGGTTGCAACTGGTGCAATGGAACTCCCTACATTCTCCTTGGTGATGGAAACCGCACTTGTTGCATTTGGGATGATTACCGGAATAGGGTTTTGAAGTATTTGAAGCAGCTGAGGCTGGAGCATGTGATGTGACTGGTACCGGCGCAGTGACAGCGTGAACTGCCACCGTTTGCTGCTTTTTAGAGGTCTCGGGACCCTGACGCCCCTTCCTCTTGTTGTTCCATCCTTTCTTACCATCACTCTCCTTCTTCTTCTCAGTCTCTACCGGTTTCTCGCCCTTTTTGTGGTTATGATCGTATAGCCTCTTTGCCAATCTCTTCGCACTGTCAAAAGTTTCAGGGTTCGCAGCTATCACATTCCCTTGAATGGGGGATGTCAGTCCCCAAATGAATCGTTCAATCTTCTTTCCCTCTGAT
The DNA here is from genome assembly GCF_052625555.1 of Lactuca saligna. Lineage (NCBI taxonomy): Eukaryota > Viridiplantae > Streptophyta > Magnoliopsida > Asterales > Asteraceae > Lactuca > Lactuca saligna. The sequence continues at coordinate 154,706,283 of NC_136418.1, forward strand.
GTGATCATGCCCGGGCACAACAGAGATAGTTCGCTGAATCTCGATATGTAAGCATCGATGTTCCCATTCTGCACCGTGAGATTCCATAGTTCCTGCTCCATCTTCTGTATTTCGCCTCGGGGGCAGTACTCAGCCGTCAACATCTCTTTCATTTCTGCCCAGGGAATAGAGTTGGCGACAGGAAGTGTCATAGCTTCTACATGACCATTCCACCAAGTGAGAGCTTGGTCCACAAAAGTGCAGGCCGCGAACTTCACTTTCATCTGCTCGGGGCACTCGCATATCTCGAATACCGATTCTACCTTCTCGATCCATCGCTTCAGGGCGATCACTCCTCCGGTACCGTTGAAAGTTCGGGGTTTAGTGTTCGCAAAATCCTTGTAGGTGCACGTTTTAGTGAGTCCTTGGTTCGTCCCGTTGTTCGAACTTCCGGATCCTTGCCCGTTACCTCCTCCGTTGTTCCCTCGGTGAAGTTGTGCCATAGCCGCTGTGACTGCAGCAGACACGGCTGCCTGGAAAGCAGTGGAGTCAACTTCCGGCGGGGTTGGTTCGGGATTTCCGCGAGTAGTTGGGCGAGGCATCTTTCTGTCATGAAACGGAAAGATGTTGAGTGTACGTGGTTTCCGTGAGGTGGCGACTCTACTAACTAGGTGTATGGTACGAACCTAAACGTTACTATCATCAGCATACAATCATAACGTCTCAACACATAACAACTGAGAATATCATAGCAAAACACACAAAAGTTTATTAATATTATCCGCATTTAGTACAAGAAAATTTGCTCGTAGGAGCATACATAAGTAACACTAATCCGACAGCATAACGGCTCCATGAGTAGTGTAGTCACTTAAACATAGAGCCGGAGTACATAACATAGTTCCTAATAACCTACTATGATAAATCTATTCCTAACCGCGTTGAGTTGCGTCAGGAGGGGGTGCCGAAGATGTGGATGCTCCCTGAAGATGAGCCACTAGGCGTTCTGCATCCTGAAGTCGAGATTCCCACCTTACCTGCCTCATGTGAAACTCCCGGAGGACGTCGCGCGTCTCCTGTTCCGCACGCTCGACCCTAGTCCACAACTGGCGTACTTGATCAGCAGTGCCCTGAGCAAGGTCCCCGGTGTCCCGTAGTCGTCTCACCATGACTGGTAGAGCTCGGTCGGCTGGTCCTCCGTCCCTCAAGTCAAAGAACTCACGTGACATGCCAAACGGGGGTCGCTGTCCCTGATGTCTGCTCCATCTCCAAAGATCAATGCCCCAAGGAGGGGTAGGTCCAGTGGGTCCCACACGATAAGCAGGCACCCTGATCGGGTAAGGGGGGTCGATGACTTCGGACTCTGCGTCCGAATCACCCCCTTCGCTGTCATCGAGCTCCTCTTCGAAATGTTCTTCGTCTTCTTCGGGTTCGGCAGGCTCGCCCTCGACTTCCGCCTCCGGTTCCCCGTCAGATTCCTCTTCGGGGTCCTCCTCAGGTTCCTCTTCAGGCTCTTCCTCAGGCTCCTCCTCCTCCTCTAGCCACCCGTTGTTTCCCTGATTAGGGAAGTAGGGGTCTCCCGGGTGATGAAAACCAGCCATGCTGTCTGCGCGAGTACGTACATATGCTAACATTATCCTAGGATGCTATGACTATTGTACAGACTAAGCAAACATTCTCTTTTTGGGTGATAAAGGGTATAGTTTTAGGTTCCCTGGCTATCCCGATCTCATCAAGACATGTGTTAGTTTTACCTTGGAGAGAATGTAGTTGATCAGGCTACATTCACTCCTTGGTATCACTAAGAACAGTCCCGAATTAACCGAGATACCAGTATTATTGTGTTTGATTCGACGTTAGGTTCTTATCCCTAATGCAAGCAAGTGTGTTTTATTTACTTGTGTTGTTCAGAGTTATGTTAGTCCCTCTTTTTGGTTTATAGTTGCATATCAATGTATGGCTCGACATGCTAGTTCACTATAAACAAAGCTCTGATACCAACCTGTCACACCCCCGAACCAGACGGCGGAAACGTCCGGGGGCTGTCGTGACTCAATTGAATACCATAACATTGAATATATATGAAACATAACAACATTCGTCACCATTCATCAACATAGTACAACCAGTAGTGTTTACATATCATACATTGTTTAAACATTACATTCCCCAAAAATTAATTTGTTCAATTCATACAAAAATAAACCGCAACCGTCACTGGATATGATTTCCCTTGATTCACTGGCTCCCTGAGAATACAAGTATTTTGAAAAACGTCAACATATGAAATGTTGGTGAGTTCATAAGTAGTGTTTGAAATCGAATGTTTGTATTGTTTGAAGAACCACCAGAAAATCCGATATTTTCTGAAAAGATAAGTTTTCGAAAACGTTTGTGAAGATCCATAGGTATGCTTGTTCGTTTCTATACTTGTAAAAAAAATGTTCATTGAAAATGTATGCATTTCAAATCAGTTCGTATTGAAAACCCTAGGAAAACCCGATGTTCTCCTAATTCCTTGAATTACGTGATGTTACATTGAAACCATTGCATAGCGTATAGTGTCAGTCCCAGGCGACGTTGGAAGGTTTTCGAGCAGGATTATTTACTACAAACCCGCGTTACACAAACGCCCAGTTTATAGTTATACTAACGACTCCGAAGGCGTCGTCAGTACTAATCACGTTATCCAATCGCCCTGACTAGGTGTAGTCCCACATCCGAAGAGAAAGAGATCACGAAGACCCCGGTAACTCCATTAGCCGGTTGGGGATAAAATGTACGAGGGGTCCCCGACCCGCCTCGCATGAAATGTAGACTTTACTAGCAATACCAAAGGACCCTTGGGGACCGGTGGTATACAAGCCATTGAAAGTCCATTTACGTTGTGTCGGATCGGTAAAACCCAACACACCGTAAAAAAAATGTCTTCGGGCCTTAAGATCAGGTCATTGGGCTAGCTAGGCTCAACGAACAAGATTTTACACTTGTGGGGCCCAAAGATGGTGCGTAGACGTCTGTGCACACTCGCATGTATATGTATTACCAAACGTTACTTGTATGAATCGTAGTGTCGTAGTGTTAGTAGTTGTAGATTTCTATTGGCTCGAGACCGAGCCAATTCGTTTAACAACGACTTTTGGGTATTGTAATGTATTGTATTTCGTCGATAGTCGCGATGCAATTATTTGATCAAATTGTGTACATTGAACTAGCCTTGAAATATTCCTGTTTTCAGCCCCTCATTATTTGTAAAATTTACATTTTCAACCCTTTTTATTAAATACTTCCCGGTTTGGTCCTTAAACTATTTTTCTTGACATTTTAACACCAAAAATTATTGAAATTAATATTTTTCAGCAAATTTTTCATAGAAAACAGTTTAAGTCCTTGAAAATGCAGTTTTCTCGGTTTTAATCCTTTCTTTTCGCAACTTTGACAATTTTGGCCCAAATTGGAAAATTTTTGCAACTTTGGTCCTTTTTAAATTTAAAAAGCATTTTAAACCTTTGAAAAGGATTTGGAACACTTATAGTCTGCTGTTTTACAGAAAGTTACAGTTTTGGCCCTCCAAAACAGAAAAATTCGCATAATGGGCCTTATTGGGCCGAAATTTTCATTTTTAGCCCATTAAGCTTGGAATTTATGTTTTTAATCCCCTAAATGAGTATATTTCCAGAATTTTATTTATGGAAACTGTTTTGGCACACTTCATCCATCAGAATCTGTGAAATGTCAATTTGGGCCCTTATTTTTGCATTTTTCACATTTTAGGCCCAAAATTTGTGTTTTTAACCCAAAGAAAATTATTACTAAACCACTTAGCCATTTTTCTTGAAATACTTTGTGTTTAGAAATATATTTGAAGCTAAAATCATTTAACACAAGATATATCTCGGTTTTGATGGGTTTTAATGCTAGATCCAACATAAAAACACATAAAAGCATACATATAAGCATGGAAATCATACAAGGCATACAAAACACATATAGATCTACACTTTCACTTGTATTCCCCCCCCCCCCCCCCCCACAAAACTCATAAAAACAGAAAATAGGGGGTATGAAGCTCACCTTGGGGTGTTGATTCGGTTTTGAAAGGAAAAATGGAAGGAAAATGAAGTGTTTTTGGCCTTAGCTCCCTTTGATGAAGATCTCGAGTTTTGAGATGGTTCTAGGATGCAAGATCACGATTTTTGCATAGATTAGGAAAGGATTTTGATAACAAAAGAATTTAAACCATAGATCTATGCATAATCTTACCTTAGATGAAGAATTTTTGTGGAGATTTCCTCTTGAATGCTTCCTAGAACTCGAGATTTTAGAGAGGGAAGAAGGGAGTGTTCTTGAGTGAATCTAGAGAGAATTTGAGATATTTTTGGTGTGTGTATGTGTGTATGGCCGAGAGTGAGAGAGAGGAGAGAAGAGAGGTGATATTTGAGGTGATGTGCATGGAGGAATGGGAAATATTGCATGGATATCCTTTGGATATTAATGAGGTGGCATGCATTAAGTCAACACTTCCATTTCTCTTTGGGTTTGGGCCTTTGGGCCGAGATTTTTGAAAGGGAAAAGAAAAATTTGGGCTTTTCTTCCTTAAGCCCAAAATTTGAGTTAGTTAGAGTGTGTTTTATGCTTAAAAGAATGTAGTATGATTTTTATATTTTTATTGGACTAGTTTAGGTTATTCATGTATCAAGGCTTTCAATTCATTTCATTATAGGCCCAACATGACCTAAAATGTTAAATTAAATAAGTGTGGGTCCAATTAGAGCCCAATTAGGGTTCTAAGCCCATGATAGCCCAATTGGAAGCTTTTTGGTCCATTTGGAGCCAATAATGAAGTTCTAGTCTAAAATAGACTTAACAAGAACTTCTAGGGTTTTCCAATTGTTTGATGACTACTTGTAGTACTTGTATGATGTGTTTGATTGAAGTTTTTGATTCACATTAACTTGAATGTATGGATTACATAGCTCAAAATTTTCAGTTGTGACAAGAAGAAACAAAGGGAATATTGGCAAACAAAATAAAACACATCAAGAGAAAGGATCGAACCCAGGTCTTTTACATTATACATCTACCTCCTTAGCCAACACACCAGCCATATGTTTGTGTTTACAAGTCAAGGAAGACATATATATACATATATAAATCACAGAATTCATATTTTTATAAATATCGGTTCGGTTCGGTTTCTCTCGGTTTCGCACATTACTAAAACCCAAACCGAACCGAATTTTTCGGTTTCTAAATAATACAAACCCAAACCATCGGTTTATGCTTCGGTTTCGGTTTTTCGGTTTCGGTTTCATCGGTTTTTCGGTTTCCGGGTTCGGTTTTGCTCACCCCTAGTCCAAACCTCGATTTTTTAGGCTTCATGATCCTTTTGAGATAGTTTCATTGCAGATTTGATCCATCGGTAAACTAAAATATTTTTAATGCCCTTGTGCATTTATTTTCTATTTGAACTTTTTTTAAAGTTTAATATTTATTTATTCATTTTAATAATTAAAAAAATGAGAGGAGCCACCTCCTTCCCCCCACCCCCAATCTCTCATTCTCTCTCTCCCTCTATCTTTTTCTCTCTCTTCCCCACAAAAGAACCACCATAACTTATAATGTTATATGTTTTCGTTTCCAGAATCAACCTATGTTCTTTTATATGCATCAAAATGATTGATAATGACAAGAAGATTCTTAAACAAAGTAACCTACAAAGAACACAACCTTAATCCATGGCTGCCTACTATCGTGAACCTACACTCCATCGCCTATCTCTCATTGTGAATCCATGAAGACATAGAGCATCCAAGATCCATCTCCAGCACACAATGCCTATCTATTCATCTCGATTAACTTCGAAGGACACTTCCCCCTCCTAATCAGTATCTCTAATCCACCTACCTTACGTCCAATTATCATGCGAAACCTTACCAAATTTGGTGTTAAAATTCTCAACATACCTTGCAGCTGTTGGAAGTTTCAAAATTTTGCAGAAACAAAACTAGAAATCAACAAGCAAAAAGTAGAAGAATTGAAGAGATAGCATACGTGATTGGAGGTTATTGTTTAAATTCTTGCTCTCCTTGACAAATCGATTCTCCAAAAGCATAGAAAGATTTTGGAAGTGTTTAACTTCCAAATAGGTATGGTGTATGGTTTCCTTTCGAAATAGGCCTGGTGTGGAGTTCGATAGCTGAGGAAATGATGTGAGATGACAACAAAGATCTGGGTTGGGGGGTCGGTTCTTGAAGATGAAAGGTCTCATGGAAGGTGATATCGTCCTAGCCGATCCGACTAGCTAACCACCAGATCCTATTTTCCTCGTTAGGGTGATTTTTACAGCTTGAAAATCGTTGAGTTCTTGAAGTTCGTAATTGAGTTCCTAAAATTGAGTTTGAGTCTCGATTTGTTATAAACATAAAGGGGGTTTAAGGTTTGTCTATTCATCCGATTTTTTTGTTCATCTTCATGTTAAGATAAGAACACCCATAAACCTAGAAAATTTTGATTACGTTTAGATCTTTATTTTCATCGATGTTCTAAAGCTCAAAATTAAGTTCCTCATAAGCTTGAACATCGGTGGGAGAGTAGAGAGAGATTACTTTTTTTTTTTTTTTTTTGTGTGTGTGTGTTAAAAAAATAAGCTTGTTTTTGGAAGATAAATGAAGAACATACATTCATTTCGTTCATCTCAGAAACTTGAGAGAGAGAGAGAGAGAGAGAGAGAGAGAGAGAGAACCCTCTCATTTTTTAATTATTAAATGAATAAATAATTATTAAACTTTAAAAGAATGAATTTAAAAATAGAAAATAAATACCGAAGGACATTAATGTCATTTCAGTTTATGTAAGGACCAAATCCGTATTGAAACTAACTCAAAAGGACCATAAAACCAAAAAATCGATGTTTGGACAAAACCTTAAAAAAAATACATACCACGTGAATCATTTTTGCAATTTTGTCTATAATTTAAATGTAAATCATGTAAAAGTAATTTAATAAAAAATAACGTACAAAATATGTGTAACATCCGGATTTTACCAGGTATCTTGTAAATCTAATTTTGTTATATTGTGAGAGGGACTCGGCGAGTTGGAGCTCAGACTCGCCGAGTAGGGACGCGGAATTGAACATTGGTGCGCGCCTGGACTCGGCGAGTCCAGGATATGGACTCGGCGAGTCTGCGCTGTGTAATGAAACCCTAAATCTCCGGGTTTGAGGCCTATTTAAAGGGCCTTATGGCCGTCATTTGTGCTCACCCAACCCTCAGTGAGTGACCCTTGTGTTCTTGAGCTATTTGTGAAGAGAAAGGAGCCATTCTTGATCTTGTGTGTGTTATTTAGCAAGAAGAAGGAGACCCTAGGCAAGAGGAAGCAAAGGAAGTTGCTATTTCGTGGATTTGGAGCTTAGATCATCACTCTAGAGGTACTATCTCGGACCATTTTCTGTTTAGTGAAGCATGATGCCATTTAGGGCTTGTGGTGGTCATTTATGGGATGATTTGATGCCCATTGGTTCCCTCTTTGAGTTGAGGCCATGGATCTGGATCCATAGAGGTCCAGAGAGCCTCACTCATCAAGCTTTATGGGTGACAATAGAGTCTTTGACCTTGTGTTGTAGTATTTGAGTCATAAACATCATATATGGTCATATAGAGGTTGTATGTGCATCAAGATTGTAACTTTACGTGCTAAATGAGCTTGGAGGGACTGGATCTATGGATTAATGAACTGGATCTGACCTTTAGAGCAAGATTGAGTCAGTGCATGGCACGGACTCGCCGAGTCCGAAGAACAGACTCGGCGAGTAGCATGAATGTTACCCGACCACGCAGTGAGTGGCCTCGCCGAGTTGGGAAGGGTGGACTCAGTGAGTCAAGGGGGAGTCAGAATGGACAGGTGGACTGAGTCAAACTGGACTCGCCGAGTTGTTCTTGAGACTCGGCGAGTTGAGTCGTGGTGGCCCCACAACTCGTGCCAGGTGGAACTCGTCGAGTTGAGGGAATGCTCGACGTGTCAAGGGAGGGTTCCAGGGAAATTGGTGCATACGCTCAGACTCGCCGAGTCGCTATAGCGCACTCGCCGAGTCCGGTCAAAGTTGACCGTTGACCGTTGACCAGTGTTGACCTAGATTGACTTGTTATAGTGTGGTCAACCCTAGTTGGGAAAGTGTTAATTAGAGATGTATTGTGCTATAGGGGGACTACAGCTCGGCAGATCGAGTGATTAGTGATTTCAGGTTTACGATTTACTGAGACACGCGGGGTGAGTCTTCTCACTATACTTTACCTTGAGTAGGTAACCAGAGTTATGTGATAGAGTATTTGTATGCTATGTATGTTATGTGTTGTACTGCATGATTTCTATGTGATTTATGTGGTGCATGTTTATTAGAGCTAGAACCTGAGGGTTCACAGAGTTTGGGTGCACGGACCCACAGAGTTATAGCCTAGAGTGGTTAATATGTGTTATATGTGGTATTTTGGGGAACTCACTAAGCCTTGTGCTTACAGCGTTGATGTTATTTGTTTCAGGTACTAGTGACGACCGCGGGAAGGCGCCGGCTTGATCCGTATACACACACGTTTGGAGCTTGATATTATGATCTTGGGATTTTGTACTGTTTTGTTGGATAATTAAAATGGTTGTTTTTACGAATATCGATGGAATTATGTTTTATAAAAATTGAAAAAAATTTGTTTGAAATTTTCGGTGTTACAAATTGGTATCAGAGCCTTGGTTTGAGGGATTCGGGTACACCTTCGGGGGTATTCGAACTCAAACTGAGGAATTAAAGAGATATTTTCAAAATAAAACCAAAAATTTTCTAAGAGTAAAAGATTTTCCAGGAAGAAACGTGTGTACGATCAGCCAGCGCCCGAACGGTGAATTCCCAAAATACCTTTCTATTACGTAATAATTATTATTAATGTGATGTGTTTGCATGCTAGACTAGGTATTGCTGATAGGACTAGACCTGTTTTGTGATGCCTTAGCCTAGGGAAGGGTGAGCTGCTATGAGGTGCCGAGAGTAATTAGGTAGCAGCTAGGGCTTTGTGTGAGACCTGTTACAGAGTGATTTAAGTATAATAGAGTACTTGGGGATTGGGATCCGAAGAGGAAGATTTGGGGTGTGTACTGAGACGGTGCGGACAGTAGTATTGGGCCCGTACTACTGAAAGCACCGGTGCGGTACACAGTCCAAATAAGAATCTTGGGATGCCAAGAATCAAGGAGGGGTGGATTGTCGAATGTAAGAGTGTTCGAGTGAAGTCTAATTATCGCATGTTGTATTTCAGAGGTTGATCATGGTGAGGACACGCATGTCGGAGGATGCCGGAACTAGCGATGAGGAGATTCGACAGATCATTCATGAGGAGGTGGCTACGGTCATCAGAGCTGAGATACCAGAGATGTTCGGATCTATTAAGACCGCGTTGATTGAGACATTTGACGAGCGCTATGCCGCTCTTTCTGAGGCTGCGGTTGCAGCGGCTACCGCAGCGATTGCTGCGGCAAGACCCCAGGGAGGTGATGCGACATTGTTTAGGGAGTTCAGCAACACCAAGCCACCAGAGTTTGATGGTACGCAGGATCCGGTGGCAGCGATGAGGTGGATATCTGATATGGAGGGATGATTCTTCACTTGCTCGTCCCCTGAGCATTTGAAGGTTCGGTTCGCGCTGAGCCAGCTTCGCTTGGGAGCGAAGGACTGGTGGAAGTTTGTGACGGCACACTTCACACCGACTGAGGTTTCGGCAGTGACCTGGGAGAGGTTCACTACCATGTTCTGAGATGAGTACGTTCCTCAGGTGGAGAGGGAGCGTCTGACATAGGAGTTTCTGACCCTCAAGCAGGGTACCGAGTCAGTCACAGCGATTACGAGGATGTTTCATGAGAGGGCGATGTTCTGCCCTGAGCACGTGTCCACCGAGCAGGCACGTATGAGCCGTTACCTGAGCATTCTGAGACGGGATATTCGGGAGTTCGCTGCGAACTCCTCGTATCGGACATTTGCCGAGCTTCAGGCAAATGCTTGGAAGAGGGAGATTGAGCTTGAGACTCAGGCCAGGGAGGAGGCGGAGTCTCTAGGGAGGGATCGGCGGCCGGCACAGTCCCAGCCGGCAGCCAAGCGGGCCAAGCCCGCTGATCCCAGACCCGGGAGCCAGAAGGGCCGCACTTGTGGAAAGTGCGGCAAGGGTCACGATGGAGTCTGTCGAGCAGGATCTTGCTACAAATGTGGCAAGGAGGGGCATATAGCCAAGGACTACCCCAAGGGATTTGCAGTGTGCTTCCACTGCAACCAGACCGGACACCGGAAGGCAGAGTGTCCGCTGCTGCGCGGAGCATCTCAGGGGTCTGCTCCCGCCGCCATCAGAGCTACTGCTACAGAGAGTCGGCCCGTGAAGGCCGAGGCACCGAGGGCTCGGGGGAGAGCCTTTCAGCTGACTGCGGAAGAGGTCCGCGCTGCACCCGACGTTGTGGCTGGTACGCTTTCTTTTTATTATTTATTTATGGTGTTGAGATATTATGCTTATATTATGCTATGCATAGGTACCTTCCTTGTGAATTCTGTACCTGCTTTAGTGTTATTTGACTCGGGTGCGAGTCGATCTTTTGTATCTTTGACATTTAGTCAGCATATCAGTGTTAGTCGTGGGGCACTGAGTCGGCCCCTGCGGGTTTCCATAGCCGCCGACAGAGTGATTTGTGCCACGGAGGTCCTCCGGGGATGTGTATTGGAGATTTTTGGGGTTGAGTTCCCGATCGACCTGATTCCTATTGCGATGGGTGATGTCTGTGTTATAGTGGGCATGGACTGGTTGAGCCGATTCGTCGCGATTATCGATTGCGAGCGTCAGCTGGTGACTATATGAGATCCTAGTGGGGGAGTTCTTTCGGTTTACGGCGAGGGTACACGTTCTGGATCAGCCTTTTGTTCGGCTGCTAGGGCGAGGCAGTGTTTACAGCAGGGCTGTAAGGGTTTTGTGGCGTATGTGATGGATACGCGAGTGATCTCCGAGAGACCGAGTTCGGTGGATGAAGTTCCGGTGGTGCGTGAGTTTCCAGATGTCTTTCCCGAAGAGTTACCAGGTGTGCCTCCCGTGAGGCAAGTGGAGTTTGGTATCGATTTGGTTCCGGGAGCCGCGCCTATCGCTAAGGTGCCGTATCGCCTTGCGCCTCCAGAAATGCAAGAGTTATCCTCGCAACTTCAGGAGTTGCTGGGGAAGGGGTTTATTCGGCCGAGTAGCTCGCCGTGGGGAGCACCCATCCTGTTTGTGAAAAAGAAAGATGGCTCGCATCGCATGTGTATTGATTACCGGGAATTGAATAAGCTGACGGTCAAGAACCGTTACCCATTGCCGAGGATCGACGATTTATTCGATCAGTTACAGGGAGCATCTTGGTTCTCCAAGATTGATTTGAGGTCAGGCTATCATCAGGTGAGAGTGCGGGACGAGGACGTCCAGAAGACAGCATTCAGGACGCGTTATGGGCATTATGAGTTTGTGGTGATGCCTTTTGGGCTCACCAATGCCCCGGCTGTGTTCATGGACCTCATGAACAGGGTATGTCGGCCGATGTTGGATCGGTCGGTGATTGTGTTCATTGATGATATTCTGGTATATTCGAGATCTAGAGAGCAACACGAGGAGCATTTGAGGGAGGTTCTTGGAGTTTTGAGATCGGAGAAACTTTATGCAAAGTTTTCCAAGTGCGATTTCTGGTTGCGGGAGGTCCAGTTTCTGGGACATCTCGTTAACCAGAAGGGGATATTGGTCGATCCGGCCAAGGTTGACGCAGTGATGAGGTGGGAGGTGCCAAGGTCACCTTCTGAGATCCGGAGTTTCCTTGGGTTGGCAGGGTATTATCGGAGGTTTATTAAGGATTTCTCCAAGATTGCGGTTCCACTCACCAGATTGACCCGGAAGGGTGTTACATTTTTATGGGGTCCCGAGCAGCAGGCCTCCTTTGAGACGCTTCGCCAGAGGTTGTGTGAAGCTCCGGTATTAGCTCTTCCGGAAGGGATGGAAGGTTTTGTGGTATTCTGTGATGCATCGATTTTAGGACTGGGAGCGGTGCTGATGCAGAAGGGACATGTGATAGCATATGGATCGAGGCAGTTGAAGCCTCACGAGACGAGGTACCCCACACATGATTTGGAGTTGGGGGCAGTGGTGTTCGCCCTCAAGATTTGGCGGCACTACTTGTATGGGGTTCTTTGTACGATTTACACGGACCATAAGAGCTTGAAGTACTTGATGGATCAGCCTAACCTTAATATGCGGCAAAGGAGGTGGTTAGATGTGGTCAAGGATTATGATTGCGAGATCTTGTACCACCCAGGCAAGGCTAATGTGGTAGCCGACGCGTTGAGTCGCAGGGCGGAGAGTACTCCACTGCGAAATGTATGTTTGAGATTGACCGTGATAGCTCCAATTCTGGACGCCATTCGTGGGGCACAGGCCGAGGCTGTGCGTACGGAGATGCAGAAGAGAGAGCGGGTCGTTGGGTTGGTTTCTGAGTTTGTATCGGATAGTCGAGGGCTTATGACTTATCAGGGCCGGATCTGGGTACCGTTTGTGGGCGGTACGCGTACTACACTGATGGAGGAGGCTCATAGATCGAAATTCTCAATCCATCCCGGGGCTACAAAGATGTATTTGGACTTAAGAAAGGAGTATTGGTGGCCTTGTATGAAGAGGGATGTCGCATGGTTTGTCGAGAGGTGTTTGACCTGTCGAAGGGTAAAGGCCGAACACCAGAGACCGCATGGCAAGTTGCAGCCATTGGAGGTTCCCGAGTGGAAGTGGGAACAGATCACTATGGATTTCATCACCAAATTGCCGAGGACTGCCAGAGGATTCGATGCAATTTGGGTGATTGTGGATAGGTTGACAAAGAGCGCTCACTTTCTTGCCATCAGTGAGAGTTCTTCGGCGGAGAAGTTGGCGGAGATTTACGTGAGGGAGGTTGTATCTCGGCATGGGGTGCCGATCTCGATTGTTTCAGACCGCGATGTGCGTTTCACTTCCCGTTTCTGGAAGAAATTTCATGAGGAGTTGGGTACTAAGCTGCATTTTAGTACCGCATACCACCCCCAGACCGACGGTCAGAGTGAGCGGACGATCCAGACACTCGAGGACATGCTTCGAGCATGTGTATTGGACTTTGGGGGTAGTTGGGACACGTATTTGCCTTTGGCGGAGTTTTCCTACAATAACAGCCATCATTCGAGCATCGGTATGCCGCCCTTTGAGCTGTTGTATGGTAGGAGGTGTCGGACTCCCATGTGTTGGGGAGAGGTTGGGCAAAGGGTAATGGGTTGTACCGAGATAGTGAATCAGACGACAGAGCAGATACAGCTGGTCAGGCAGAGGTTATTGACCGCTCATAGCCGACAAAAGAATTACGCGGATAGACGCCGGTCCGAGCTGGAATTTCAGGTCGGCGACTTTGTTCTCCTGAAGGTTTCTCCTTGGAAAGGAGTGATCCGGTTCAGGAAGAGGGGCAAATTGGGGCCCCGGTTTATAGGTCCGTTTCGTGTGATTGCCAGGGTAGGCCGGGTAGCCTATCGGCTGGAGTTACCAGCAGAGTTGGGGCAGATTCACAACACTTTTCATGTATCGCAGTTGAGGAAATGTATAGTCGACGAGTCGGCAGTGGTTCCATTAGAGGATATTCAGGTAGATGCAAGCCTGAATTATGCTGAGAGACCAGTGGCTATTAGGGATCGGAAGATCAAGATTTTGAGGAACAAGGAGGTACCTCTGGTATTGGTACAGTGGCAACATCGGAAGGGATCAGAAATGACCTGGGAGCCGGAGGGTATGATGCGGGAGCAGCATCCGGAGCTATTTTAGAGCGAGACTTCGAGGGCGAAATCTAGTTCTAGTGGGGGAGAGTTGTAACATCCGGATTTTACCAGGTATCTTGTAAATCTAATTTTGTTATATTGTGAGAGGGACTCGGCGAGTTGGAGCTCAGACTCGCCGAGTAGGGACGCGGAATTGAACATTGGTGCGCGCCTGGACTCGGCGAGTCTGCGCTGTGTAATGAAACCCTAAATCTCCGGGTTTGAGGCCTATTTAAAGGGACTTATGGCCGTCATTTGTGCTCACCCAACCCTCAGTGAGTGACCCTTGTGTTCTTGAGCTATTTGTGAAGAGAAAGGAGCCATTCTTGATCTTGTGTGTGTTATTTAGCAAGAAGAAGGAGACCCTAGGCAAGAGGAAGCAAAGGAAGTTGCTATTTCGTGGATTTGGAGCTTAAATCATCACTCTAGAGGTACTATCTCGGACCATTTTCTGTTTAGTGAAGCATGATGCAATTTAGGGCTTGTGGTGGTCATTTATGGGATGATTTGATGCCCATTGGTTCCCTCTTTGAGTTGAGGCCATGGATCTGGATCCATAGAGGTCCAGAGAGCCTCACTCATCAAGCTTTATGGGTGACAATAGAGTCTTTGACCTTGTGTTGTAGTATTTGAGTCATAAACATCATATATGGTCATATAGAGGTTGTATGTGCATCAAGATTGTAACTTTACGTGCTAAATGAGCTTGGAGGGACTGGATCTATGGATTAATGAACTGGATCTGACCTTTAGAGCAAGATTGAGTCAGTGCATGGCACGGACTCGCCGAGTCCGAAGAACAGACTCGGCGAGTAGCATGAATGTTACCCGACCACGCAGTGAGTGGCCTCGCCGAGTTGGGAAGGGTGGACTCAGTGAGTCAAGGGGGAGTCAGAATGGACAGGTGGACTGAGTCAAACTGGACTCGCCGAGTTGTTCTTGAGACTTGGCGAGTTGAGTCGTGGTGGCCCCACAACTCGTGCCAGGTGGAACTCGTCGAGTTGAGGGAATGCTCGACGTGTCAAGGGAGGGTTCCAGGGAAATTGGTGCATACGCTCAGACTCGCCGAGTCGCTATAGCGCACTCGCCGAGTTCGGTCAAAGTTGACCGTTGACCGTTGACCAGCGTTGACCTAGATTGACTTGTTATAGTGTGGTCAACCCTAGTTGGGAAAGTGTTAATTAGAGATGTATTGTGCTATAGGGGGACTACAGCTCGGCAGATCGAGTGATTAGCGATTTCAGGTTTACGATTTACTGAGACACGCGAGGTAAGTCTTCTCAATATACTTTACCTTGAGTAGGTAACCAGAGTTATGTGATAGAGTATTTGTATGCTATGTATGTTATGTGTTGTACTGCATGATTTCTATGTGATTTATGTGGTGCATGTTTATCAGAGCTAGAACCTGAGGGTTCACAGAGTTTGGGTGCACGGACCCACAGAGTTATAGCCTAGAGTGGCTAATATGTGTTATATGTGGTATTTTGGGGAACTCACTAAGCCTTGTGCTTACAGCGTTGATGTTATTTGTTTCAGGTACTAGTGACGACCGCGGGAAGGCGCCGGCTTGATCCGTATACACACACGTTCGGAGCTTGATATTATGATCTTGGGATTTTGTACTGTTTTGTTGGATAATTAAAATGGTTGTTTTTACGAATATCGATGGAATTATGTTTTATAAAAATTGAAAAAAATTTGTTTGAAATTTTCGGTGTTACAATATGTTTGTCAAAATCGCAAT